>NC_023753.2:0-332087 GCF_000499845.2 Phaseolus vulgaris
CTTCATTACCTCACATGGAAGCTATGAATGATAAATATCCATTCACCAAGTTGAGAGGGAGTTTATTCAAAAGAAAATATTACTCTAATCAATTACAAGTGTTATTGAAAGATTCTAGAGATCTCTTAATAATCATTACTTTATATAGAGATTGATGTACTGTCTCATTAAATCAATTCAATAAAACCTTTTCTCTTGTACATTTTAATCTTTTTCAAGTACAAATATAAGACATTGGTTCTTTAGAAAATAAAATGAGATATTGGACTGTATTATCACAAGATGAAGAAGGCATTTAGTTTACTAGATAACAAATAGTTAAAAACACCTCACCCCAATTATGAAAAGAAGATTTGCATGTAGTAAGAATGCTTGAGCAATTTCTAACAAACGTCTATTGTTCATTATGATATTCCATTCTTAGACACCAATCTTCACCACTCTTTTAAGTCACATGCCAGCCTTGAGGTTGGACTTCTATCATAAACTCAATCATTCTTGGATAGTTGGATTCTTAATGAATCCCAAGTCAATAAAGTAATTGAGCTCTAGTTTGTGAAGTTCTCTAAGCTCTCCGAATGAGCCTAAACTTTGGTATTAAAACCTTGGTAATAAAGCTTCTAACCATGTCTTACAGCTACAAATGAGTGGTTCGTGTGGTTATGTTGACATAACAGTCAAGTCGTTGATGCACAACAAGCTCACATGGGCACCAAGGCTATGAAATGTTTATGTCGAACCAATTGCAAGATACTGGACATGAATCTCACACTCAAAATATAAGATTCAAGTCAAATTTAGTTACAAGGGCCATAAGACAAGTTTGAGTTGCATGTCACTTGAATATGACTAGTTATTAATTTAATTATTTCTTTAGACAAATGGACTACATCTGTCAATATGATATGAACATGATGTATGAGGAGTGTTATTTAAACAGACAGTCTTTGTTCTGAGCAATTTGACATTATTAATTGACCATGTTAGATATAAATCTACACAACATAATACTGCTCGTTTGACAGGGTTAAGTATCTTTTTCAGAATGTACCTTAATACCCGTATTAGTTGCTTCCCGAGAGGCTTCAAGCAATGGATCAAACATAGGGTTGAATGCCACAGTAAAAGCACAATCAACTATGTATCCTAGAAACAAAATTCATGACAAGAGGTTCAACAGGAGTAAAATTAAAAATACACTAGTTACTAGTATTATCATAGGTATAGAAGATTAGATAAAAAAAAATCATGTGCATTACCGTCAACATGGGTTCCAAAATCCAGTTTCATCACATCATCGTACTGAAGTATAGTCTTATCCCCTGAATTTGGGGTCCAGTGAGCAGCAACCCTGGAGGAGTTACATTTAAGAAAACAATACTATGAAGAAACCACAAACAACTATGAAGAACAGATATTCAACTATCTCTTGGCAGTTAGTTGTAAGTCAGTTACACAACTAACTATATGCAGTTAATATGAGCAGTCACTTTGACAACTATACTGATCCTACAAATACTTCAGTGTCATGGTTGTCATTGGCGAATAGCAGATCAGCCTACCCAAAAAGTAGATAGCAGGATAGTGAGATAACGGCTATTCTAATATTCTATATATAAATTAAATATTTAATATATAAGTATATATAAGCTGGAAAAAGAAAAGAAAACACAAATTTGATACACTAGTCATAATTAATAGCAAAAAACTATAGTACTTGAACAAATATACAGCATAAAGTCAAGGAAAACCAAATATAAAACCTAAATTATCAGCATACAGTACACCAATTCTTAATAATACTAGTCAGTAACTAAATAAGAAACTAAATAAAAAAAAATCACAACTTCAATCAAAAATAAGAATTAATGGCAGCAGCAGAATACATCTGATCTGATCTGATACAAAAATTCAGAAACTAAACAAGAAACTAAAAGACACAACTGCGAGAAAGGCAACCAGAACACAAAACTTAATAAAAAGATTGAATAAGAACACAGAAAATAATTGATTTTAAAAAATCAGAAAAAAAATACGAAATTAAAAAACCAGAAACAAAAATAATGTTGAGTATAACAATAACAATGAAATAAGAATCAAAATGCAGATTAAAAAAATAAAATAAAAGGTTATGATGATGGGAAGTTAGTTCATGTCCTCTACACTCAACAAAAGTGGGAAACCACAAATACAGAGGAAAGTTGAAAACCAAAGTATAAAGTATTACCAATTTAAAAAGTATAAAGTGTTACCAATTTAAAGAGCATCCTGTGGGGAATGCAATGCCAGCTTGAAGCCCATCCTCTGATATTAGCTTACGAACAGTGTTCTCCAATGTTTCACATAAGTCAGTCATCAACATTCCAGGCTTTATGATGCCTTTCATATATTTGCGAACCTACTTAGAGATAAAAAGAAGATACTGAGTTACATTTATAAATAACACCAACATCAATGAAAGAATAAATAAAGAAAAGCATATGAAACATGGTATATAAAAAAAAAGAAACTAAGACTCACATTAAAATATAATGGAGTAGAAGGAATGAGAGAGTCTGATTGAACATTTGAATACTATTATTAATGGTACATTTTGGACATATATTCTAATCACCTAGTACACTATGTGATTTGTATTAAACCCAACTAATTTTCTCTAAAAGTTTTCCACAATTCTTGGAGAATTTAAAATAAGGTCAGACCAACATTAATATTTCCCTGCACTTCCCATCTTCATTTCCTCCTCTATACCATATCCAAACAATAAAAAGTGACAATCTTGTCCAAAATTACAACCTGACGATGGACTTCTGCTGCTCGACGAACTGAATTATATAATGGTTTCTGCAGGCGCTCCAGTTCTCTCTTCTCCTCTGATGTAGTTCTCCATAGGTTACTGGCATAAAGATTCTAACATGATTACAAAGAAAATTTACATAGAATATTTTAAAAAGTATGAGAGCAAACAGCTGTTAATGTTGGTGTGTAAGTCTACTCATATGTCACTTGTGTAGACAATTAACTAAACTTCCAGAAGTAGGTTTCTTTCATTCATTTGGTTTAATTCAAATTTGAGGGGAGTCTAAATAACTTTGATAAGGATTTATGGTTGAGCATACAAGAATTATTATGTTTCCTATTACCCTAAGATTAAAAAAATTATAGCAATTTTTAGTTGATTTTTCAAAATCCTAGCAAAACACCATCTTTGGGATCATAATCTCTTGGTGTGCAATCTATTTCCAGCCAAAGCAGTCAGCGGTTAATGTAGTTTGGAAAAGCCAGATAAAAAATCAGTACAGAAGTATTTGCAGGTCACACTACGGCTACTGTATTGAATAAAATAGCTACATACTTTCAAAAAAATGAAAACTTGTAAAAGCAACCATAATTAGGGTTAGAAATATTTTTGGCTCCTTCAATAATACCAAATTTTGGTATTAGTCCTTCCAGTTGTTTTAAATTTAAAAGTAAAAACTTTTGATATGTTACTTATTTATTTGTTAGGTCTGGAGCAGAAATTTCCTTGGCCAACAAGACACTCAATCTCTCTTATGTTTAGTTTATGGGATACTAGGTTAGATCAGCTACCTACTTTTCACAATATAACCTTGAATATCACAAAATATAAACTATTGAAAAGTTGTTCTATCCATATCAATTTACAAGTGACTTTGGCCATAGCTCTATACTTTCTTTCTCACTAGACAAGTAACAACCTTATTCAACCATTTACTTTGAATTTGGATTCGTAGGACTCTCAATGGACCTGTAATCAGTCATCTTGTTTCCTCCAAAATTTCTAGAGAACTTACTTGGTGAAGGGACGATACCTTTCTTTGACCTGCTCCAAAGAGGAGTTTGCTTCCGAGTCAACTTAGTCAATGGGTGGGGGAACGTAAACTTGAACAATTACAAAACACGAGTTTGATAACCATGTTACTAACAACATAACCTATATATCAAGTATAGCACCAGTTCAGCCTAGCTTTAGAATGATAGGGTCGCTCAAGATGCTATTGACTCTTGATACTAAACTATATCTCATTTATTTCCAAGACTATGGGAGGAGTATAGATAGTTAACAAAATAAGCATCTACCTACCATGTCAAAATGTAGATTTGTCAATTTTTATATTGCAAAGCTTAGATACACTTTCTAATTCAGAGGTAGTTAATCAACAAAAAAAAAACTTTAGCTAGACAATATGCTTCCTCTGTTTTCTTTTCCCTTTTCAATGAAGCAACATGTCAAACGAAAAAGAAAAAAATGGGAACATAATTCATTTTATTCATTAATTCAAATCAAATTTGCAAGCAAAATGTTAGATATTTCTGAAATGTATTCATCATCCACTTACTCGTCTTTGTACTGTTGAATTTCACCTTCAGGGTAATCTCCAGATGGAAACAAGTCAATAACAGAAATTGATGGTGGATCAGTCTGTTCTAAAAGTTCTTTCTTTTTCCTGATCACCCAAAAAAAAATCAGAAATTCAGAAAAATTTCACCATCAAGAGAACAAGCATTAATTGCAAAAGTCAAGTCCTCACTTGCTTCTAGCTTTCTTCTTTTTCTTCTTTGAAACTTCTGTCAGAAGAGAAAATGATTCAACATTAACAACAAACATCATAACATATCAGGTACAAAATAATTCAAAAGTAAAGCATCACCATAATGGCATCACCAAGCAGATTTATGTTTCTCACTAGTGAAATGATTAAGCTGGATGATAAGGAATCTATGTTTTCATGTGTTGTTGATCATGAAGTCATCATCCTTCAAGAAGTTAACATATTGTTTCTGTTGAAACAATGTCTGTGACAACATTATCCAATCCAGTTAATTCGCTTGAAAACTCATTTAACTCATTTGCGGAGATCATGTAGGCTCATGACTTTGAAGACAAGTGTGCACAAGAATGGTATTTAGGTAGCCTTACTAGTATATTTAGTTAATATTTTATTTAGGTATTTGTTTCTCAAACTCTTTCAATCAAATTTTGAGTAGAAGCTGTTTTGAGTAAAAAAAAAACAAGTTAATTTACACATGTTTGTGAGCTTTCTTGCGACTTATTATTTGTTTTATGACATTCAAGAGACAATATTTTAGTTGGCCAGGGAAAATAAGTTAAAGTAGGATTAAAATAACTTTGTTTTACATTTTCTTTCTGTGTTGTACTCGTGTGCATCACACTAATACAATTCAGAAACAAAGCTTCTAATTGTCATTTGAAAAAAATGGTACAATTCATCCGATTAGAATGTGTGAGATAAATCATGCTGCAGGAGACAAAGATAATCACCCTTTACATGCAATTAAATAAACACTCACAGGTTATAAACATGAAATGTGGCAATTAAATAATATTTATATTAGGTGAATTCATTTTGCATAATTACTACCTTTACTGTCATCTCCTTCTTTTAGAGATGGTGAAGAAAGGTCATCAATTCCTTCTTCATGACTTGAAAGCTCTGAGGTTCCATTTTCTTCAAGCAAGCTCTTCAATTGAGAATTTCCCTCCGCCATGAAAGAAAACCTGCATGCTCAATAAAATTAAAATGGCCAGTTCAACAAAACACCCCAAACTTCAATAATAGAAAGAGTGGTCCCTCTTTTCCAGCAAACTCAATGCCAAAATCTAGCATATATCAAAAGTCAACAATTCATAAATTCAAGGTACAACAAAGAGAGACAAGTTACAAAGTATGGAAGGAAATGACTATATTGAATCCAAGAAACCATTATAAATTTGACTGAACTCTAACAGAAGGGAAGCCGCAGATGAAATTCCACTAACGAAATGCCCCCTGCTCGTGATTGGTAATTAATATATTAAAATTAGAATAAATAAATTTAACCAACCATGATAATTACAAACTGTAGATAGTAAATCAAATCAACGTAGCAAATGAACAAAACAACCCTAATGTTTATGATTTACATCAAACTAAACGCACAGGTACAAACACGCCAGAAGAAATTCCAAAATTCAGCACATACTAAACATCTGCGAAAATAGCCATAACTATGACCACGACGAACCAATTATAACAGAAACTCGATTTTAGGGGACACATAGTTAGAAAACGAAACAAAATATTATCCAAGCTGGTTATGGTTTAGGATTAGGGTAACAGTTTAGGGTTTAGGTTTTAGGGGGTGAGATTTAGGGTTTGGTGTTTAGGATGTGGGGTTTAAGAAAATAATAGAAAGAAGAAATCTCCTTCCTCCCAAATCGATTCATTAAGAACAACCGTAAATAAGGTGCAAAAACAAAACAAAAAAAATAACAATTACTGAAATCATAATTCCAGAGCAGTCATGTGTATTCAGTTTGACAATGAACACAAAGATTAAAAGAAACAAATAAACAAGATGCGGAAGAGAATAGAGGTGGCAAGTTAACTCACGCAAAAGTTGTTCCAGATTATTACATAAGTGAAGAAGACAATAGGAGAAGCGACAGAGAGGAAAAAGGAGATTGAAAATAGTGAGACAAACGAAGCGAATGAAAAGCGTAAAATTAAATAAGCGTGGCGAAGCGCGGAGAGCGGAAACAGGGAAAGGAAGGTAAGAAGAAGAGATGAGAAGAAAGAGATAATGAGAGAGAGAAAAAGTACCTGGAAGTGTGAGCGTCAAAGTTTGTTCGGCGGTGAAGAATGTGCAAAGAGGAGGGATGAGAAAGGGGGCAAGGGTTATGAGAATGGGATGGGCTCTATTTAGGGTGTGTTTGGGAGTATGCGTTTAAGTTATACAGTTTTTTAAGGTTTAAGATCAGAGACACTATCATTTGTTTATAGTTATTGAAATTTATTTTTTATCTTTTTTAAATAAATCACAATTAATATCACGTTATCTATCTCTACTACAAGAATTATTTTATGAAATTTCAATTTACATTGTCGAGATTCTACATGTTATGTTATTTTTAAAAAAAAAAAAATATAAAGTTTTTATAAGACTCCCAACTTAAATAATTTTTATTTAGTTGTTGCCACAAAAATACATTTCCTTATAAAAAAATTATTTTTAAATTTTATAACTTATAATCTTTAATTTTATATCTTAATAACATACTTCAGCGAGCAAATATTATAAAAATTTATCTTAAACTTATAAACTTGGTGTATCACCCTTCAATTAGTTACTTTTGAATTCATTTTCTTGTTATATCTCATTACATAAAGTTAAATCTTTCATAAATTAAATATAATTAAGAAAGTTAATTGATATTATCTTGTCAATCTAATTTAACACTATTGTTTTAAAAACTAAAATATGTTTCTAATGCATATATAATAACTTATTAAATTCATTCTTATACTGAATAATTATTAAGTTAGTTTTTTATATGTGAAATATTATTGATTTGGTCTCTCTCACTATCCTTTTTTATATACATTTTTAATTTAATTATTTTTATACATATAATAATCAAATTTAAAATAAATGTATAAATAACGGCGACCAAATTAATAAAACTGATTTTATAATTTTTTATATGTAAAGTCAAATTGAATTTTTTTTAAAGGAAAATAATTAAATAATGTTTCTACCTTTTTTAATTACCCTTTATTAAAATTTGATATTAAAAAGAAAATAGTTGAAAATAAAGCGCAGTAAATCCCCAAATCCTCAAATCTTGAAACATAATTCTTAAAAATGGGTACTCGTGTTTCATCATAAAAATAAAACTAATTTCACTTATTAAGAATATTAGTTAAATTTGTTTAATGTTCTTAATTTTATAAAATAAATAAAATACATTTTCTTAATTGTATTGAAACATAATTACTAAAAATGGTAATCAAGTTTAATAAAAAAATATTTTTAAAACAATAATATTAAATGAAAGATGAATAATAAAATTTTATTTCTATATTTCAGTTCCCCAGACATGATTTTTTTTCTTATATCTAAGTCAAGAAAGATTACCTGATACATTCTAAATAAACTTAAGGGTATGAGCAAATCATAATAATTGTTCATTTATTAATTGAACGCTTTAGGCTACCATAACTTACAAAACTTAAAAGCCATAAATGTACCTTAGCATAGCAATAAAAGAAACTTGATTTCCCATAAGCATTCGGATCCCCATACCAACAAAGATATGGCTTCGAGTTTTCCACCTATTGTCTACTTCTATTCACATCAATGAGAAGAAACCAATACAACACATCCAACCAAAACAAAAATTTGGAAGCTTGGAATCTGATCCTTCAATCTTCATGATACAAATACAAGCCAAGACCAAACCGGGCACAAGCCTTGCAGAAAGCAATTTCCTCAGCAGCTGAAACTGGATCGACGATGGAGCCATCACTGGGTGAAATTGTCCCAGTTGATTCACGATATGCCTGTTATTAATGGAGAAAATACAGTGTTTAGAGACTTCGGGGGTTACTAATTGTTCAGTTAATGAAATAGAGAAACTCTCCCTTTGACCTACAGGGAGCAAGACGGCCCTCGTCAAAGAAGTCTAAGCTTACCAATAAATTGCCTCCATTTACCTTCTTATTTCAGGGGTGATTATAATATGGCTTGAGTATAGCATTAAATGAGCAAGGACCCTTACATTTTATTCTGGACAAATGTGGGTAAAGAAGTTGATCCAGAAGTGCTTCATTAGGTTTGGTACTTAGAATATTAGAACTTTGATAGGTAAGTCTTTGGAGGTGGTGGACAATATATTATTGAAAGAAAGATTTACATCAGGTGTCTTCAAGAAACTAGATAGATTGGAGAAAAAACTATGGAGCTAAACATTTAGGATTTAAACTTAGGTAAATAGGGAAAACTAGATGAAAGAATGAAGTCGGGGCTTATTGTGGATAAAAAGGGAAAACAAGTGTGGCGGCTACAAAAAGGAGCAGGGACATGATTTTATCTTGAAAAATACTTAATGATTGCATAAGAGACTTTCAATAATATCTATACGTTACAAATAGGAGATTAGACACAGTTTGGAAATAAAAGTTTTAGATATATTAAAAGTGGTTGATTTAGAGTTCTCCACAAGAAAAAAAAAAAATCTCATAGGTAAAAATTTAAATAGACATGCTAGTAGTTTATAGGAGATCATGGTAGTTTTGGTTTTCGAAGGCTAAATACGAAAAACAACTTCTCAATTGTATATGATTTCAAGATTAAAACACTTATTTTAAAAAATACGAGGAACTTATAGGAGTGGAACCTTAAGGATGCAAATTTATTTATTTCTGGAAAAGAAGCTTAAATAAAAGAACTTGAAAGGATTGCTATATGAATCTATGAGAAAGTCTTGCTACATAATTCATCCTTAATGTTCTTTTCAAGTATCACAAATGGAAAACCAAACAAGATAAAAATTCAAGAATCAACTAGTGGCAGTTCAAGAATGATAAATATTTAACAATTACAAAATATTAGAAGAAAGTGACAGGGAATCACAAGGTATAGCTAACCTCATTTGGAGAGGTCGTTACTACAAGGGGATAATAAAACTTGTGATGTGAGCCATGCTATGAAATTGTGCAAAAAATGTGATTCCGCATTGTTGAAAATTAATTAGGTTTTATGTCTAGAAGGTCCACAATAGAAGCTATCTATCTTCTATAGAAACTTATGGAAAAGCGAAAAAGCAAAGACACTAACATATGGTTTTTATTGAAAAAAGGCTTTGGTAAAGAAGATGCTCACATGGCTTACACACAAGCTATACAAGACTTGAACTATAGGATAATTACTAGCGTGGCAAAACCTACAGACACTAATAACTTTGGAAAAGTTTACATCGGATTGGAGCTTAGCCATGAGTTTTGAAATGTGCAGGAAAAAACAAAAGATCAACTCTAAATGCATACTATTTGCAGATTATACAATTCTAATAAATGAATTAAGGGAAGACGTTAACTTTTAACTTGAGCTTTGGAAAGAGACTGAAATCAAAGGGGTTTCACTTGGGTAAGAGTAAAACAAACTATGGTCATACCACACACGTTCCCAAGTTTACAAATGGAAGGTGTCATATCACAAGTTTCTAAGTTTTGTATCTAATATCTGTATTACAAGATGATTGAAAATTATTGAATATGATTATATGAGACACACAGGATACAAGATGAGTAGTTAAAATGGAGAAAGGCATTGAGGGTTATTTGGGACCACAAAATACTTACTAAGCAAAGTAAAGTTTTATCAGGCTGCTATACTTTATGGTGGTGAATCATGGACTTTAAAAGTGCATGGAAAAAAAGTGGAAGTAGCAAAACCGAGAAGGTTAACATGAATGCTTCATAATACAAGAGGATAAGGAGTGATTGTATACAAGGAAATATTAGTGACATATATTGAGGAAAAGAAGATTAAAAAAAATCAGTTAATATGGTTTATTATGTGAAAAGAAGTCCACTAAAAGCACCAATGAGAGAGTAGATTGCATGCTTTTTAACCCTGTAAAAATGGTAGGGGGGATTAAGGATATTATTAAAAATGATCTCAAGGTGAATAATATCCATGACAATTTGGTTTTTGACGAGCCCAATGGTGTTATATAATCCTTGTAGCCAACCTTACTAAATCAAATTGTTGTTTTTGTTCATGGTCTTGAATTCAGGCTTTGGTTTGTGGTCATTAGTTTGGGTTGTATTCTACAGGGTCAAGAATTCAAGATTCCCTGGTTGCTTAGAGAATACAAGAATCAAATGTGAGGACTTAATCTTATCAGCAACTTGCTCTTTGGTTGATCATGTAATAATACATACAAGAACTACATGTAATGTCTAAGGGGAGATGCCTATATTCTAGTTACTTCTTTGCCCTACATATTATTTAGCAAAAATTGTTAATTGCCCAAACATGCAAGACTAACATACTCGAGTTTAACTGATAGGGATGATGATCAAAATTATATCTTATTGAAGAATATGAAAATTTGTGATGGAAGGAATATAGCAACAAAGACAGGAGAGATGGAGAAGAGAAAGCAACAAAGACATGTATGTTATTGTTACAATCACAAAATTTAACTCTCCCCACCCCCTCCAATCCTAGGTAGGATCTTAATTATGACAACCATACCTAGTAAGATCCTCATTCTAGTAACCATTAGAAGCATAGAGAATGACTGGTTAATTTGTAGATAAACAAATAATGAGAAAGAACAATAAAATGCAACAAAGTAAAGTGGATAAAAAAAGTAGAAGTAGAAAGTGAAAATTCACAAATTTATTACTCTACATAGAGTAAAGACTTGCCTCTCCATCAGATCCACGTACGGTAAGGCGATATACCACAGTTACACTGCCATTGTCAGAGAAAATGACATCACGTATCTCGCCACACCATCCTGCAAAATAGTTTGAAATTTGAAAGATGTATGGATCGATAGGAATCTAATTTACATATACAGTGATGGAAGATGTTTCGCAAAGACAAAAATAATAGGAAAAGTAATAAATGGATAACTCCAAGCACGCACCCGGGGCATAGAAGCTCAACATCCTGTTGGCATGATACCTAGCAAAGAACAACAAAAGATGGTATGATTGAATTAGATCGGCATTGGAATCCAGAGAGATTGTTACGAAAAGAGTGAAGATTAACGAAGAAAAGTACCAGGGGATGAAGGTGGAAGCAGAAGGATCGCCAGGAACATGAGCTTTGACAATAGTATCAGGGATTCTTTTATTGAGGTCTCGGAGTATCTCGGCTAAAGGACGTGTTATGCAGGAGGAGTTGGAGAAGGGAGAGGAATTGTCCAACGGCACCACGTAATTGGAATTAGATACGCCTCCTTTCTTTCCATCGCTGCCGTTGCTGCTTCGCTCGATACCACACTTAAGGGTGAGGCTACCATGGCGATCCTTTACCCCAAAATTCCTTTTCCCAAACCCTGCTTCAAAACCTTCTTTCCTTCTACTGTTCAAAAATGAGAACCAAATTATCTTAGGCGCAACCGCAGAAGCCATCAGATCCCCAGTTGCATTGGGGCATTCCAATACCAACTCTTTCTGTTTATATCAAATCTTGACACAAACCAACCGCAAGACTCTCTGTCTAGGAAAGCAGGGATATTTAGGTTGGCTCACCTACTCCGCATTACTTTTCGAACAACAAAACTTTCTTTTCTTTTCCTTTCTTCTTCTAATACTGTTTTTTTTTTAATTATGAATAAATATTATAAAAAAAATTGTATGTTTTATCAAAACATAATTTTATAATCAACCTTTTTTTATTTTTTTGCATTTATTAGTGTTTCCATTTCATTATTTTTTTAAATCAAAATAATTAGTCTTGGAAAATTGTTATGATAAAAAATTAAAATATGTACATAGAAAATTTAAGTTTAATTACCGAACTCTAATATAAGAAATACATAATAATAGAACTATATGTTATATTATTGTGTGCGTGAGAATCAAATTAAAGTTAAATTAAATAAATAGAAGAATCTAAGATTCAATTTTAAATAGAAAAATTCAAACAAATTTGATCATAGATTGAATTTTCAATCCATATGGAATTTAGATTTGATTTTAAAAAATACAATCTATGAATTTGATTAGAGTAATCCTCGTCACTAAATTAAAACACATATATATATATATGAAATAAATGTCTATGCCCATCTTTATCCTCATTTCTTATTTCTTATGAGTATGATATTTGTAGTGTTAGCTAATCTATATAGTCGTTCAAGTATTGCTTCGATGATAGCTCCATGTTGAAGCTAGATGTACAAAATCAACAAATTTCACATTTGAACTCCCGTCCAAAACTAATCATTCTACCTATTCAAATAGGCTTAAAATATCTATTCAGCATTGCCATCGTAGTTAGATGAATCAATTCATATTCCTTTTTCTAAGACATACATAATTACCAGAGACTTTTTCTTTAGTTCACGTACGTATTGTTAATTTAATACTTGTTTAATTAATAGTAAACAAACTAAAATGAAAGCCTTCTACTCCAACCTTCGCTAAACTGTCATTTTGCCTACCAGTCAAGAATGCATTATCATTTGAAGAGCCCAACGACCCTAAATGTATTAGGCAACATACCATGTAACTTTTGCAAAGAAAAAGGAAGACACAAGGGAAAGTGATTTTGCTTTTTGTTGATATAGGGGAGGGGCTTGAACTAATTCCTTTTAAATCAGATAATTTGTGGCCGTGATCACAGAGCTTAGCGTGCCATTGTCTTCGCAAAATTTTCCCACCTCCAGTTAAAGCAATTCATCTCAAGGTGAATTGGAACCGATGCATTTAATTATGAGTTTTGCTGTTCTAATTTCTCAAGCAAGGTTTTCCTTTCGTCATCAGGGAGGGAATTGAACATGAAAACGGACTTGTCCCCGATGTCATCCTTGAAGTTAAACCAGAGTCCAAGATCAGGAAAATTTTGTACACAAACAGAAGATATAAACTTCTATGAACACAAATCCTCAAAAGTAAAAGTCTACCTTGATGGGTTGGGTGAATTTCCTTGCAGCAAATATCACAAAAAGAGTCATCCACGAAGCAAGTAAAGTAAGCTTAACTCCATCATCCATCAAACCAGTCTGCAAATATTGTACCCCGTGACTAAAAAATTGCATGCAATGATATTGATGATAATAATAACGTCAGCGTCGCTAGAAATGTAGGCATAAGCAGATACTAATGCATTTTTTTTCCTAAATTACCAAAATAAGTATTTTTTATAAAAATTAGATACCTGGGTAAATCTTACAACTTTAGCTTTTTCTTTAAAGTTTTATTATTAAAATAATTAATTTACTAAAAAAAAGTACGCCAATTTCGTACTTTTTGCCATTGATCCTAAGAAATAATAGCATTGCAAAAATAAAAAGTTGGAAGACAAAGAAAAAAAATTGGTGGGTTTAACTCTAAGTAATGAATGTCATTGTTAGCCCAATTGAAAGGAACCGTGGCTACAGGTATATAAAATTATGGGTAATGAATCAGTTGAATAGATGACATTAGAGTAGGAAGAAAAGAAGAATACCAAATGCCCTAGAAGAACCGTAGGAATAACAAACGTAAGAAGTCCAGCTTCTAGCTTGCCATAGCAGAGTCCTGTTAAAGGAATACAAGATAATTTTCAATAATGAAGAGAATGGTTCTTATTCAAATTGACATTTAATGGGAAAAGACAAGTTAGATGAAGCATTACCTTCCTTGAAGACAAGTCCTGTGAGGGCAGCAAAAAGAGGACCGACAAACCAGATAGCTGATGGGTTGTCGACCACATATTGTATTAGATTTTTATTAGCTGGTTGAGCAAGGGTGAAGTAGGTTGTAGCCGATCCAAGAACACCCAGCACCCACAGTGCTTGTAGGGCGCGCTTGATCTCAGAAACATAGATATGAATCAAGAATAACGATAAACCCAATCCACCAGATCCAAGGACATAAAATAGATCAAGATTTTGCTTCAGAGTAGTACTTAAGGAGGTGTTATCTGGTAAAAAGGCAGCGGCGGCGGCGGCGACCACAAATGATGTAGCAGTTGTTACCAATCCTGATCGGTACAAAATCACCTGCCATGGCGTAATAGGCTTAGTTCTGGTTGAGAGAAGTCCAATTAAATTGCGTTAATTATATCTGTATCTAACTAATTGATGAATCCATAGGAGACTGAAGCAGTAAGAAGATCGGAGATTGAATTGAAGTAAAATGAAATTATAAACAAGATGAAGACCTCTCGAACATCGGAGTCGTCAATGGTCCACGGGCCATATATTCCGTCGTAAAGAATGGTTTCGTCGACGGGACCTTGTTGCTTTTCTCCAACAGCTTTACACGCTACAGAGATTCTGCGTCCAGAAGAAGGAAAGCGAGCACCACAACATAACCTTGGAGTGCCCTTGTCAACTCTGCATCGTGAACCTGGAGGGTATACTGACGCCGTCACCGCCACCGCCACCGCCACCGTACTCAATCCTCGCAATGCCATCTTCTGATTTATCAGATTATATTTTATTTTCTATGTAGGATATTTCTGTTTTTTAACTTTATTTTTCTAACGGTCACGGATTAATCAAATTGGAGTAGTGGTCATTATGCACTTCTTTTACAAGTATCCACTGTTCCGTCTCCGTTTTTATTTTTTTAATTGATTTTGTTTGGACGAGGATAGAAATATCAATAAAAAAATAAGAGACAAATAAATTGAAAAACATATTATTTTAATTCATATAAATTAAGAAAAGAAGTGAGAGAACTTTATTTCGCTTATTTAAATAACGAAAAATAAATTTTAATAATAATAATTATTATTATTAAAGAATTAGTATAGAAGAAAAATGAGTTTGGCTGACAAGTTATTCCGTAAACTGCAGAGAATTGTCACGTATTAATATTAAAAAAAATGTGACGATATAATATATCATATGAATAAAGTGTTACCCAAAAATAAGAAAAATAATTAATACATCACTTTTTTAAGGATGTAACCTTTTGAAGAATTATGTTTTTTAAATTTCTTTAAAAATTAAAAAAATTTAGAGGCTAAAAAATATTTAAGTATTATTATTATTGAAAAATCATATTATAGAAGAAAAGCAAAATTAGCTAGAGTTATTTCCTCAACCAAAAAAACGACACACATTAATAGAATATTGATATAAGTAAAAATGGATGTGTGCTCTAAATATATATGAGAGTATGGTATTTTTTTTTTTATATTATTTGACTTAAAATAAGCTTTGTATTTGACAAATTCATCATTACTCTCTCCAACTCTCTCCAACAATTGTTCATCCTTTCACTTACCCTACTCCATTGTAAAGTATGATGAACAATGTAATGCCTCATAATATCTTCATCTTTACTAAAGTTGTCAATTTTCTTATAATAGAATTTCAATATATAAGAGTAAGACAATGTTTAAAATATTGAAAGCTTCAAATTTATATTTTATATTGAATATTTAATTAATCCTTAAATATTTATCAATGATAAAAAGGAATTCCTAGCACCTCCCAATGAAACTCTCAAAAGATCCCATCAATTAGAATCAACATAGTTCAATGTGCCTTTCATATTGGACATCAACCTTAAAAAAAATATTGCTTATTTACCATAGATGCAATGCTCACAAAAATTGTAAACTTACACAACACTTCCATCACTTTCTCACCCAAATGCCAAAAACCATTATTAAATGTTGTGGAGCTTGGCATAGTGGAACCTCTTTAGGATATATAAACTACTCACCATGTTCCCTTTCATTACCGCAACACTCCCCTTCTCAAACACCTATATCACACTCTTTCAACATTGCATGTGAACCATTTAGCAACTAGTGCACCCACTGAAATCAAGTTCTTAAATTCTTGAATGCGAAAAATGTCTAACAATATCCTCACTACATTGTCCTATACACAAATTTTAATAGACCCAATGCCCACAATTTTGTAAGCCATCAAAACATTACCGTCACTTATCTCCTTATATGTCTCAAACTAACTCTAGTTTTGACACGAAGAAAGTACAACTACATGCTTTAGAGTAATCCAACATATCACAAGCATTAGATGATTTTCATTACACTTAATTATCATGAGAAGTAATAGCTAAAGAATATTTGTCTTGTTTATTGTGACAAACTTTTCTACAATCACTTATCGAAACAACTTATTGATTGTTTAATGCAGAGCACACCGAACAATATTTAAAAGAGTTCATAGAGTAGGAAAGAAAGATCCACAGAAAGAAATTTATATTAATTCACTCTTAATCTAGGAGCTACATTGAGTCTCTAGCACACCACTGAGAATTCATTAAGTAATATAAAACAAATTACACTACAACCAAAAGAGTTGATCTTGAACTCCTCAAGAACACAACACTCTCAGTAAAAAAAACACAGTTTGCAGAAAACACTATCTAAAATTGCTTTACACACAATACAAAATTGAAAGAAAGAATAAGAATACACATAGGTTTTACAAAATTAAAGAAAAATAGAACAGAAAATCCATATTCCTATTTCGCACATAAGCAATGATCCATTTATGATAAGATTGATTCTCAAAGCTCTTTGATCTTATCTCGAAAAATGTTTTTAATAAACTCTCTTCTTGATTTTCAAATGATAAAAAATAATCTTTTATATAGACTTTAAAAGATGGTTAAAACAATTTTATCATTAAATGAAATTTGTTAAAAATATTTAAAAAGAGTTTGAAAATCATAATAAAATTGTGTTAAAATCACTTAATTGATTTTTAAAATTTAAAACAAACTGATTGATTTTTTTTTTAAGAACTCAATCGTAAGTTCATTTATCGAAATAACTTAGTTTTGTTTTACAGAAAAAAAATAAAAATAAAAAATTTACATCTAGAATAAATACAATAAATTATGTGAAAAATAAACCTTGATAGTGGCTAAGAAAAGTAGTAACTTTCAATTGAAATTGGTGTTGGTGAGATTTGTATAAGCAGATGTAGAAGAAAAAAAGAAGAATAGCCGTAGAGATTTAATTGGATAGAATAGAAGAGAGAATGGCAATAATAATATAAAGCTGGTTAGGGTGAATAAGCTTTTATTTGGTAGTTAAGGGTGAATAAGGTGTTGGTTTAGTAGAGAATAGAGAATAGAGAATAGAGAATAGAGTCAGTTAAAAATTGAAGTCTGAAATACAATTGCAGTCTGAAAAGCCGCAAAACCAAAACGCCTCTCTCCTCCATTTCTGTGCCTCTTGGTGCTTCGTTACGGAGAGAGATGAGGTGACCCTCTCTCATAAACGGCGTAACGGACATCCCAAAAGGAGTCACGTGCCGAAGAAAAAGAAGAATAAAAACAGTTGATGGCTTTAGAGCAGGAATTGTCGCTGGGTCAGAGTAGGAATCCGAACCCAGTTGACGGCGTGGATGTTCGGGGGGAGGGTGGAGATGAGGGAGGGAAAGCCCCGAGACTGCCTCGGTGGACAAGGCAAGAAATTCTGGTTCTGATACAGGGAAAGAGAGACGCTGAGAACAAGTTCAGGAGGGGTCGAACGGCCGGATTGCCATTAGGGTCGGGTCAGGTCGAGCCCAAATGGGCTTCAGTTTCTTCCTACTGCAGAAAGCATGGAGTCAACAGAGGTCCTGTTCAGTGCCGGAAAAGGTGGAGCAATTTGGCCGGAGACTACAAGAAGATCAGAGAATGGGAGTCTCAGCTAAGGGAGGACTCCGATTCCTTTTGGGTCATGAGAAACGATTTAAGGAGAGACAGGAAATTGCCCGGTTTTTTCGACAAGGAGGTTTATGATATTCTCGATTCAGGCTCCCAAGCTCCTCCGCCGTTGCCTCTCGCTCTTCCGTCGCCTCCATCAATCACAGTAACGGTCTGCAAGGACATGGACATGGACTCCAAAAGAGGGTCTGCCCCTGCCCCTTCCCCTGCCCCTGCTGATCCTGCGGAGCCTCATCTCTATGATAGTAATCGCAGTGTGCCTGTTGAGGATGGCTTGTTCTCAGATTTTGAACAAGATGAATTCTCTGCCAGTCCTGAGAAAAAGGACATTTTGCCGCCCTCCAACAGGGACTTTCCTGCTCCCATTCCTCTATCAGGTTCATATTTTATTCCATTCCTTGTTTTCCAATTTATCGTACGTGGTTTTTTTTTCTTTTTGCCTTTTCTGCTCTGCACTCGCATTCTACTGTCTTGCTTTTGCCACTTTGTCATCTATCTTCTTTGCTTGCTTGCTTCTTGTCTTGTCTTTTTCTTCTACTTCTACCAATGATATTGCTGTGCCAGTGTTACACGTCTGTCTCTTGTAAACATGGAAAAACTATAAGCACGTCACGATGTTTGATTGCTATCTGGACCATTTCCTGCATGTTTTCTTCTCCTTTACAGAAAAGCAATATCAACCACTCCTCCGTGGATGCCAAGGGGAAGGTAATGATCAATATCATGCCGCACAGCCATCTCAACTGCTTTATCACATTTGTGTTAGTATAGGCATAATTTTTCTCTCCCTAGTTTTCAATCAGCTTATTTTTTACAAAAACAACTTAAATAATGAAATGTAAGCTTATTTTGAAATAGCTGACTTTTAGACTTGTTTCACTGATATTCTCCGTAAGCACTTGGAAGAGAATAAAGTAAGAAGGTAAACTGAATTGAGTTTCTTTCATAAGTTAAAAATCAACTTATGCACTTTAGCTTTCGGAGAAGCTAAATGAGATAGCTAAGTTTATTAGTTGCTTTTAGATGAATTCTAGAGTGTACCGTCATGATAGATGGCCTACCATGCACCAAAATTTGTAACCCTTAGATTAGTCTCATTCTTTCCCTTCACTTTTCTCCATCAAAAAAGATTTCAAGCAGATAAATAATTGTATGGTCCAAGGCTCACACCACCTACAAACTGCTCCTTAATGTCACAGCACCAGCTTGGTGGTCGGCTAATTAGCATTGTCAGGATTGCTAGTTACAAGTTCTCCGACATGCTAAAAAGTGCAACAAGAACCCTGACAAGAAAAAGGACATTGAGATGCTTTTGAGCCCCATCTCTAACTATGTTTTTGACCAACTTGCATCGATTAAAGTTAACTACCAATCTGTTTTGAACCAACTTGTATCAATTGGTAAGTTAACTACCAATTTGAGGAGGCTGCACATGTTCTTAAGTGGTGGAATATGACGCTTGATGATGAGGATGGACACGATGTTGTTGGTGTTTCTGAGGAAGGTGATTTGGATATCTGAAATATGTAGGAAAGGAGAAGAAAACAGGGGAATCAATTCATCTGTCGCAGCTTGCTACCTTGTTCAATATCTCTAGACCAGTGCTTTTGTTTCTGCTGCTGCTTCTGATTCCTGCAGCAGCCTGAGAATAGAGTTGATTGGTTGCTCATCAGTTCCTATTTCTGAATTTGGAATTTCAATAATGCCAATATATAATTAGTTATTGTGCTAAGTATCATTTACTCGTGTTCATCTTTTCTGGGGATAATCATCCAACGTGTGATTGCTTACTAAAAATGGTTTTTCCAGAAAGTCATTTAACAATGATAACACATGACTGATGTTTGATTATACATTTTGTTTTATACATAGGTGTGACTAACGAGAAACGGAGAACTCCAAATCCAGAAATGGGTTCAAGTTCTCAAGGAGAGCGGAAAAGGAAGCGATTAGCAAGTGATGGAGGGGAGGAGAGTTTGCAAATTCATTTAATTGATGTCTTAGAAAGAAATGGGAAGATGCTAAGTGCTCAACTTGAAGCGCAGAATATAAATTTCCAGTTGGATCGTGAGCAGCGGAAAGTCCATGGTAGTAATTTGGTTGCTGTGCTTGATAAGCTTGCAGATGCTCTAGGGAGAATCGCTGATAAATTATAGCGCAAGAGCAATCAGAATACACTGTACATAACAGTTGAAGTCATGTAGATAATTGGGGTTACTCTTATTTATCTCCTCACCGGATGTTTTCCTTTTAGGGAGAATTGTGAATTGTGGTTTATTACTTCCATTTTAGGATTTTACACACATTTCGATCTCTCTTACTGCTATATATTTATACACGAGGTTATACGAATTTCATCTTGAAATGCATTTTTATTTTTATTAATGGTTCATAGTTCATTTACTTCTAGGTATTGTTTTTAATTTGCTGGGATAGCTCTCTAGAAACTTTTGAGATGCACTTTATTACTAATTTGTTTTCAACTGTACTTATTTATAGAATTATGGTGAACACATACTTCAGTTCAATATTTTATATTTTTCCTTTTATTAGGAATAATAGTTATTAGACAACATGTGCTTATTGTCTGCATGCATGGAGAAGTACTCATTCATTTTGTGATCAAGATATAATAGGATAAAATAATATAAGAGTAACATGGGGATTAGTTAATAAACATTATATGATACGATAAAGTCATATGGTATAATAAAGTAAGAGTTAAAATAATAAGAATATGGTATAATAAAATAAAGTTAAAATAATAAGAATAAGTTATAATTTTATCTAATACTCAACATACGTAAAATAACAATTAAAAAATGATATGATATAATATAAAATATATTTAGATGAGTTTTATTAAAATCATGTCTAATTTTCTAAATTTTAAATTTATGTTTATAATTTTTTACAAATTATAAAAAAAATAACGAAATTATATTATCATCTTTTGATATTAGAGACAGTCTTAATATTCTGACAGGTTATCACTATTATTTATGCCATAAAAAGAGGAAAAAGAGAGCGATAACTTCATCAGTTACTAAATTTAATCAATAACAGTCAGTATTCCTGGAGCTAACAGCAAGAATAGACTCATTTGAATGCAGTAGAAGGTGACAGTCTCCAGAAGATAAAATTCACACTTCATATGCATAAATCAGAAAATCTCTCAAGCAAATTAAGCACACATTTAAAGTGAAGTCCACTTTCGTGCGATAGTTAAGTCCTGATCAACTTCCTTTCTGGATGCTTCCCAAAGTCGATGTTCAATCCCCAGTTTCCTGAGCTCAGAGAGTCCTTGCTCAACTGGAATTTGAAAAATCCACGTAAGTATAGAATGCAGATTTTCTCAATAATACTAAACAAGAATTCATCCCCTAGCCAACCAACATTGTCAATAAAGGAAAAATTAAAGCATATATATTATGTGCTTACGAGAATACTGCCGTAATAGGAGAAAGGGCACGAAAAAGAATTGGGTATGCATTTTGAAGTGTAATAATAGTGTGTCCGAGATAAGCACGCTCCATTATGAACATATAAACAAACAAGACTCTTCCCTACCTTGTCATTACCCAATCTAGACTCCAGGCCTACCAGCTGAGACGTGTTCCATTAAAGGTGATTAGCAAGGCATTGACTCAAGAAATATGTTACCGGTCACAATAACAGAACAATTTTCTACGAAACTATAGGAGAACAATTCAAATTTCCAAACTAATGTAAAGTGAGAGGAAATTTAAAGGTACATTCCAAAAGCTATTGGAATGTCCTTAACCCTTGGAGGACTCCACTATCATAAGGAGGGGTAAGTAAACTGGTTGGAAAGTAAAACTCCCTAGTGTCATTAATGAACGAAGTCATGGTCCTTTGCTATATAAAAGGGTCATGTAAAGAAAGAAAATATCACCCACCCTGAAGATTGCTATGATTTTCAATGTGCATGAGATTTTTCCCCATCAGATACCAAATAGTATAATACTGGATTGAAACATTCACGTGTACTACATAGTTATTAATTAAAAGAAAAATACTAGACGCTACCATCAACAGCATCATGCGATGTAGGTGAATGTCCACTCCGACCAATCCAAAACTGAAGGCGTTCTTTGGCTATGTCCTCCTCTATACCATGAACCTTCGCTCTTCTCCAAAAAAATGTCAGCCAAGCCTGTACAGGAAGAGTAAATGCACATAGAAGGCATGTTTCACTAATACAAAGCACACATCTAATCAAACAGAGAACCGTGAGATTAAATGTCATCTTCACTGGTTGCAGATCCAAACTAGATGCAAGCCATCAACATTATGAGAAGGGAGGTAAATCATTAAAAAGTACATGCTACAAAAGTTAAAATCAAAGAATCGTGTAATCCAGAATCTAAAAAAGCATACCTTCTCATAGAGAAGAAATAAAAGAGATTGTAATATACAAACATTCCAAGAAGCTGATAATAATAATAAAGAGCATAAATAGTTCATAAGAGCACGGAATACCTCCTTGAAAAGAACATCCTCAGACTCCTCTGGACTCAATTCTACATAAAAATGAAGATATTTAGTATAGCTTTAACTTCTCATTTGCATTTTTGCACAAAAAGGGACACCACGTAGCTATTTCAGCTAATAGTAGGTGGGAGAAAACTTACCAAAGGCTTCCATAAACTTAGGGTCCCCAGGTGATTTAATATCTGGTAATGGTCAAAAGTGTACAGAATGTTATTACATAAGAATGTCGGATTTCAATCTGACAGATTTGATGTTTATAAATAGAATAAAAAGAAACTGCATTATATTATAGAAAAAAGAAAGCCAAAATACAAGAATGATGAAATTAGCTATATATAACTACTCTAGAGAGACTTTGACAGAATGTACCTGATCCTAACAATCTGTAACTAAATCAGTTACAGAGGACAGTTGTCAAAGCTTAACAGAAAAGAAAGGTTTATTTACAACAGGAGTAAAACTATACTCCAATACCCGGTAAGCTCACAAGAAGTGAGAACTAAAAATAACAACAATGAGAATTCCCTTGACAACAACCCAGTGTTGTTCTAATGGCCGAGACATAAACTGTCAATGGGTACCGCTAGCATTGCTGTACATATTTCTGTCTGTTCCACACTACCTGGAAACAAACAACGAGTTGCATACAATGCCTCAAAGAGTGTCTCTAGTGCTACTTTCTTGCCAATTTCTATACCTTCACTACCCAATTTCTTGCCAATTAGTATGTTTCTCTTTAATCTATCATTCAAGAGGTATGCAAGTACAAGATAACAAGAATAGTGACAACACATACCTGAGACTAATTGTCGAGCAGAATTTGGACGCCGCTGTTGAGCTAATGCTTGCACAATTGCATCCTCAACCTTAGAGAGGAACATGACAAAAATTACTTAGATGACTGAATTTCCCATAACAATTTATTTAAGTCATTTAATATATTTCTGAAAACCTTTAAAGAAGCAAGCTCCTTTAGTCCCATTTCAACAGAAAGCATACTTTCAATATTTCCTTCTCCAGTAAGATCATTTAAGTCAGGAACAATTTTGCTCCTCTTCTCAATTGCATCATCACCTGTTTAAAAATCATAACAATTATCTCTGGAATTCACATAATGCAATTCATCATTCTAAGAAAAAAATATAACATAGAGCATAGATTTGCCCTACAATGCAGTCAAACTAATATGAACTGCAGAGTCCAAATCTTTATTTCATGCCTTTTTCCCAGCATTCCTCCTTAGCCTTTTGTCCAGCAGAAACAACGACCTCAAATGGAAGAGGGGCTAAGGATGACCAAAGTTCGTACTTCGAAACTGCAACGTCTGCACAGATGCCTATAACCATGGAAGAAGTTACACTAGATAACAGACAGCAGTAAGTGAATCATGGAATTATTCACTTATCCAGATCTGCTGAATTCAAACTTGATATATAGACAAAGTATAATTTTATATGCCTGCAATCATACAAAAATTATAAAACTCATATCAAAAGCTTCAGTAATATATTCCAGTGCAGTTGAGATGCTTTTGCCTCTCACCAGAAGAAAAACAAAAAGACATATCACCAGCTTGGTTTATTTGTAGCTACATACCAATGTGTTATCATCACTCTGCAGATTTACAATAATACTAACATGCATAAATGCCGAAATAATTATAATAAAGAACTGTGAAAGCTTATTCAGGTTCTGTCAAAAGTGATTGAAATTTAGAACCAATTGATAATAAAATGACTCATTAGTCATGTCCACAAGAAATACAATAATGCTTCTCCCAAAAGAAAAGAAAAAGAAGAAGTTAAAAACAGACAGTGGCGTACCATATTTTGCAGCTAAACCCCAATAACGCGCAAGCCAACACCTCTTTAGAACAACTTCTTCCTGACATGAAAATAATTATATATAACAAGTTTTCAAAGTAACTAACAAATACCAATGGACTCCTGCTACTGTGGAAGTATGTACCATTTCTTTCTGAGTTAATATCATTCTTTGAGTCATCGATTGAAGAGCCTTTACTTCAGATTCAGCTCCATTAAGCTGTTTTACTGCGGCCTCAGTCTCAACTTTTGCATTCTGTTTCAGAATAAATAATTAAACATATAAGGCAGCTTGTGTTGAGAATGTTAAAAAATGGCCTATTCACCTCAATTTCAGCCTGTAGAGATATGATTTCCTTATCAACTCCATCATTTGAGTCTTTCGCATTCTTAAGCGCAGCCTGTGAAATAAAAAGCTCTGTTGAAGGCATTTTTCACAAGGGGATTAAGCAAGAAATGGAATACCAAACTATTTTTCTAAACAATATCTTGATTCCCCAAATGGAATAAATCAACTATATTCAGAGTTTGTACAACATGCAGCTCGACAGTTGAAGTTATCACCACCACATTACCTCTCTTTGACGCAATGCTGCTTCCTTTCTGCAATTCAGTAATATGGGGGTGTCACACACCGTACTAAGTGAATGAAAACCCATTTGCAACAGTTTTAACTTTAATTCACACACCTGCTCAAGAGTTTGGCTTCCAAAGATACACCTTCTCCGAGGGAAGCAACCTACAAATTCTGATGAAAAATTAAAATCTGCACATCCACACTTGAAAGAATTTTCATTGACACATACACTCATATATAAACATAAATATCTAAGCAAAGTAATAAAATTTAAAAACTAAGAAAGGAAATCATAAACTCCTAGACGAAAGGACTAAAGGAAGTGACCACTGGGCCAAAGGTCACATTTGCGAGTATAGCATAGTAGATTATAATAGCCAACTAGACACACAAATACAACCCAATCTGGTGAGGTAAATATCATGAGTTAGGCTCAACAATAGACAGAATCTCAAATCAAAAGCAATAGGAAACTCTTAATCACAAGCAGTGTAATAAGCAAGTATGAATTAGGGACTCTTAATGTATCAACCAAGAACAAGGAGACAATAATTCAGAACACCATGATCAATGGGTGGAACCTATAGTACTGTATACTAAAAAATAAATAAAGCCAGCACCTGCTTCTCAAGCTCCCTAACTCTGGCCTCTGATTCCTTGCATCTCTCTTCCTCGAGTCTAAGCTGCATTGTAGAAACACTTGAATAGTTATGAATGAAGTGAGGTCATTCACAACCTGTAGAAAACAAAGTAAACCGCAGTACCTTGTCTAGAATACTTTCATTGTCTTCCTGCAGCATATCAACCTGCAGGTAGAGCAGAGATTTGTTTAAGTGAATTTAGAAGGGCGTGGGGGCATCAGTTATTAACACGTTGAATTCTGTTTCATTGAAATTTAGAAAAACAAAAATTGGCAAAAAAGGTAATTAACCTCATCACGAAGTACAGAAGCCTCACGCTGAAGTCCTGAATCTTTTGGTAGAACGAGCCCAGTATCAAACGGAAATCTGTAAAATGGAATCCCGAATTGTACATGCATTATTATATATATATAGACATACACATAAAAGAAATCAGCAATACGGAAAAACAATTTGGGAAGGGGTACGCATTGTACGGATCTATTAGTTATATAGAATAAGATATGATATGACGTACAGGGGCAGAAATGCGAAGGGAGTGAGAATTTACCTTTTATCTTTGGGCTTATTATTAGGAATGGGAGGGTCTAAGGAAGGAACAGGAGCTGGAGTTCTGAGGCTTAGCGGAGGTCTGTTAGTAACAGGTGGAGTTGGTGCTGGAGCTGGTGCTGGTGCTGGAGCTGGCCGAAGATACATTGATTCTTCTGAGAAATTTCGAGGTACCTGATTAAGTTAGGAGGTGAATGAGGAAAGGAAGTTAGTTAATTATGGATAAGGATAAATGTGGAGTGGAAGGGAAGGGGAAGAATCGGACCGCGGCAGGAGATGGCGATCTAAGAGTCTTAGCAGAGTTCCTGGAAAGAGAGAGAGGTGGCGGAGCAGTGTAGCGAAAACCTAGATCATCGTCGTCGTCATCGTCGGCGTCGTCGTCGGCAGTCTGAGAAGCCATGACCTGAGCGAGGCGCTGAGCAGCGGCTTTGGCAGCAACATTCTGAGTCCGTTTGACGGTTGAAATTCCAGTTGCAGTGAGAGTGAGTGAGGAAGAACGAGAATGGCCGTTACGGGAGTGTGACGGTGACGACGACATCACATTCCCAGATTCACTGCTCCACTTCCGCTCCATCTCTCTTTTCTCTTTTCCCTTTTCCCTTCGCAAAACTCCTCGTTAGTCGGTCACTTCAATGTCAATGCTCATCACTCACTATTTTGACCCACTCTTTTCTTTTTCCTTTTAAAATTCAACAACCATTACTCCTAAATATTCAATGCGTTCGTTGCTCTGTATGTATTTCAAATTTATAAATTACTTTTAAACATTTAATATCAAATGTTTCAATTCAGAAATACCCTTATATCATAATATAAATTTCTCCTTATAACTTATAAATATAATTTATGTGTATAAAGTATTTATTCCATATATAATATGCACTTACAACGCAATTTATATTTTTAAGACATTTTCAGACTTATTTTTTATTTGTATTGTACGTTTTTTATTATGTGGGGCTTACTTAATATATATATATGTATGTATTATGTTTTTAATCATAAGTTAATTTTAAAAATTTAGTATTTTAGATTATACAATAAGAAAAAATAGAAAAATAATTCACAAAAATATTTGAATGTTATTTTTAAAAAATATTTTTTCGAATAATTTAAATTTTGCATGATTCAAAACTGAATATTATTTAAAATAAAATTTTAATATAATTCTGAATTATTTTTAAACTTTTGTTATGAAATGTTTCTATAAATTGTTTTCTTAGTAATGGCTTAAAACAATCATAAAATAAATGCTTAATTTTCTTTTTAGTACATTATTTTTAATTATTAAAAAAATTGTAATTTAAAATAGAAATAATAATTACCAATACTTGGAGAGTATACTGGAAAAAAAACATTGTATTTTATTTAATAATTAAGTTCGTAGACATTTTTCCCTTTAATGTATTGTTATTTTACTTCCGAAACTCATATCAAAATTAAACAGTTATATTTATTTATTTATTTTTAAATGTAATAATAACTCTCTTTTTTCTCTTTTATTGCTGCAACAATAACATTGATATGATGAAACAACAATATTAATATAATATAATAAAGTTTATAATTAATAATTTGTGTTGATCCTGGACAATTTAAGATATCAACCAAATCAATTAATAAGTATTTTATAAACTTCATATAAATGTTGAAAAATATTAGAACTTCTAGCACGTTTAAATATAAATATTGTTATTTAAGAAAAATGTTAAATGTTGAGATAATTAAAATAAAATGTTGTTAATATATCTTTCGGTTTGATAATAATTTGAAACAAATTATTTATAAATTTGTGTTAATATTTAATTAATAACTATTCTCAATTCAATTTTTCTAAGTTAAGCAAACTTAAACTGCAATATTCGGATGTTCTTAGTTTTGAACTGAGCACAATTTCTAAGCATTAAGCTGATTGGAGCTAAATTTTTAGGATGTTCTTTGTCACAAATGTGCTTAGCGCCAACATTTTGTGTTTAGCACCAACATCATATGCTTACAACAATCACTATGAGTTCAACTTTAACTTTTCGAAATCGAACCGCTTAACTACCTTTTTTTTTATAGACTAAAAATTGAATTAAATCTGATGAAAATTTAAGTTTACCATATGTTAGATGGTGTATAAGTTTGGGTGTTATTAATAATTGTATACATTTATGCTTATCCACATCTAATCACCCGTAAAACATGTTTGATTTGATTCAATTTTAAAAACATTGCTTGCATGCATATAATATTTGCATTACATCAGCCCTATTTGAACTTTGTCACTTTAAAGGAGCTAAATAGTTTGCTTAAATGCAAAATACAACAGCTCAATACATGGTCATTTATTTCACTAAAAATAGGAATAGAATAATCGCCCCAATTGATGGGTGAATTAACAATAATAACGACAGAAAAAGAATTATAAAGGATATTTACAGATTTGCAAATGTACCAACCTATGAGAAACAAAACTTGACCCTTACGATTTTGAATAGAGCATATCTTCTTAAAAGCAGTTAATCTGTTTAAGTACCATACCTGGGCCATTGGATATTATTATATAAGCATGTACATCCCTGAAATCGAGAAATAAACTAGGTTAAACATTTTTTTATAGGGTTATTGGTACTACGAACATAGTAAGCCAATTTTGGTTTATATGTATAAAAATATACCATGCGAGCTTCTACAAGTTGGGAGGAAAAAGAATGGACTGGGAGTAACTAAATTAGAATAGAGATTCTATTCCGTTGTTTCAGAGGCCTCGTACAACCCTAAGTTTGGGAGGAGGGGAATCAAGAGGGTGGAGAAAAATCAGAGTATCGGTTGGAACAGGATACATAGAATCCATAATGTTCCATTCTTTAGTTTTAAGAAGCGTATTGCTAAATAGTACCACATGAACAACGGTTAAGGAACATATACTTTTCATCCTAGTAAAGGCCTTTGAATACTTAAAAAATCAAGCATTAAAATGTCATTGCGTTTTCAAATTTCGGTCTAATACATGTTTTTCAGTTCATTAAATATTTCTACTTTTGCTTCCTTAATCAAATACCCTAAAGGTGCCCGCTTTTAAGAAATCCAAACAGCAGAATTAATGTCATTTCATTTAAATCCTTTCTACCAATTCAAACAGCTTAAAGATCCCGTGCTTGCACTTCAAATAGATTCAATGCTAATTCACATTTCTAGTATGTATAAAGGTTTCTATGAAAGAACATAAGAAATATAGGGATTTCCAAGGGATTGAGTGATAACCCTCATGTCCATTTTTTTTCTCTTGAAACCAGGTAATGAGAAGAAGGCTTTTCCATTTATACATGAAACTTCAATTACATTCAATAATTTATAACAAATACTTATTTAAACCATGAAAACAAAACAAAAAAAATCTTCTTTAAATATTACCTCCAGACAAGACGGTCGAGCAACAGTCTGAGAGCCATCTCATGATGGGTGACTAGTAGATGAAGCAATGAACATCGGAGGAGGAGAATCAGTATACTCGGATATTGATGATCTGTTAAGGTCTTCTGGAGGTCTTGACCCATCTAATGCTGTAACTTTAGCACCACTAGAAGGTATGGAGAAACTTCGAACCATGGGTGGAGGAGGCATTGGCAACGGAGATGCTGCATTTGATGTAACCGGATTATTTCGAGCAGAAAGCTGGTGACCTCGGGACACCAATGGACCTGAATGACCCACCAAACCTAAAAGCTTAGAATTGGATGCAGATATGGTTGGAGGCCTTGGAAGTTCATGAAGCTCCTTTATTTTAGGTGAAGATGAAAGAGGGGGAGAAGTACTAGGAGATACTTTTGGAGATGATGATGATGGAAACTGAGGAATTGATGTCCGTAAAAGAGGTCCAGAAAACAATTGGACACTGTCTAAAGAAACAGGTTTGGCTGGCCAAGCATTACTTACCAATGGACCAGAAAAGGCTTGTCTTTTAATCTTTTTAGAGTAAGCAGTAACAAAATCATGATTCGAGGATAAATTACCATCAATTATAGGAGGTGGCAATCTTGTGTATGCAGTATTGCTGTTACTCTCCTTGACTGCAGACTGCGCAGTCCTAACATTCGGACCAGAAAATGCCCCATCCCCAAAAGTGTTTCCATATTTCTTTTGTTCCAGTGGGGATGAATGCCACAAATTCTTCATAGGCTCATCTAAATTTGCCTTTATTTTGGAAGGTATTTGCTTACTTGACCTCGGAGACATGGAACTCTTTGCATCAACTGGTGTAGGCAGCACATATGAATTGAACTTCCGTGATAAAGTTGGCCGCATCTGTCTCAGCTTTTCTCTAGAATCACATTTATTATTAGCAAAAAGTGGGGCAGATTGGCTTGCCTCTCTAACCCTGAAGGAGAATGAATTCTTGCTAAGCCTATCCAAGTTTTCCTACACATTAAACAGCATGCATATTTATAAGAGTTCAAAAAATTTAGATTATAAGGAAATTAATTAATCTCGCTTCAAATGCATCAAGAAGCCTCCACTTGAGTCATATATATCAACATGTGAAGTATTTTCAGTCCTAAATCCCATGAACCCCGAAGCTTTTTGTTTTTCCTTACCTTTGCTTTTACAGTTGAACCTTTGGGAAAGATAAATTCCACCAGGCCCAACAGCAGAGAAGCATGCATGATTCAACATTTCAAAATGAGAGTAATCTAGCATATGTAAGCTCTTTATAGACAAAAATTAAAACCAGAAGTATGGATTTGACCCCAAATATTAACAATCATAAGGTTAGTGTACAACTTTCATAGAATTATATGGATAGACAAGAGATATTGATATTCCAGGTTATATTCTGGATGTTCTTAGTTCTTAATCCACCCTTCCAGATTTCCATCCAAACTGAATTAGTTGTACACACAAAAAACAATATAATCACATTTGAAAACAAATATAACAGATGTAAAGTTCCTGCACATAAGAACATTCCACCTAGAACTCTGATTCTCATGGATTTTGGTCCTAAACAACAATATAACACAATATTCCCTCACCCCCCTTTTGATTTTACTCATTTTTTCTTTAGCAATCTAGGCTTTAAAACCATAACCGTTAGGAATGAAAATAAAGAGAGGATATGGGCAGTGTATAGCAGAAGGAATAAGAAATGCTGTGAGAGTTTTAGGTGGGGTGTAAGGTGGATAGGAGGCCTGACTGAACACGAGGGGTTAAATAACAAATTGTAAACTATACAGGGGAATTATCTTTTGGGAAAATTAATCTGAACTGAGAACAATGTTTTGGTGTAAAGGGGAGGCCCTTGTATGAGAATATTCTTCTTGAGTCTTTGAATATAAATAACAGAAAACACCTCTTTTCTCTTTCCCTCTCACTCTAGCCTACTTCCCATCATCAAACCCATCATCCATCACTATTTGTGTGCTCAATGAATTCCTACTCATATTGATGCATGTTTGCTGGGATGGTTGCTCAATCTTCGTAATGTTCATTCCCAATGGGATTGAAATATGCAAATGAAGTTAAAAAACATTACTAATTTGCCTAGTTTCAAAAGGTAGTCACCTTCTTTGAGTTCCCTAATGTAGAAACATCTTGCTCGTGTTCATTTTGTGCATAGTCAAAACTCAGCTCCCCATCATCATTCTCATCATGGCTGTCACCTTCATATTCATATTCATCTTCATCCTCCACATCCTCATCCTCATCCTCATCCTCATCCTCATCCTCTCCTTCAATACCAATGAAGTGGTAATCAATGTGATGCTGTTCTGTTACTAATTTTACGTGCGGCTCTGCTGTCTCAAGAGATTTAACTGCTTTCTTGAAGAAACACAACTGTTTGGGGGGATAATAAAGGAGAGACAAAGGAAAGAAACATTAAAAATGAGTAACTCTCCCATATCTGAAAAATAAATATTGGTTGGGAATATATAAAACCTGAGCTGCATGGTGACGTGCTGCCTGTGTTAGAAGGCTCCACGATTGACCTTGCTTCAGAGATTTCAAACGGAAAACAAATAAGGTGGCCTCCTCATCATATTCATCACGAGCAATTTGTAACTGCTGCAAGGAAATAGTCTCTCCTCTTCCGCTTCTAGACCTGCCTCTTTCTCTATATCTTGTTAACATGGACTCATATGCAACTCTGCAGATTATAGACCAAAAATATAAGGCACGAATCACATTAAAAGACAATTATATCGAATACAACACTCCAAACCTTTTTTCGTCACAATGTCGCTTCATCTCCTGCTTCAACGAGAAGGGAAAAAAAAATAATAAATAATCATTCGCAAAAAGGATAGAGCAAGATATGGTAAATTCAACAAACAAGCTAGGAATGTTGATGGGGATATAAAGTTGGGTTGGAGGTGAAGGTAGAGGGAGGTGGTCGGGGGTTCGAATCCCCACTAAGAAAACACTAACATATTAACATTTATGGGAAAAAAAAAGCAACGAATCTTGTTTGGATGAAATAGAATGATTGAAATTATTGTTTTGACGGGGAGTAGTGTTAGAGAGTTAAAAAGAGTGGTAATATAAGGCAGCAAATATAGAAGGGTGAAAGAGGTTAGAGATTGCTGGTGTATAAGAGTCCAAATTCGAATTGAGGAGATAGAGATTGGATTAGATAGAAGATACCTCAACAACTCGAAGTTCATTGAGAAGAGAATCCGAGGGAATGTTAATTGTCTGGGTAATATGAGAGCGCTGAAATTGCAAAGTGAAAAAAGGATTAGAAAAGCACAGAGAGATTGTTGAAGTTTTAGGGTAGTAGTAGTGATTGAGGAGGAACTGACATATTTATCAATGAGCTTCTGGAGTTGAAACTGCATTTTACCGAGCATTATGAGAACTTTGCCTGCAAAAGCGCATCCAATCGAAATTGGGAGAGAAAGTTAGTTGGCAGTTGGGCATGATAGGAGTGAGTATTTGTGGTGTAGAAGAGAGAAGTGCATAGTACCGCTTTCTTCGTCGTCATGCAAGGCGATTTTCTGAAGAAGGCAAGAGCCCAATTCTCCCAAAGACTCTGAGAATTCTGGAAGAGAACAAAATTTCAATTGCTATTGTTACTATTATTGATCTGTCTCAAAAAAAGAAGGAAGAGGAAGAGACCATAAGAACTGTTGGCGGCCGCGGCCGCCGCCGAAAGCAAGCTATCGTAGCACTCTCTCATGTCTTCCATGTCCTGCACAGTGGACCAACAGTTGAGTTTGAGTTTGAGTTTGAATTTGAACCCTAAAATTAAAATTGAAAGGAAAAAAAAAAGAGAGAGAGAGAAGAAAAACCTGGGTGGCCTGAGCGAGGTCCTCTAACTGGGACAAAGGAAGAATGTTAGTTCGGTCACGGTGGTGGTGATGCTTCTCTAACGTGAGAACTCCCAACTTTCTGAGAGACCTCTTCATGTTTTGTGAAGGAATGAAATGGAGGAGAGTGAAATTGAGGAAGACGAAGGTAAATTCAGTGAGGTAGCTGCATAACACAACACCTTCTATTCTTTTCTCCCTTCCACTCACACAACACTACAAAATAGAATTTCAATTAAATTAAAAAAAAATTGAAGTTGTGAAGTAATTTGGTAATGGCATGTATTATTGGAAGAGTGTGGTCAATGAGTGTGTAATGGGAGAAGGAATAGAAATGTTTGACCGTTTACAAAGAAAACAAAATATTAATCTGAAAGGAGTTTCGAGAATAGAAGACCAGACCGTGAATCCTGAATAAAAAACTTTTCCTTTTGGTCAACAAAACGTGTTCCCTGACGTGAATCCCAAGTCATTTTCTCTCAATAACCTTCTTTCTTCCTTCTATTTTTATTATAAACAAATTCACTCTATTCTTACCTCTCAGTTATGTTCAATCTTTTTCTTCAAAAAACCTTTTTTTTTAAAAAAAAAAAAAATCCCCTCAACTTCTACTTTTCCTATTCACCCTTCTTCGAATACGGCTATGTGAAGCCCAACTATCAACTATTTTTCCTTAAAAAAAACATTTCAATAAAACAAATTTAAAAATTTAAATTCATAAAATATACATTGATTTCATTATTTCTGTCTTTAAAATAATTATAATTTTTAGTGTACTTATAGAATCATAATTATTATTTTAAACATCATTTTGATTGAATTGTTAATTACTACTATTAATTTAAAGTAATCTTTACATAAATTTAGTAAATGTAAAGAAACAATTTAATAATATAAATTGTTAGAAAAAATATCAACGGGTCAAATTTATTTATTTTGATTAAATATTTATAACAAAATGTTAAAATATGAATCTCTTTTAATACCATATTATGACATATGATGATGATATATGGAATGTTTTGTCTAATAACAATAATAGACACAAAGTATCATATCTTTTGTACATATTATGTTTGATAAGTTTATACTTTATATATATATATATATATATATATATATATATGATAAGATATGTGTTTCAAAAGCTTACATAGTAATGTTCTTAATTTATAAATATTTTTATTATATTTAGAGATAATGTTCTTTTATTTGACCACCTAGAAGATTTTGCAAAAAACATCATATCAAAATATCTTGAAGAGTGTGTCAAGTTTTCTCAAACCAATAACTTTGTTCAAAGGAAAATCTATCATAGTCCATCTACCTAGTCTAGTATAATCTTAACTTTTACTATAGTTGTTAAGAAAAATAATGTTATATAGGCCTCACAAGCTATGTTAAGGATTAGAAGAGTTCTTAAAATAAAAATATGCATGCAATGTTGTATGCAAAACATCTAATGTAATAATGAAATCGATGAAGTTCATAAGGAACTTGAGAGATTGGTCTTAAAAATGTGGAAGAACTCATCCCACATGAAAGCAGTGTTTGTGAACCCCACCAACACCCTCTTCACACGCCAAAACCCTTTTCTCCGAACCTACAAACTCATCAATCAACGCTAAATCTATTCTTAGCGTCTCCATAGGACCCAAGAACCCACACCAATCTCAAACAAGACAAAGGAAGACTTGTTCAGAAAAGGGTCAGATAACTTCAGGATTGCATCATCCAATAATTCCATTTTCTTAGATTCAAAAGTTTTTTTAGATTGTAAATTTGGAAAACACTTTTAATTTTCTAATTGCACAGTTTAAGAAAAAATCTTTAAATCAAAAGAGTAAAATGTGATTTTTCGTATTTGCAAAATGCAAAAGGAAAAGTATGGGGAAAAAAAATACCCGTCATGCTTGTTTGGTCAGTGGATACAACTTGGTTCATGTAATAAATAGGTTTATGGTTATCCTCCTAGATAAACTAACACTGTGTTTCAATTGAATTAAAAATTGTAACGAATTTCATAACTCCTTCAACATATCATATTAGGAAGAGATTAAATAAAATAGTAACTTTTTTTATTAAATACTAATGAGAACACATTTATGCATTCACAATTTTTTATTACGATAAAATACATATAATTTCAACAACATTAAAACAGTACAATTTAAAACATATATGTAATAGTAGAGAAGTTATTTGATTATTTTAAAGGAAAAAGTTTGTTAATCACTTATTTTATTAAATAAAATAAAATAAATTTAGGAAAAATTAAAATTTTATAATTAAAAGTTACGAAAGAGGCATTTTATATAATAATATAGATTATACTGTTTGATATAACGTTTTTTGCTAAATTATTTTGTTTTTCAAAACTTACTATTAGATTATTAATTTTTACATGGATTTAGTATTTGATATAACCTTTTAGGCTGTCTGTGACAACTTAAAAGGCAGGGAAATGAGGATGGTGATTGTAAGGGATGGGTTGTAATTGTATGCAGAAGACAGAACACAGAACACAGAACACAGACATGAGATGGTATTGTCCATTACTCAGAAAACATAAACATGAGTAAGTGTTCTTGAAATCCAAAACAAATATTTAGTAACAACTAATCCAAATGCATCATATGATGCATGATTCAGAGCTTGGAAAATACTGGCTTGCGTTTCTGCTTCTGTGCCGTCACTGCTTCAGTTAAGTCAGCTGATAACAATCTCGCAGAATTCAAGGTTGCAACATAATCCAACCCCTGATCCACAGTTAAGTCCCTACTCTTAAGCACCACCATTTTTGTCCCAACAACCGCAAGTGGAGACTTGCTGCCAATTGCTGTCATGAGTTCAAATTCAAGTCATGGTGAGGACAATTTGATTATCAGTCCAACCAAAGTTTCAATTCTCAGTAGAAATGATATAACAAGAGTAACGACTCAATTAATTACTTTAAGATTAAGATTTTGCTTCAAGTCAATTACTACTATAAGCAAGTTATTACTAGATATGGAATGAATGAATGAGTGGTGTTGCATTTGGTTACAGAGATAGGTAATTGAAGATTGAAGGGGAAGAAGGAACCTTGAGCGAGATCCATCACGGCCTGATCGAGGTCATCTTTGGAGTCGAAAACGCGAGAAACGAGACCTAATTCCTTAGCCTCCTCGCCGGAGAAGGTGCGACCGGTCAAAGCCAGTTCCATGGCGTTGCCGAACCCAACAATAAGGGGTAGCCTCTGAAGACTTCCCAGATCAGCCGCCAGGGCCAAATCCACTTCTTTCACCGAAAAAACCGCCTCCTTCGTGCACATCCTTATGTCACACGCAGTCACGATGTCAATTCCACCACCGATGCACGCTCCGTGAATGCTGGCAATCACCGGCTTCCGGCACCGTTCCAGGGCCGTGATGGCATCTTGCATCGCCATGATCTGTCGGCGGAGGGACTCGCCGGAAGCCGAATTGGATGCGGTTGATCCCAAAATGGAGAGGTCGATGCCGGAGCAGAAGTGGTTGCCGGCGGCGGACAAGACGATGACGTTGACGTGAGGGTCGTGATCGAGGGCAGAGAGGGCCTTGGGGAAGTGGGTGAAGAAATCATGGGAGAGAGCGTTTCGTCGTGATGGACGATTCAATATAACATACCAAACACCCGATTTTGGGGTTTTCTCCACGATTTGCAGGCTTGGGTATTTGTATTTCTCTTCCATTCTTTCTCTTCTAACTCTATCTCTACCACTTACTCTCCCCTACCAAAATCATTCTTATTCACATCAATTTCTCAATTTATTTATTAAATTGTATGAGACCCATTTGCTAAATTTGTTCTTTCAAATCTTAATCCAATCTTGTTAAAGTTGTTTCAATTTAATTTAGATCCCTTTTTTGTATCTAAATATAAATCACAAAATATATCTTTATACCACATAGCATTCTTGTTTAGAATAACACTTATGAATATTTTCAGGCTGCTACCATTCTTAATTTCAACAAATGAAGTCATTTAAATCAGAATAATCCATTTAACTCCAGATATCATGTTTGTTTTTGAATTGGTAAGAATAATAAGTTTTTCATCTTTTCTTACCATCATATTTTTACTTTTTTCCTCTTATTTTGTTCTTTTATTTCGTAATTAGGATATAGATATTAATTTGTTGTGGAAAAAAGATTGAATTCCAAGAGGTTGCGCTCTCTAAGGTGGAGAATTGTTTTTAAATTAATTTTTATTGTGAAAAACTCAACCATGTACATGCATTTATTTGACCCCTTCTTAAATTTGGTTCTTTCGTGTGTGTGTGTATATATATTAAATATATTAATTTTCCTTAAGTCCATGAAAAAAAACTTAAAAGGGGGAGCTTTCAACAAGAATATAAATGTTTACAAATTAATTTTTTTGACCAAACTCATTACCCAAATAAATAAAAAATATTTTGGATTGAGTAGGGATAGATTTGGGTAGTTTTTTTTTTCAAATATAAATCCAACCAACCAATCAATAACGAAATAAGTTTTGATCTAACCAATTAGGTATAAACAATTAAAAATATTTAAAAATAATAAAAGTGTTAGCTATTGAAAAAATGGATTATCTAAAACTTATTACTCATATCTCATTTTAAATATAATTTCCTTGTTAAAAGAAAGTCAAATTCAATAAAATTGCAGTTTAGTCTTATAAAAGTTTATTGGTGAGAGCTGACATGGGAGGAAGAGATAAAAAAGTTTGTTCGAGTTAAAGAGAGGGGGGAAAGTAAAATTATTTAAATTGAGAGACTTGGTAGAACGTGAATGAAAAATTTGAAATAGATTTGATTAATGTGATATAATAAATTTAGGTGTATATTAATATATTTGAAACACAATTTATAAAATAATTTAGTGTAAAAATATTTTTTTGAAAATATAAATTAGAGTTAAAATTTTTTAAGTTAAAATAAAAATTACTATAAAACTTTAATAAACAAAAAATATATTAAAATAAATAATAAAAAAATAAATTAACGAATTTGATTTATTATTTCATTATTTATTTTTATAATATAAAATATATATGAAGAAACTATTTAATTTATTATAATATAATATATATTAAAATATTTAATTGTTATTTATGTTTACATTAGGTATAATAAACTATAATTTACTTTCTTTATAAATGTTTCCATTGGAGGTAAGAAAGTGCATGAGAATATTTTTGTGTGTTTTACACATTTGATTCCATTGAAATTCTAACTCTGTGTTTACTTAAGCAATAACAGTAACAGCATTATCAAACTTAACCTCCTACTTGTGGCAAATAATGTACACTCTCCAAGTCCAAGTCCAATATGTTCGCGTGCAGGAGGTAAATGAAAGATACATAAAATAAAACTTAGTGCATGGAAGACACAGAAGAGGGTGATGGGAATTGTACAATGGAGAGAGACTAGGCATTAGAAGCATCAAAACTGCCCTGGGCACTTTGTCGTCTTTTCTCCCTCCAATTCTCTCCCCACATCTTGGCTTCAGCCACTGCACGTTCTCTATCAAGATCCCTGTTGTTTAAAATCCTTGCAGTTTCACGTGGGGACTCATCTTTCTCACTCCCTTCCAAATCCCATCTCCTTCCAGATCCTCCACCTTGCTCATTTTTCAATATTCTTCCACCTTGATCATCTCTGTTCCTTTTATCATCACCACCTCCCTTATGCTCATATGCCTGGTTCGCTAGAAAAGAAAGGGCTGTCACCACATCCCCAATCAGAGGACGCGCTGCAGCCTGTTCTTGAATGCACATTGATGCCACAGCTAGAGCTTGGTAAAGACCCCGCATGGGATATCGTCCATGCAGCTCTGGATCAGCTAACTTCGGAAACTTCCTCCGGTCATTGAACAGTGGGCGTGCCTGATCCAACATATTTATAAAACCATCATTACATTACCACCCTACTGTTGTTAAGTATGCATAAGTTAATGTAATGCAAGCCAAACAAATAAAATAAAACACAAGGAAAGATTAGACGACTACCCATGTCACAAGGTTTTGTTCTCCATGGGGTCGGGTGCTGTCAATGGCTTTACGCCCAGTAATCAGCTCCAAGAAGACTACCCCAAAACTATATACATCAGACTTCACAGTCAGCTGTCCAGTCATAGCATATTCTGGGGCACAGTAACCATAAGTTCCCATCACACGGGTGGAAACGTGTGATTTGTCACCAACTGGACCCAGCTTTGCAAGACCAAAGTCCGAAAGCTTTGGATGATAACCTTCGTCAAGTAATATGTTCGACGATTTGAAATCTCTATAAATGACCGGAGGATTTGCTTTGTCGTGTAGGTATTCCAATCCTTTTGCTGCCCCAGCAGCTATTTTCATCCTGGTGTTCCAATCCAATGGTTCCTTATCCGGGGGAAGATCTGCACTCAAGTCCATAAATAACAGTTATATTTAAATCAACATAACTCATTATGTCTAAGAAAGCAGTAATGTAAAAGACAAGCCATTTATTCTCCACTCTAACCAAAGTTTGGAGAAGCTAATCAATCATCAGAAGGCATATAAGATGATGACAAGGCAAAATGGAAACATTTCTAGGAGACTATAGAATGGTTATGACATCATCAGACGTATCATATTCCTTTTCCATAGCTAGCAATAACATGGAAAGATAGTCTAAATGATTTGGCTTTATTACAAAAGGCTTCAGATTTGAACAGCCAGAGCCACTTCATAGCATATCTATGGTTCATGGTGAAAAGTAAACTTTAGTGTGACAACTGAAATAGATAAAACAACTTAAGCAGAAATATTAAAAAAACAAAACTAAGAATTATATGATTGAGTTTGTGAAGTCTTTATTTTACAAGAATGATAGCTTATTAGAGTCCATGCATTGAATGAGTGAGTGTGTTAAATAATATCTTAATGTTTTCTTATTCTAGATAGGATTATTTACTTATCTTATTTCCTTATTTTGGACAAGATTTAGCTCCCTGTTTCAGGTTGCCTCTTCAACAAAAAGAGAGGATGAGGAATCATTACTGAACAACGATAACTTAGGCATTTGAAATATTGGAGATTTGTTGGTCTCTCAAAGCCCCAACAGCAAGGAAGAATCCCAGTGGGTTCTACCAAATTGGTATGGGTGGTGAAGTCGACACTGCAATGTTCGCCTTAGCCTAGCGAGTGTTACTAGGGCTGCAGAGCATGGTCGGATGTTAAGATCCAATTGCAAGGTCTAAGACTTGAGTCCCACGTTGAAAGTACGAGATCCTAATGTGGGATTTATAAGGTTTCGGATTCTCCAAACAACAACTGGCTTTTGCAACATTGGTTTTCCCAAGGTTCTTATCATGGGTCTTTCAAATTTTATTCACATCCTGCGAGCATCTCTAGTAAAACTAAAACAACAAATATAGTTTACTTGTTGTAGAAATTCCTAAGGGGCATCCCGGCCAAACTTGACTCTGAACAAAAAAGTAGTATTAATTAGGTCCGTCAGAGACCCCCCCCCCCCTGTCTTAATAATAATAATAGGAATTTGTCTCAGGTTTCACCGCTGACAAATTTCCATTGGGAAACCTGGTGGCTGACGACTAATATTTGTTGGGGAACTTGGCTGGCTACTTTTCCTCGAATCTCCCCTCCCAAACACGTTTTTTACAATCACAAAACTTGAAGATACATTGTTTAACGGAACAAGTCCAATATCATTTGGACAAATGACTTGTTGGACAAAAGTTTTATTTAATTTTAATTTTGTTTTTATTTTCACATAATTGTGGAGGAAGAATTAGGCTCTTAATTTTTTTCAGACTGAGCGGATATTTATTATTTAGTTTTCTCTATCAAAAAGCCTGGCTCCACAAGCACAAAAAATGATCTCGATCAGTGCTGCAGATGATTTATTGAGCAAACTGCTTGCTCAAATCAATATGATACTTCCTCGAGACAGATGAAACTTTAACGACAGTGAAATGGAAAAATCAAGAATTCGTAACAGCTACAACCATATACTTTATAGAGGCAAAGATAGAAAATAATAACCAAAAGCACATAATATGATGATCATAGCAGCATCGGTGTTCCTATGAAAGGCCAAAACTCTACAGACAATTCTTTATCACCATAAGAAGTTCTAGACCAAGAAGATGTGGGTAGTTCAAATCACCGAAAGGGAAATTTTCTTTATATGTATGAAAGAAAATCAAACAGACTGTAGAGGCAAATGCACAAGAACTTATACAAGGTTACCTTGCAACGAGAAACGAGATTCTAAGATAGAAAAGCCAAGTATGTCCTAGAATACACTGATTACTACAGGGTTTAATTTCAGTACAGATATTCGCTTTAAAGCATTAAATTATACTTTTCTGTACTGCAAAATATATAGTAGTAATTTAGAGTAAAGCATAATTTGAGTACAGATGTTAGATTATGTAACACGCGTGCGTACGTCTTTGGTAAGAAATCCTGAACCATAGATATAATCCTATCCCACAATGTATTAGTACTACAGCATAAAGACGGCACAGATACTAATGAGAATCTCATAGTTTCAAAAGTAATAGCCAGTGATCTTGGTTCTCAGGATATTCCAAAAAGAGAATACTAATTATCAAATACGGAACAAAAATAAAAAAGAGAAATTGAAAGATTGAATTGGGAGGAATGAAAAAGAAGAATACCATGAAGGTGGTCTTCCAATGATCCCAATGGCATAAACTCATAAACTAAGAGGCGTTGGTCCCCATCCGCACAGTATCCAATGAGACTGACAAGATTAGGGTGGTGTAGAAGACTGAGCATGAGAACCTCCACGAGGAATTCCCGGTTGCCCTGAAGACCGTTTCTGTCTAACTGTTTAACAGCCACAGCCTGGAGAGGTAAAAAGGTAAAGGAAGAAATGTGAGAAGTGAAAAGGTGAAGTAAGCAGTGAGTAGAAGGAGGTGTATTACCTGACCAGTGGTTTCAAGGCGGCCCTTGTAGACCCTTCCGAAACCACCTTCCCCCAAAAAGGATTGGGGCCTGAAATTTTTGGTTGCGGCGGCTAGCTCACGGAATGTGAAAGTTTGAGCGGCAATGTTTCCGTCCTTGAGAATAGCCAATTCCCTTTTGGAGTCACCATTATTAGCATTGCCATTAGTTGACGAGAGTAGCTTGTCTGCTCCTGCTAAACAAAGCAAATTAAGCAGAAAGAGGTGTGTCCGAAAGTGAGATGATGCCGAATAGTTGAATTGAATAAGAAATTAGGATATAGAGAAAAGGATGCGTGATGTGACGTGATGTGATGGAATAAAACGGGATCTGATTTAAATGTGGTTCGTGAGATCAGATCAAGTAAAAAAGAAAAAAGGAACTAACCAGCGGCAGAGGGCAGTCTGGAAATACGAGAGGGGATAGGGGGATTAAGATCATGATCGTGATGATGATGCTGATGATGAAGATGATGCTGATGGTTTTCCTGGTGAGGATTGGGATTCAGCTTCTCGTCTTCCCTGGAATCGAAACAAGAAAAGCAACCCATTCCAATTTCCTCCTCAGCCACACGCAGAAGCACTCAATCAGTCAAAGCCTCATCTCCAAATCCAATCCAATCCAAAGTGGTTGAAAGAATAAATTTGCGTAACAAAGTGGTTGGAAGAAGAAGAAGAAGAGAAGAAGAAGAAGAAGAAGAGAGAGTTTGGGTTGTTTGGTTAAGCGCGTACAAGTTAAGTTAGTGGTTCCACTTTCACACCTTGTCTAGGAACTCCCACTCCGCCACTGCCAGAACAAACACCCATTTAATTGCCTTGCCTTCTATCCTATATATATTAAATATTAAATATTTTTATACAAAAAAGACAAAAATAATCCACAAATAACAAAACTGCGACACTGTCATAAATACTTACCAAATTAAAAACCTATTATTTTCTTAAAAACTCAATTATAATTTCCTATATTTTAGTTAAATCTCTCAAATACTAATTATAATTTCTGTTATTTTAATAAATCGGAATTTGATTAAGTGATGTTGAGTGGTGAGATGAAAAATCGAATTATATAAAATTGACTTTGACATAAAAAGGGAAACATGTGAAGATAATTGTGTAGGGTAGGGTAATAAAATAGTGAAAGTTTTGAGAGGGAAAGGTACAGAAGAGAAAAGAGCAGAAAGAACGGAATGCCGTAGCAGCAAAATAGGAAACATAATAATTAGGAGATGAGATGGAGAACGTAGCCAAGTGGTTTGGTTGCAGTGAAATGAAGAAAATAATGAAGAGAAATCCTATCACCTGGACTCTGGGGATGATAACAAGAACAAATACAGAGATTGAACGTTAATGTGAAGAGGCAATGGAGATGTCATCATCAACAAAGAATGAGGTGGAAGATGCTGCTGCTCCTGCAGATGACGTCCCTGCGCTCGCCAAACATTTGGAGCGTATGGTGGATAGATACAACAGCGGGAGGAGCAAGTTTGTTGGGGAGGATGAGGAGGCGGAAGAAGAGGACAATTCCTTCTTGCAATTCCTAGACATGGTGGATCGCATCTCCACCGCCTCCTCCACCTCCTCCACCTCCTCCTCCACCTCCTCTGTTTTCGCCTCCCATGAGTTGGACGAGATTGCCTTAGTCCTTGAAAAAGCAATGTCCCTGTTAGAGAAACGTCTTTCTTCTCTTCTTCTACATCAGGACCCCAAAACGAAACCACCCAACAAATCCCTCTCCTTTAGTTCTCCTTCCTACCTCTCTGCATATCCCGATACCCACTCCCCCAGGCCACCCCTACACGATCATCACATCCAAGACCCTTTTAATTTCTCTCCCCAAAAGATTTCTACTCTCAACAAGATCGCCACCGCCATGATCGCAGCCGGCTACCACATCGAGTGCTACTTGGCCTTTGCCAATTTCAGGCGGACTGCTTTCAGAACCTCGCTCCAAACATTTGGATTCGGGAGCACCAGAATGGAAGATTTGTATAAAATGCCATGGGAATCTCTCGGACCCGAAATCGCAACGTGGAATCAAGTCGTTTGGCACTGCACCACCGTGCTTTTCCAGTCTGAACGGAGGCTTTACGAATCCATCTTCCCCGACCATCCCTCTGTATCTCAAAACTTGTTCTGCGATCTTGCACGACAAGTCATCATCCATTTGCTCAACTTTGCGCATGGCGCTGTTCTGACGAAATGGACCACGGAGAAGCTCTTCAAATTTCTTGATATGTACGAGACTCTGAGGGAAGAGATTGTCGGGGGCTCCTTTCTGGAGTCGGGCGCTAAGGAGCTGGTGTACGAGACAGACGCCGCAAAGGACAGGATAGTGGAGGCTATTGTGGCCATGTTCTGTGATCTGAAGAACTCGATCAAGAACGACAACGAAAGGATTCCTGTTCCGAACGGTGCAGTGCACCCTTTGACTCGTTATGTTATGAACTATCTAAAATATGCATGCGAGTACAAGGATACGTTGGAGGAGGTGTTTGAGCAAGGAAAACGGAGAAATGAGAGTGAGAAATGTGGGGAGGTGGAGGAAGGGGGAGATGTAGAGAAGGAGAAGAATTCGGGTTTTGCAGTGCAGTTGATGAAGATAATGGAGCTATTGGATGCAAATGTGGAAAGGAAATCGGCGTTGTACAAGGACGAAGCTCTGAGGTATTTTTTTATGATGAACAACGGGAGATACATAGTTCAGAAGGTGAAAGGGTGTGAGGAGCTGCATGAACTGATGGGAGACAATTGGTGCCGGAGGAGGCAATCGGGTCTGAGGCTGTACCACAAGTGTTATCAGAGGGAAACGTGGAGTAAGGTGGTGCAGTGCCTGAAGCCGGAGGGGCTGCAGGTGAGTGGGAACAAGGTGTCGAAACAGCTTGTGAAGGAAAGGTTCAAATGCTTCAATCGGATGTTTGAAGAGATACACAAGTGCCAGAGTTGTTGGTTGGTGAGCGACCAGCAACTGCAGTCGGAACTCAGGGTTTCCGTCAGCGCTCTGGTCATCCCCGCCTACCGCTCCTTCGTCGGAAGATTCAAACAATATCTTGTATCAACCAGACACATTGACAAGTACATCAAGTACAACCCCGACGACATTGAGCTTTTGATTGATGATTTCTTTGCTGGTAACAGTGCCTCCATGTCTCGAAGGAGGACATGAACATCAACATCATCCACATTCTTACATTATCTTCATTTTACCACACTCTATATGTAAATACTCTCAAACTATACCATTTGTTTTTCTCATACGTTACAAATCTTCCTTCTCCTCCTGTAATGTTCATCGTTATTTTCCTCTTAGTTCATTTTATTTTCCTCAAAAAATTATATTATTTTTAACTTTACAATATACAAGCGTTATTTACATTCTAATTTTAATTTAATTTATTATTTATTTTAAAAAATTAAAAACTGGTGTTTTATTTTATGTGAGGTTTTAGATAGCCCAACAGAAAAGAATAAAAAAAAGAAGTATCCGTATATTTTTGTAGAATACAGTAACGTAGAGAGGAGAAAGGGATTTTGGAGATGGAGAGAGAGAGGGAGGTGGTGAGTGTGCTGCACGGTGCTATGGTGATAACCATGGACGAGGAGCAGCGAGTGTTTAGGGACGGGGGAATCGTGATCGAAGGAGATAGAATCAAAGCAATTGGACAATCTGCTGAAATTCTTGCTCAATTTTCTGGTGTGGCCGAACACATCATCGATCTCAGCGGCCATATCTTGCTCCCTGGTTCTGGCTCTCTCTTTGACTGTGTTTTTGGGTTTGATGTTGGTATGAAATGAAATGAAAATTGAAATGATGCAGGATTTATTAACACCCACGTGCATACTTCGCAGCAACTGGCGAGAGGCATAGCCGATGATGTGGACTTGATGACCTGGTTGCATGACCGCATCTGGCCTTACGAATCCAACATGACCCAACACGATTCTTACCTCTCTACTTTGCTTTGCGGAATCGAACTCATTCACTGCGGCGTAACCTGTTTTGCTGAAGCTGGGGGTCAACATGTTTCCGGAATGGCTCGAGCAGTCAGCTTACTGGGTCTTCGAGCTTGTTTAACCCAGTCCACCATGGACTCTGGCCACGGTTTGCCACCATCCTGGGCCACTCGAACCACGGATCACTGCATTCAGGTCTCCCTCTCTCTATTCAAACTCACTACACAACTAATATCATTCATTGTTCACTCAAAATTACAAAACTGAGTCAACATCTTACAAAATTACACAAGCATTGCATAATGACAAACTACAATAATAACTGTAGCTGTTCAGAAACTGTTCACTGAAAATAAATAGACGAGATATTACCAAAAACATAGAAAACTTTATCTCTAACACCCCCCACAAGCTCAAGGTGGATGTGAAACAATAGGCAACTCAACCACCTTGAGCTTGGACCTAAGAAAAATAACTCTTTGTGGTAAAAACGGCTTGGTTAGTAAATCAGTCCATTGATCTAGACCAGGAATATGCTGCACCACAAGCTGCTTGGCTAGAAGAGCACCAACAACATACCTATAGAAAAAGATGGGCCAAGAAGAAAATCAGCACCCTGTTTTGAGAGTTTAAAACCAAAAGACACAGGAGAAGATATAGGCTTTGCTTCAAGAATATTTGCTGGACGAGAAAATCCTTTATATATTTTGTTTCTGTCATAACAAGAGTGCCATTGGAGTATGGGTGCACTTCAATGCTAAGAAAATTGCAGTAAGGTAGTTTTCTGAAGCCGACAAACCAAAGTATCTTTATTTTCAAAACCTGGAGGTTGGGTAATGTAAACCTTTTCATTAAGAAAGACACTGTCAACATGTAACTGAAACAAAGACCACTTGTAAGTAATGACAAGAATTAGAATAAGCAAAAGGAGACATGTTGTATAACTGAAGATAAAGTCTCATTACAGTTGAAACATATTGTAACTGGGGCAAATGGCAACTAATCAAGCTTTATATTTATGAACAGTCCCATTTCGGTTTTCCTTAACACAAAACACCCATTTACAACCAATAGTATGAAAATTAGGTGAAAGAGGAACTAAAGACCAGGTCTTATTCCATTGAAGAGCAAGAAATTCATCTTGCATAGCACCAAACCACTTTGTATCCTGCAAGGCAATTTTAACACAGTTTGGTTCCACATTGGAAACATGGAGAGATGGAATAACCCTGGGTTGAACAATACCGGACTTAGAGTGAGTCAGCGTAGAGTGACAACGTGGTACAATGGGTTTGGCATGGTTCAGAATTAGAAGTTAGGATCTATTGGACACATAGGCTAAAAAGGGATAGATTTGGCAGAAGCTAAGAAAAAGTATCAACTATCTCTGCATTGCCATACTGAAACTGACAAGTAATACGATTCATCACTTAATGAAAATTACAAAAGTGAGTGAACTGCTTACTAAAGCCCATATATATGGATAGAGGAGTACTGCATAATGGATGGTTGTTCTGTAGTAATAAACTACAACTGTCAACTACAATAATAAATATAGCTGTTCACAAACTATTAACTAAAAAGAAACTAACTGGATACTGAAAACAGAGAAAAGTATACCTCTAACACTGTCTGTCTCCTCTACCCCAAACTAATCCATTTCATTTCGCAAATTACTTTACTCTTGATTTCTTCTGATATGCAGTCTCAAAAGGATAATTATGACAAGTACCACAACACAAGCGAAGGCCGCATCAGAATCTGGTTCGGAATACGGCAAATCATGAACTCTACTCCTCACTTGCTTATTCAAACAAGAGATGCTGCAGCACAGCTCAAAACTGGAATTCACATGGTACCCACTCCTTTTCTTTCTACCAGACCTTTTGCAGAAAAATATGAACAACATAACCAAAACTTCATTCTTTAACTTTAGATCGAGTTGGGTTGGGACTGCTTTCATCAATAACATTAATTTGACAATTCAAAGTGGCCTATATAATAATGGGAGGAGTTCTAAATCACTACCACTTATTTTTTATTCATACTCAACTAATAGCAAATGGTGTATTAAACTAGCTAGCTCAATACATATCCACCAATGTCCTCGCCTGACATTTACTTGAATTTGCAAAACTGTTAGCATGTTGCAGAGATACCATATGAGAACCAACTGGTCAGGGATGTTCACAAAGTAGATCACGGAACTGTTACATACTTGGACAAGATAGATTTCCTACAAAGCAATCTGCTAGCAGCTCACTCAGTTTGGATTGATAATAACGAGGTAAATTTTTGCCTCTTTAAACATGATTATTCCCTTTCAACAAAACCTAATTTAGTTCTTAAATTTCTATTATTGTCTAACTTGTGGTGAGTTCAATTTTGGGTGATGCTGATATGCAAGCAAACACCCATGACTGTTTATTTCTTGATTTGCACCCCAACGAAGTATGTTCGTATTTGACACCTTTTAACTCCCAATCTCATTTGGCTGGGTTCAGTCCACATGTTATGGGTTTCTCTGGATATCTTCCACCTGGTACTTGAGAGACTGATTTCCCACAATAAAATTGAGACTCTTGTTGATATTTTTTCCCCTATACAATGGATTTTGGGTCGAAACCAAATCCTTCTTTGTACTTAGGCAGACATATTACTCTTTCCCATTATAAGGATTTGATTCCAACTTATTTTTTAAATGGAAAGACAAAAGAGGAATCTGGATTTGAACTTACCTTTCCTCCGCCACATTTAAAAGTTTGTTGCAATGGTAAGCAATCCTCTAGCTAGTGTGATAAACAGTAATTATCCCTGCATAACATTTTTTCAGATATCTCTTCTTTCAAGATCAGGGGTCAAAGTGTCCCACTGTCCTGCTGCTGCAATGCGAATGCTTGGATTTGCACCTGTAAGGGAGATGCTTGATGCTGGCATTTGTGTCTCCCTGGGAACTGATGGGGCCCCATCAAACAATCGCATGAGCATTGGTTCATCTTAACTCTAAACTTTTGAATTCTTTTTTACTTGTTTTTATGATTGAACTAGATTCAATAATTCTGCATTAGTATTTACAATTTAGCTGGCCCATGCTTAGTTTGTTATGTGAAGAACTTTTATTTTCAATATACTATTAAATAGACCACAGAAGCAACCTATCAGCCCAATAGGCAGGATAGGTTCATCTAAGATTATGTAAACCAAACCCTCACCTGAACGTGAAATGGTGGAAGTCTCTTGCCGCATGGAAAATGTACACTTTTTACTGGGTTGAAATTTTCATTTCCAAATTATATTTGCAGTTGATGAAATGTACCTAGCTTCTCTAATCAATAAAGGACGGGAAGTTTATGCTAATGGAACTACAGATCCAACTGCATTGCCCGCTGAAACGATTCTTAGAATGGTTACAGTTAATGGTGCAAAGTCGGTATTATGGGATGATGAACTAGGTTCTCTTGAGGTTGGGAAAAAGGTTGGTATTGGTTCACGTCATTCGTAAATTGTAATTATTATGATTTTCTATTCCCCTGTGAACTTTTTTCTTTCTGTTAAAATCTTCCCATGTTAATTGGGACTAAATGCGGGATTTCTCTTTGTTGGACACAGCTTATAGTGTTACACATTTGAATTCAAAGTAGAGAGTTGTGGTGTGGGGATAATTCATTGTATTTGATCCTTGGTATATTTTAATTTGCATAAAGCACAATTGCAACATGACATTTTTTTTATATCTATTGATAATTACGACATTTCGGTTTGCAAAGTAGTGAACTGAAAATAAATAGGAAATTTTAAAATATCATATGAACCTTGAGGTGAAAAAAAAGGGAACAAAGTAAGGATCGAAAAGATGAAAATATTGCGGGAAACCTATTGCATTCAATTGGACAAATGTTATATTGACATCTTTTCTGGCTTCCGTTGTCAAAATGCTTATGAGGTGTACAAATATCGCGTACTGTGTCCTGACTTATAGCCTGTGAGGTGTATAAACCTCGAGTGCCTTGTCCTGGCTTATAGCCTGAGGTGTACAAACCTCTTATAACTCTTAAAGTGTATTTGTTTATAATGAGAGATGTATTTTATAAACCCTAGTTAGTTGTTCTGCTATCTTCTGAATCTTTATTAATATTATTTTATCATAAAAATTTGTAATTTTCTCAACCAATTTAAAGTATGATATTTCCTAATTTTTGTCTTACATCTTGAGTAGTTTTATTGGATCTCCCTGTTAATATTTAATAGCTTTTATAACTGACTCTTTAGATAAGTTGCATTCCCTTTTAATTGAAGATGATTATTATTAATGAAGTGTTTATTATCATTCTTTTAATATTTCTTTGCATGGGACCCAAGCTGACAGTGTTTGTAATCGTCATTTAATAGGCGGACATTGTTGTAGTCAATCCTTCCTCTTGGCCTATGGTTCCTGTTCATGACTGGTACGAACCCATCACATACTTGGTACTTAAGTTAATATACAGACTTTTTAATGAATTATTGAGTTAGACGACCAGTGTGTTTGGATTCGTTTTATGAGAAGTTATCAATTTTTATGATGAAGGTAAAGTAATAAATAATTATACTTTTCATGGTTTCATCTCGATGTTGGGATAGAATTTATTCTCGTTTGTTATCTGCACATCCAAGATTATGATCTTGTGCTCTTATGAAATTATGTTATGATCATGCATTACATAAAACCATTATGAGGCTATGCAGCGAAAATTCCTTTCAATTGCAATCTTGGCTGGCTGCATTCATCTATCTTTACTATCACACCATTCAAAGACCTTTTCGAGTTAGTACATTTACTGTCTACACAATATGCAGCATTTCCAGCTTAGTGTATTGCATGCGATCAGAAAATGTGGTATCTGTCATGTGCAATGGCTCATGGATAATGAAGAACAAGAAGATTATAAACGTGGACGAGGTAATTTATTGGATAATTTTTCTTATGTAGAGTGTGAATCAATTCTATATTAGATTGAGAATCCATTCAATTATAATAGTTAGCTGAATGAACAAACACATTATTTGAATAAGAAATTAAGCAGGAATAAGAAGAAAGGATAAAAAAAAAGATAATTAGAGTAGAATAAATGTGTTGTTTGACTGGTTAAAAATGAAAATTAAAAACTCAATTTCTTTGGGTGAGTGAAAAATAGGTAAATATACAAAAATCATTTCATATTAATTAAAAAACAAATTTAATTTATTATAAATCTATTAATTTTTAACGTATAATTGCTCTTGATTTTTTTTTATGTTTTCTAGAATTATTTAATTGTTTTTTTAAAAAAACTAAAACATAAGAAAGGCTTCCGCTATCGCCTATTTGCATGCCTTGAGATAAGTATTTCTTACTCGTTCCGTTTCCTCTACTTTGTTCTTGAACTTGACACGCAAACGCACACATAATTTCACTCGATAAAACGTAGAAAAAAAAAATCATATAGACTTAAGAATTATATTTGATTTGAATTGGGCACGTGTTTGGTGTTTTTTCATTAATCGTGACTAGAGAAGTTTAATTTGTATTGTCCATGGTGACAGGAAGAAGTTATTTTGAAGGCAAAAGAGGCTTCTGTTGAACTTCTGAAGAGGGCAGGCATAACATTACGAAGCAGAATGAACATGATTTGAGAGTTGCTTCTCAATACATTCTCTATGATAAGCGTCTGATGCAACACAGGAAATAATGTGTAGACAGTACAGTATCCAATGAACTTAATTGTATGGATGATGATATAAGCATATGTATATGACACTGCCGCATGCATGCATGACGTGACTCTGTAAACCCGCCATGAAACTCGTGGTCAAGGGAGAGATTGGATTACCAAAAGAACAAAAAAACTTCACCAATGTATTTATCAATTAAACAGTTTATTAACTATTTTATTTAAAAAAAAAAAATCAACGACGATAACTAAAAGGAGTAAAAATAGTGTATATAAAAAGAATAAAGCAAATATTTGAAGTAACAGGACTAAAATAAAAGCTTAAAAAAGTTGTGAATAAAATAAAAAAGAAATGATATTTTTGAAGATATTCGTTGTAATGAGATAAATGTGTAAATTTGGGGTGGAAGGGATAGGATAGTAATTTGTGTGGTGACGGAATAGAGTTTGAGAAATGCGGTGGGATAATGATATATATGTTGTTAGAGTGGCAGTGGCAGTTGCAGACTCAATCCATGGCAGCTGCATTTGCATCTTCGACTCCCTCACTGAGACTGGTAATCACTACCCTTGCTCTCGGTTCAATTCAACATTATTATTGTTTATGATTTATGATGTGATTCGCTTGTGTTTGTGTTGTCAGTCAAATTTTGGAGAAATCAAAGGTTTGCACCTTCCTAACCCTAATCCTAATAACCTCAAGCTTAGGAGGCGGGGGTCTGGGTTTGGCGGTTGTTATGGAGTGACATTGAGTGTGAGAGAAAGGGCCGTTGGAAGGGGTTTGAGGGTTCGGGCGAGTTCTTCTTCTTCGGGGGAGGACGCAATTGTTCAGGCCAAAGTTACTCAGAAAGTGTTCTTCGACATCGGTATCGGAAATCCAGTTGGGAAGCTTGTGGGAAGGGTTGTGATTGGACTGTATGGCGACGATGTTCCCCAAACAGCTGAGAACTTCCGCGCCCTCTGCACCGGAGAGAAGGGCTTTGGCTATAAGGGCTCTTCCTTCCATCGTGTCATCAAGGATTTCATGATTCAAGGAGGCGATTTTGACAAAGGAAATGTATCTATCTATCTCTATCTATCTTCTCTTTCCCATTTTCCCATTCTAATTATTTTCTAACCATCGTATATTCCAGGGAACTGGAGGCAAAAGTATATATGGTCGCACTTTCAAAGATGAGAATTTTGTTTGTCAGTCCCTCACTCCCTTACTTTATCCAACCTTTTCTTATTCTTATTCTTATTTGTATTATTAAACAAATGCCACTGCAACCTCTTCTCATATATTAATCTGAATGTTATTTATATTGCAAATATATATTAATAATACTCGTATCTACAATATCTCCAGTGTCTCATACTGGACCCGGGGTTGTTAGCATGGCAAATGCAGGTCCCAACACAAATGGGAGTCAGTTTTTCATATGCACTGTCAAGGTATATATCCTCGTCTTCTATATTTCCAATTATCCATGTTCTTCTAATGAAACACCAAGCCACCGCACCTAGACAGATAAGTTTGAGCCACAATGTTGTCTTTCAATGAACGACTGTGCTACATTAACACGAAGACTGTTTTAGCTTTTAAAGATTCCTGCCTTTACAAAACAAGCACGCTTGTTCTGCAACTCATATCAACTTCTAACTTTATTGGCAACTTTTACGTATGCATTTCAAATGAGCCTTTTTTTAATCGTGATTAACATTTGCTAAGCTTTGCATATTATTCTGTGAAATTATGTTTAAAATCATTGATTTCATCCGTGAAAACCCCAAATGTAGAAAATAGCAATTTTAGATATATGATAATCAATGTTGTCAAGATTGCCATTCTACTTAGGATCAAGAGGGGATGCAAGATCATAAATGTAGGATCGTAGGATCTTACCAAAATGTAAAGTTTTACATTTATACTAATATATATGTAGATATATACTTAGAAAATATGAAAAAGAAAACCATAAATGACAACATCAGAGTCGTAACTAGTCACGTAGATATTACATAAGGTTTGCTGGAAAATCATCCTCCAACACATTCTCAGCTGCATCTTCATTAATCTCATCACAACTTTCTCAAGCATGTGAACACCAAATTCATCTATTGGTGCAGCTGATACAGTAGAAGCACAACTAGCATTCACGATTGCAGCAGGGAGAGAGGGTTAAGACTTGAGAGACTTGAGAGATCTGAGTGCAGGATGGACAGTATGCACAGTCGCAGCTAGTCTGAATGCACAGCTACAAACAAATTCAGTAATCAGAACCTAGAGATTGAGAGAGATGGGAGGGAGTGGCCAAGAGACAGAGAGAATGGGGTGGGCTGTGTAAGGTTCTTAGGTCTGATAATGGGAGAGAACAAACTGATTCAGGGATAAAATAAAGGTTAAAATGCTTTCAGGCAAACTAGCTCGCATGATCAGAAAGAAGTCTGATCCCTCAATTTTGCTCCAATCCCACTACAACGGTCCCACTGATTAGGATTTTACTAATGATCCAGCTAGGGAGCAGATTTGTAAGGTCCCGAAATCGAGCTATTCACGGTTTAACTAGTGATTCTTCCTGACAGCATTGATTATAAATTATAGTTAAAAGAACCACATGGTGTCAACAACCTAACATTTGAAGAAATGTTAGAAAACTCTTAATTCTCTTAATCTCGTAAACTGAGGTTGAAATTATTCGTGTTCCTTGGTTTTGATATAATAACCAATTGATTTGATTAATTGGCAGACACCATGGTTGGATCAAAGACATGTTGTATTTGGCCAAGTTTTGGAAGGCATGGACATTGTTAGGTTGGTCGAATCCCAGGAGACAGATAGGGGTGACCGTCCTAAGAAAAACGTGACCATCATCGACTGTGGCGAGATTCCAATTGCTTGAGGTGGTTCTTGTGTATTTTGTTGGTCATTTCCTTTTATTAACTTGTTGAGATTGAGAAGAAACTCCTGCTTTATGGAAATTTTGTTCGACTATTCTTAAGAGAACTTAAGTAACCTTTTTTCATACATAGCCAATAAACTTTTAGCAGTCACCTGTGTTCTGGTAGAATTACTGTTTGAGCTGTTGTTAAGTTGAAAATTTTAATACCTGTTCGAATGGTATCTCCTTAAACCAAAATGCAGATGGGGAAATGGATGTGAAGAGAATTATTAGAGCCTTCTATAATATTCACGGTCAATTTTAATATTATTGCTAGTGAATTATGGTAGACTTTTTCTGAGCAATTTTTGTGTTATCTTGATCGGATTTAGATTTTTTCTCGGCCCTTGAAGAATTTCATATAATTTTATCAGAGGATATTCTTCCTTTAAATTGTAATATTCTTATCTTTTAGATTAAGAATAAAATAATTATCAAGAAAAGAAATAGAGAGGATAAAAATAAAAGAGAGATAAACTGAAAAACATGAGTTTTTGAATAAAAAATATAAGAGAAGGAATGAAATACTTTCTGCCAGCTATCTATCTGTCTGGTACAGGGAACTTTTTTTCACCTCATGTTTTTGTTCTAGGCTCCATAAATATTAAAATCTCTACTGTAAGTCATTATTTTTATAAAAGGAAGTTTTCAAATTATGTCATTCGAAAGAATTCTAAATTTTACAACTTGAAACATGTATGCTCGACTTTCTTTCATGAGTCACAACACAACAGTTACACAAGAGGTAGTGATGTAACTCTCATGTAATGTTGGCACCTTCCACTTGTTAAAAAAGAGTTGGATGAAAAATAGTTAATGAATAAAAATAAAAATGAAACATGGTCAATGGACGAACTTTAAGATAAAAGTATAAATAAATCAATAGTAATATTGTGAATCTCACAAATTTTTTTTAAGTTATTTTTTTTTCTCAATCTATCCACATCTAAATATTTTACATTAAAGTCATCGTCTTTCGTTATCTTCTCATCAATTTTCAACATAGAATTGGAGAAATTAATGTGTGGTATGAAATGAGTGTTGATTGATAGGCAGTTAAATGTGGAGTGGATGATGATGTTTTGTAGATGTTTGTTGTGGTTGTCTTTAATATGGATACATGTTTTTCTCTACATAAAGTTTGAATCCTTCACTACCCTTCAATCACATCTAAACAACAACACAATAACATATAACATACACTTCAATAGGATGTTACCACAATTCATGCAACCTATCATTTACTTCTCTTCGCTCCTTTTTCATCCAATAATCAATCATATCAACTGCATCATACTTATTATTCCTCTCAATAAAATATTTTACTTTATGATTATTTTATTATTTTATTTCTCTTAATATATCTTTTAATAATGAATTATCTGACCCTCTATACAAGTATAATTTATTTACTCTTTTACATCAAAGGATAAATCAACAAATACATGTGTGTTCCTTGTATGTGTTATGACTTAAATACTAGATAAGTTCCTACAATTTATTCCCATGTATATTATTTTACTATATTCAAAATATAAACATAAAGACTCAATCTGCTGTGTATTATTTCTTTTTTAATAATCTTTTATTTTAATTTAACATTTCTCTCTCTTAATGTTACATTACTATAATAATTATTCATCGACCTCATTTATATGTTAAAGATATCGTGTTAGTCTTCTATCATTAATTTTTTTTCTATTACCCACACATGGGAGAAAAATAATAAATAACATAATAATATTTAAATAATTGAATTTACTTCAATTTTAACTAGTTTCAAACAAACTATATTGATGGAAAAATAAGCATTAAAGAAAAATCACAATAAATTTCATATCTTCAATACTCGGAAGATGATTCTTAATAATAATTATTATTTTATTCTTATAAAAGTTGGAAAGGTCTTGGTCCTTTCTTGAATTTTTCGCTAGGTGTTGTTGATCGTGGTAGATGATGTTGTGGGATCTCAGTCTTTGGTCGTTGTGTGTGATGTATATGTAAAAGGTATTTCGATGTCTAAGTTACGTTTGATATAAGGTAGGTGAGTGTAATAAATATTGTTTAATACGTATATTTATCTTAATTGATATGTCTATTTATAGAATCGCAATGAACATCTAACATTAGACCGAAATAAAAGTAAGTTATCGAATTAATCTTTAAATTTGGATAAAATTTTGTACTTTATCAAAGAATTTGATAATGTTAAATTTTAAGAAGTTTTATTTCAAAATTAGATAAATATATTGATTATTAGTTAATACTTACTTTACTCTCTCTCTAAACAAGTTCAACATTATAGATATACTTTGCATTTGAAAATCATTATTTAAAATCCATTCTTCACTATAAATATATATTATATTTATATATGTGTATTTATATTTTTTACTCAATGACAAGTTGCTATCATATAAATATATGGATAAACTATTCATCTTCTCTAGTGTAGTGTTTGGTAAAACATACACACATATTTTATATATTGAAATATTATCTCTCCTATTTTTCTTATAGAATGTCTGTTAGATTCTATAGTTTTCATTCATTCCTTATTTTATTAGTAAACTTTCAATAAACTAAGACTTACTTCACCTATTTTATTTTAAAATAAAATATTTACTAAAAATTAAATAAAAAATTATACAAACTAAAATTTAAAATATAAAATGTGTTATCATATTTCCTAACATTGCTTTTTAATATAAAAGTTCACAGATTTAAAAAATTAAAAAAATTAAATTTTGAATTAGTTTTAAATATTTTGTTTGAATAAAATAAGATAAATTTATTGAATTTTGATTTTATTATTTTAATACTAATTATAAAAAAATATTTTAAAAGTGAACAATTTGTGCAAATTCACAAGATACTAGTTTATGCTATTTTTCAACCAAATTTGACTAAGATTATTTTAGTTAACAACCATAAACAAAATTAAATGAAAAGTTTCATGCTAACCATAAAGTTTTTTTTTTTATGTCGACCATAATTACTTTTATTTATATCGATTCATGATAATTCTTTTAAAGTTGTTGGTTATAATTATTTTTTATGTGTCGTTTCAACAAAAATTCAAAGTGACATTTGGTAAAAAAAATGCTAATTAAGATTGACCAATTTTTTTCTCAGACGACATTAAAAAAAACATTATCAACTTTGACTACAAATAACATCAATGATGTTAATTGGAACATAATTTTTGTAAACATCAACCAAAAAATAATCCCAATAGACATAAAAAAAAAAAACAAAAAATAATCCCAATAGACATAAAAAAAAACAAAAAATAATCCTAATAGACATAAAAAAAACACGCACTTGACATTGTTTGAAAAATAGTCTTGTTGGCATTAGTCAATAAAATTCTAATTAACATTAATTGATAACTAATTTTGGTCCACATTAATAGATAAATAATTCCAAAGATGTAAAACAAAAATAACTTATATCAATGTCGATTAAAAACTATGCCTTGTATCTACTTAAAATTTAGTCACATCAGCGTTAATAAAAACCAAATTGCAAAATATAATTTTGATTATTATTGGACATAAACACATTCTCAGCTATCATCAAAGAAAAGTTACCCTAGTTGGTATAAATTGAAAACATTGTATTTAATATTGATAAAAAAAAAACACTATCGAGGTTGTTCGATTTTAAACTTTGACCAATATTAATTATAAAATAATATTGATTTCTGTCAATGCTCATAATAATATTGAAAAAAAAAATTACAGCAATTTGATAGAAACTCTAACCAATTGAGAAAATGAAATTGATATAACAATGTCCCAACCTTAGTCCAACCAAAACCAAAAAAATACATTAGCATGAGTTCGTAAAATTGAGTATAAAATTTAAAATTTAAAATCAAAGCAATTTAAAATTGTTAAAAATTATAAAAGTTTGAATACAACTCCTATAAATATATTTTTTGAAGCATGCCAACTCACAACAACAAAAACAGTAACATTCTTGTAAGTGATTAATAATAATTATAATAAGAAAGCATGTGGGTCAAGTCAAATTATTTCCAAATGCAAGAACCCCATTTCAGCAAACAATTAAGCAAAAATCTGCTGTCATTAATTCATTCTGACCATCTTGTCGGTGAGTGGAATAAATAAGAGATTAAAAGCTGATTTAAGATAAGATCACCATGCTCCTCATCCATCTCTATAACATATACATTCATTAATCACGTTACATTAAACTAACCATCAAATTTGTAATCACACTTTTAAGTAAAATGTAATCAAGTGAGATGCAGTCAAAATGATTTCAACAATATTATAATACAAATTCCAAGTCTTACATCAAGTAATGCATGATATGCTTGATGAAATATTTAAATGTTTGGTTCTTCTCCTTTAATAGTTAACTTTTGAGAGTTAATTTTCCAAATTGTGTTCCAACTTGACAAAGGGATACATTTAATCTTAAATACATACTTTTTTAATTGAAAATTGATATAAATTACATTATTTTATTAAAAATTATACGTAATTTTTACTTTAGGGCTTTACTTTTGTATAAATGATATTTTAAAAATATAAAACATGTAAAGTGAAATTTGATATACAAGAATGAAACGAATATAGTTTTGTATTTTATAAAAATTTAAAATGATTAAGTAGTTTAAGTGTAGGAGTTTGAATAAATTAGGGTTTTGAATGAATAGTATTTTTTATGTTGAATATTTTAAGTATGATAAGTAGTTTTTTTATCATTAATAAATAGATAAAATAAAAGAAAACACTTCATGAGTATGAATCAAGTTTCTTAATTTTCAATCCGGTGATAATCTAACAAACATTACAACACATAATTGAGATTAACTATATCAAGTTGACGAAAGTGAAGAAGAATGAAGTAGACGAAAGTGAAGAAGAATGAGATGAAGAATGATAAAAAGTTTAGTTTGTTGTTTGAGCTTAATTATAAGACAGATATCTCCAACCAATCACTTATTTCTAAATAATAATAACAATGCATATGCATAGGATTTAGGGTTAGGGACGAACACGTTAACTACATGATATGCATGTGCATGAATGCATGCATGCATTGATGCATGTATTGTTAAATCGAAACCGGAAAAGGGGAGGCATTTGGTCAGTAGTGGAGTGAAGAATTGAATGGAAAACTGAATTTACTTATATATGAGGAAACATTGATGGATATATGAATTATTATGAGCCTCACAGTTATGTCCACCTTCCACATGATCGGATTAACATTGTTTAGGACCCCACAACCCATAAGGTTACTTGAATCTCGACATACAATAACAAACAACCTTTGTAACTATCTCTGTGTTTTTCTCCTTTTACCTCTCCTCCACCAATTCCCATCAAATACACCATTTCTTTCTCTCACTTTTCCTCACAACTCCCTCAAACAAACCCCAATATTTTGAGCACAACCATCAAAGGATGAAGGTGAGCAAAAAGATCCATTACAGGAATATGCATATATGTTCTTCTAATTCTGTAATTACTGACTTCATGCATTTCTTTGCTCCAGTTACTTGGGTGGATGCACCGAAAATTTCGCCAGAATTCCACTGAACCCTTCAAAGACTTAGTCATCGGTACGTAAGTTTTGTTGCAAATCGCACTTCAAAACTAAAAAAACATATATAAGTGGTGTAAATCTGAAGAGTTCTTAATATGTTTGATATGTCGCATCATTCAAGTACAATTTTGACTTGTGCATTAATTACCTTTGCTTTTGTTGTTGTAAAGGGAGTTGTGATGATGAACACAACTATCCGAATCCGAAAGGAAGCTTTGGGAATTACAAACATGTGAAACAAAGTCAGAAAGAGCAGAACCTAAGAAAATCTTTTGCTGGTGTGGAGGACGATGAGTACGAGGAAGATTCAGCGGGTGCGATGTACGAGCTGTTCCACGGGTTCCTGGCAATTGGAACTCTGGGTTCGGAGCAAGTTGTCAGTGATCCATCAACAACGCCGACATTTGCCATATCTGTGGAGAACATAACTGAAAAGGAAGATGAAGTGACTGAGAACGAACTGAAGCTGATAAACGATGAGCTGGAGAAAGTTCTGGGAGCGGATGATGAGTCGTCGTGTGGGAGAAACAGCCATGTGAGCAATGGGAGGAGCAGCCATGGGAGCATAATAACCCTGAGCGGGAAGCCGTTGTTGGAAGGAGAATCGAATGGGAATGGAAGTGCAGTTTGTCCTCTTCAGGGGTATCTCTTTGGATCGGCAATTGAGCTGTCAGAAACCACAACTGTGGCTGTGGCAAAGCAGAAGGAGCACAGAACGTCGCTGGGAGAGCTGTTCCAGCGAAGCAAGCTGGCAGAGGAGAGCATTGGAGGAAACAAGGATGATAACAAGAGAAGTGAGAGGGAAGCTGAGAAATCTGCCATGAATCTCATGAAAAAAAAGCTCAAGAAAAGAATGCTTCACACTTCTTCCCGAAGCTCCTCCTCAGCCACTGCTTCTGCCCAATCTGTTGATTCTGCTTCAGCTGAGAGAAAACTGCATAAGGTACACTTTCACATTCTTTCTTCTCTAATTTTTTCCACTATGTGTGTTAGATAAAAATATCTTATGAAAAACTTACCATTGTCATTTTAAAAATGTTCTTATTCTTATTTTTCCACAATTCAGAGAACTCTAAATTAACACTTTTATTCACCCTACTAATCTTAAAATTTAGAAAACCCTAAAAAATAATACATGAAAATGATGTTTTGAAAACCTGAGAGTTGTATATAACTTTTGATTAATTTATGATTAGCTTATAGGATGTAGCTAAAAAGGGTGGTGTCAAAGAATAGCTTTCCATAGTACATATATTTACTTGTATTGCACTGATGTTTTGGGATAAGCTTATTAAAGAGAAAAAGAAATTGTGGGTGGCAGATTCTGCACATGTTTCACAGAAAAGTTCATCCTGAAAATTGGACGGGTGCACAAAAGTGTGATAAATACCAAAAGAATGAGAACAAGAAAACAATGAATGAGGTGGTGCATGGAGAGGAAGATATAATGATACACCCGAAAAGAGCAGTGTCAAAGGAAAACATCATGCGACAGTATTATAAGATTGCTCTTGGCTGTGAAGATTCATCTGACAACAAGGAGCACTGGATCAAAACAGATGCCGATTGTAAGCATACAATTATACAAATACCATTACGTACTTTATGCATATATATATCATGACTGAAAATATTGTTAATTATACTGCAGACTTGGTGTTGGAGCTCTAAACACAAAGGATCGTGGTGGAGATTATTTGTAAGATAATATGATATGATATTGAAAACAGTACGTTTGGGAGAAGAAGTAAATAAGAGAGCTAGTCATCTTCCATGGCTACTTCTTAGTAGTGTATGTATACAAGTATATGTTCCGTATAGTAATAGTATAATCATAGACAATATATATATTTGTGGTTGAAATAAAATTGTATAAATTAATATATATAAAAGATAATGTATATGGTGTGCAATGGAAGGACAGAAGCAACATTGGAGATTGAAAGGACTGATATGTGTGCAGAGTATCTCACTTCTTCATTTCTATGGATCTTTATGTTTGTTTCAAACTTACAATCTTTTCTCTTTGGCTGCATTCCATTAACTATTTACAATTATAAATTGGAACACTCACACCAAAAATAGGTTATAAAAATTCATTCTTATCATTATATATATCTTGATTATTTATTACTAAATTCAATCAAAATTATTTTTTCATAATACTATTCCTTTCTATTTAACATGTCTGATAAAACTCTTTCTAATAAATAACATATGTTCACATATTTAACACTATTTTTTTTTAAAGTACTTCATGTAATTTAGTTAATTACAATCGATATATTTGTTATTTAGACTAAAAAAAGTTCTCTAATTGTTTTTCACGTGTAGTACCGTATTTTTGTTTTCAAAACACGCCGTCAAATTTGAAAAAAAAAATGCTTATCACATTTCAAAATACGATATGTTTTTTATATGGAATATGATCGTATTTATTTGTTAATATTGTACTTATATAAATATTTTTTCACATATGTTTTTATTAAACTTCGAATAATTAATATTTCTTCATTAACTTTATTAATACATCACTTATATGAATGTAAACATATAGCAATATTTTTCTTACATTTTTTTTTATCAGCATATTTTTCTTACATAATCTTAACTATCATATTTACTAAATACACTATATTTATTGAATCTAATAATCATAATAATATATTTTTAAATTGAATTTTATACATTAATAAGTTATTGTTATTAAATAAAATATGATTATAATTATGTTCCATTTCATGATATGTTCAACTAGTGAAAGGATAGTTCATCATTCCATTATTTGTCTTAATACAAACGTAATTTTAAAACCATACTTTTTCAACAATAATTTCTAACTAATTGGTAGTGTATTTTTTATATGAAAATATGAAAAAGAAAATCAAGACTTGTTAAAAACATGGCATAAAATCTGCATTGAACTTGTTATATGCTGACGTATTTACGAATTAAATTATATATGACATTAATTAGCTAATAACCTTTAAAGTTGTAAATTACAATGTCAAAACATTAATAATAAGATCATAGAATTTGCCATATAAAATCACACAAAGTTATGAGAAAATAACATCAAATATAGTATGAGTATTACATGATAGAAAAATAGGGAGTTCAATAATAAATTATTATTAGGTGAAGATTTATGTACAACAAGGTAACAAGTCAGAAATACCGGAATATGATTCTAATAAAAGAGAATTATTTTAAAGGTTAAAATAATTATTTTTAAGAATTTGCTCTATTTACTATTGAGGCGAAGGATGGTGTTAAATTTATTATTTTGGACATGATGAAATTTGAAGTGGTGTAAATGAGAAAGATAATAATAAATACACCATCTCTTTCTTCAACCCAATCAATTTCAATTTTTATGAGCAATAACCCAGTCATTTTCAAATTTACCTTTAGAATTAATTGCTTACGTTGGACTTTATTCTATTAGTGTTTTAAGTGTTTATACACACTCTTTTTTTTTCGCCTTTTTTTAATGATTTTCACTTTAACTTTTATACTCTTCAATTCAAATATATCTTACGGTTTACCTAATTTGAAACATTAAATAAAAAGATTGAGTTTTAAATTGTCCAATCAATAATTGAAAATATCACATTAGAATCTTCATTCCTAATAACCTCATTGTAATTGTAGTGAAATTAAACATCATATATATGTAGAATATATAGAATATGCAGAATATATAGAATATATGTAGAAGTATATTATTACAAAGACATGATTTATAGGATGATTGGTGGAAAATGTTGGTGTCATCTATTCAAATATAGAAATCAACTCCTTATCAATTGTGTTGTAACTAATATTGTATCAATTGTGTTGTAACTAATATTGTAGAGCTGACAACAACTTATAGTTAAACACTCTAACCTTGATCTAACGAGGAAGGATTAAAGTTTACTTAACTTCTGATCATAGAAGACCAACTTTAGTTGTCATCAATCCTAACACAAAAATATAGGTGTTTGTAAGTATAAATAATACCACATCACAATTAAGTGCATTTTTATTTCTTACTTCACCCTCATAATCTCAAGACAACATAATCAATGTAGGTGACTAATATAAAAGTGTCAACAAATCCACAATCACAATCTCTCTTACAATCGTCGTAAATATTCATTTACCATTATCTTGATAGACACAACCTCTTGTCCTAATAATTATTTTGTATATTAATAATTTATATACTACATAAATCAAAAGAACAATTTAATTAAATTTAAAATGAAAATTAACTATGAATTAAATAATTCTAACCGTATATTTCAAAAACAAAATAAATTTCGGATTGTATAATTCCTTTTGAATTTTCAAAATTTATATTTTTCAAAAATAAAATACCTCATAAATTATCCAGTTCAAAATGTATTTATACATTTAAAATTATAATTTTAAATTATAGAATCTAAAATTATTATGTTTTTTAAAATACATTTTAAATGGAACAAACAACGAAAGGAGGAGCGACGACTACGACACTGTTTTTCTACAAGGAAGAAGAAGAGAGAAATGTAGGTCTAAAAAATATAGGTGAGTAAGGGTAGTTTGGTCTCTTAGCATGAGATGGGGTGCATAATAATGAAATTATGGGGGTGCAGTGGCGTAATAAATAAGAAAGGCTGGCCCAAATAAAGTGAGTGGGGAAAAGGAGCGTCTTGGTTAGAAAGGGTGAGGCGGTGGTGGCAGTTACCGGAGGAGAGAGATGCCGAAGAGAACAACGCACACTTACTCAAGCGAGGATGCGGCGCCGGAGGGTCCACACTCCGATCTGTTTGTTTATTACTGCAAACACTGCGCTTCCCACGTCCTCATAACAGATACCCAATTGCAGAAAATGCCCAAAAGAAAAACCGACAAAGCTTATGTGCTCGACAAGACCAAACATCTCGCCCGATTCAATGTCCACCACGCCGGAAAAGTTCTCTTGAAGAGAGGCGAAGGCAAATTGGAGAAACAATTCCGCATGAACTGTATGGGCTGTGGTCTTTTCGTTTGTTATCGCGCCGACCACGATTTCGACTCTTCCTCTCTCATCTACGTCCTTGATGGTGCCCTCAGCACTGTTGCTGCCGAAACCAACCCACAGGTACATCTCCTTTTCTTCCTCCTCTTCTTCTTCTTCTTCTTCTTCTCTCTCACCCCTTTTCTCTTCAGGATGCTCCCGTTCCACCCTGTATATCCCAGCTTGAAGGAGGACTTGTTCAGGTTGCTATAGAAGTTGAAGATCGTGCACAGCGTTCAGCAATCACCAGTACCCTTTCTCTTCCCTTCTAATTTCATCTACACTTTCTCTATACATTCAATTGCAAATAATGTCATCACAACATTCTATGTCCTTTCAAATACTTTTCGATCACACTATTTGTCAAATGCTTCTAATTTATGCTCACCACGTATGTGCTTACAAGTACAACCTTAATTCTTATCAAAATCCCATGTGCTTGCATATTTCTATGCCTGCTACCCTCTCATATTTGCATACATGGATTAAGAAACAGTGTGGTATTATGGAACAGTAATGTTTTGGAGGCCTTAATTGAGGAGAGGGAATGAAAATGGAACGCAAAGTAGAAAGAATGGTGGGGTAAAATGAGAAATTTAAGAATAATTGCTCACCTTTTCATCCACATTGTAACATGGAGTTGTAAAATGAGAAATTTAAGAATAATTTCTTAATAAAATCCCGTTGGAGGATTACATTTATATTGTTTTTGCTGTATCAGGAGTAAATGCTGATGATGTTCGAGTCACTGTTGCTGCTCCTGCTGCCCGTGGAGAGGCCAACAACGAACTTTTGGAATTCATGGGAAAAGTATATTTAAACCCTCTCTGTTTCTCTTTTTATCGGGTGTGAGTTTTGTCTCAACATCAAGGTTGTTGCCTTGTGACTTTGTGGTCATGGGATATGGTTGCGAAGATGGCCTTGGTTCATCAGTGCATACACTACACATGATCCTCCTAGAACTCTTTGGACTTTTTGGTGGCCCTTTTTTGTTGTTGTGTCTCTTTGTTGAATCTTTCCCTCTGGCCTAAGACTACTGTAGCACTGACAACTTTCCGCTACACATTTCTTACATAGGTTTTGGGTTTGAGGTTGAGTCAGATGACTCTTCAGAGAGGATGGAATAACAAATCAAAGCTTCTTGTGGTGAGTTACATTATTATCAAGTATACCTTCGTGTGAAGCATTCACATTGATATGGATTTGGGATTCATTCCAAACGATACTATTCTGAATAATCATACTAACTCCACTGCCTTAATTATTTCTGTTTCCCTCTTATAAGATTGTCCCTTTGTAATTATTTTCACATTTGACGACTGTTTCAGGTGGAGGATTTGACTGCTAGACAAGTTTATGAGAAACTTTTGGAGGCTGTGCAACCTTAACATTGTCTTTTTAGCTTTAGTTTCCATGGTGTGTCTGGCTTCTGTGAGGTTCTTTTGCATTTTCCATATTAAGCCAGGTTGAATCTCATTTTTTCTGCAAAAAAGAGTGAGGTTTAAATTTCAGTTGTAATGTTTACTGAGATACTAAACGATGCAGTTGGCTACGATGCAATAGAAACCTTACTTGCTATGCTTATGTACTATAAACACATGATTGGATAGTATCAGGGGAACAAAACCTACCTGGTTATGACAGAAACGTATCAGAATCTTTTTCTTTTTTCAATATATCCGGGTAAATTATGTATTGCCCTCTAGTTTCACCATTTGTTAAATATTTTTTTTAAATTTCTGTCACTTAATCTTTGTCTTAACGTTGGTTTAATATAAAATATCAATTTTAGTTTTAATTATTGTTCTTTATCTTGCACATCTAAATAAATTCAGTATGATATATAGGAGAAATGATGTTGTGCTGATAAAAAAAATAAAAAAATAGGAGAAATGTTGTATGAATTTAATTTTGATATATTATCTGCGTAATTTTTGTATCATTAAATAATTAGAAAATATCTTAAAAATGATTTTAAAATAATTATCATTTAAAAGAAATGTTTTCATTGTAATTTGACCTCGTAGTCTTAAGTGTAGCATTTGAGTTTTATAAAGACAGTCTTCTAAATTTAAGACTCTTGTATTAAATAATATCTCAAATTAGAAGTAATTTTTAAATTTAAAATATAAGTAAAAATTATAAAATTATCAGTTTTATAAGATTATTGTATTAAAGCGAAATTTATAAAAAAAAAATCTTAAAAATAATATATGATTGAAAAGACTTTGAATTGGAGATGAAGTTTAAGCGAAGGTAATAAAGTTATATGCAATCAGAACATTCTACACTTCAATGCCTAATAAAACCAAATCCCTGTTTATACCTTTCTTTTAGGATAAATTTTATTAATAAACTAACAAACAACCTTAAAAATATCTATAACAAATATTATTAATAGTTATCTTAATCTTAATATATAAAAGTAAGGTATTATTATCGGTATTTTTCGTCAATTTTTCTACCTACCGTGACTTAATTGTATTAATTAACAATACTTTCATTATTCAAAAGAATCTATTTATAATTTCTTAACTAATAGAATTCGTTACTATTAATTCTGTATAGTAGTTGCTAAAACAATAAAAATTTCAGCATTTAACATTTTTACCGAAACAAATTGTATTAATTATATTAATTTATTCCCTTTTTTAAGCCAATAAAAATAGATAGTTTTACCATTTTTTATCATATTAGAAATGTAAAATTTGTTGTATATGTGATTTATTTTGGATAACAGTAGTTTTTGTTGATTTAATATTAGAAGCATAAACATTATTGATATATATATTTTTGTGGTAGGAATATTTATAATGAAGATTTTGAATAACCCATGCTTTATCTGATAAGAGGATGTGTTTGAATGTGTAGATTGGGAAGGATATTTAGGGAATTTGGTTAAATAAATTCCGCTATTTTAGAAAAATTAATAAAATATTGAAGAGTCACGTGTGCAATGCTCACACTCCAGAATATCTTCATCTCCTTGATTTGAAGAGAAGGAGGAAGAAGAAGAAGAAGAAGAAGAAGAAGAAGAAGAAGACAAGTTACAGTTAGTGTTACGTAATGGATTCTCTGCGTGTGTATGCGTCTACCATTCGCCCATGCTTCTGTGCGTGTGCCCATCCCTCCACTCTCTCCACCTCTTCCTACAAAACCCATCTCAGATTCCTCCTTCCCTCTCTCCCTCCTCTTCGCCCTCTCCATCTCCGATTGTCTCCGCCTCTCTCCGCTGTCTCCTCCCCGGAATCTCAAACTAGGTCATTCTCGCTCTCTCTCTGTCTTTAATTCTTCATTTTTTTATTGCTTACTCCTTCCAACTCACTACTCCAATCAATGTCAGGGACGAACAACAACAAGAAGGAGACAATAATCCTTCTTCTGTCTCCATGGACCGCAAAGTTCGCCTGCAAGTTCGATTAGATCACCAAGTTCAGTTTGGTGATCACGTTGCCATCCGAGGATCCACCAAGGAATTAGGATCATGGAAGACCAATGTTCCCTTGAGCTGGACCAAAAATGGATGGGTGTGCCTCTTGGAATTCAAAGGGACCGATCACATTGAGTTTAAATTCATCACTGTCAAAAAGGACTCTACTATGGTCTGGGAAGCCGGCCAAAACAGAGTGTTGAAATTGCCCGTGGCAGGTCATTTTACCACCGTCGCTACGTGGGACGCAACCCAAACAAATTTGGAGCTGCACCCTTTGGATGAACAACTGCAACTTCAAGTACAGGGGGAGGAAGGTAAACCATACGATGGTGCTACTTCTTCTGTTTCTGAAACGGCAGAGGCAAGTCCCTTTGTAGGTCAGTGGCAAGGTAAACCTGTTTCTTTCATGCGATCCAACGACCATCGAACCCATGAAACACAAATGAAATGGGACACTTCAGGTCTTCATGGTTTGCCTCTCAAATTCGTTCAAGCCGACCAAAACGCCAGGAATTGGTGGAGAAAGGTACTCCAATTCATAATATTCCTTTCCCTCGGTGCCTTCTTTAGAAACCAGTGCCTTTCCTTTTTAATCAGCGTATTAACTTTATCCTTAATTTTCACTTTGAAGCTTGATATCGTGCGTGATATTATAGCTGGAGGTCTGCAAGGGGAAGATCGATTGGAGGCTCTCTTATACTCAGCTATCTATCTCAAGGTCTTGTTCTATCTTTTTCATTCAATCATCCATGCTCTTCTTTTACCATCTTCTGATCCCTTCTGACATCATCTGTGCAGTGGATAAACACCGGGCAAATAACTTGTTTTGAAGATGGAGGTCACCACCGCCCCAATAGGCATGCTGAGATTTCAAGGCTTATATTTCGTGAACTAGAGCGGCACACTGCTCGGAAGGATATATCTCCACAGGTGATCTATTATTACTTTTGACAGTGGATCATGTGGTCCTGATTGCATAATAGATGTTGCTGATATTTCACAAAAATTATACGAGAGTCGGTATTTATGTCATAGGTTCTGCATTGTTGTCTATTTTATATGTCTTTATGTGTTTTGGCCTTAAGGCTTGTTTAGATAAACATAGGAGAAAAAAATGTGATGAAAAAGTTACATAAACATTTCTAGAAGTTCAAATTAGTTTATGCATAAGTTATCTCATATCTTTTTTTTTTAAATCTGTCTTTTTACTTGTACTTGTACTTAAGTCAATTTTAACTTCTGTAGAAATTTATTTTATTTTTGTTATTTTCTTCTCTTAAAAGCATTTATGGAGAAGTTTATTCAAACAAAGCCTTATTTAGATTTTTTTGAAGATAACATTATATTTCAAAATGCAGTCAATTAGTTTCAAATCTTCTTAATGTTTTCCTTGTCTTTTTTGTTATAAGTTTTTGCAACAGCTGTCCCGATTTAAATTAGTTGCTTAGTTCAGCCATGTCCTGTCCTTTAAAATGTCTGACATACATTAAATGTGAAATGTCCGAGAATTGGAAATTATTGTTTAAAAGTGTTTTTGAAAACTTGGTATAATATTCCTTTACATTTCCCACCTTTTTTATATCTTGCTGTCCAGTAAAGTTTAAGCTTTATTTCTTTAATTTACCTTATTTTCATTAACATACAGGAAGTTCTAGTCATCCGAAAGATTCATCCATGTTTGCCATCTTTCAAGGCAGAATTCACTGCATCTGTACCTCTTACTCGAATTAGAGATATTGCTCATCGAAATGACATCCCTCATGACCTCAAGGTTGTTCTCCTCATAGTACATGAAATATGAAATCTCATTGCAGTTCAATGTTAATAATAGGTCAACTTTAATCTGTATTGTTTATTGTCCAGTTACAAATTAAGCATACAATACAAAACAAGCTTCACCGAAATGCTGGGCCTGAAGATTTGGTTGCTACAGAAGCTATGCTTGCTAAAATCACAAAAAACCCTGGAGAATACAGTGAACCGTTTGTGAAGGAATTCAAAATATTTCATCTAGAACTCAAAGACTTCTTCAATGCTGGCAGGTTTGATTGACATGAATATGCAGAAGTTTTTGGCTTCTTCACATCAATTTCTCTTTTTATAATTTAAACATTATGTAGTTTTCTCTTGAAACTCCCCCATGATTTGAATACACAATTAATTAGGCCGTTAACCAATAGACTGATCGTGAAACTGCATGAACTTTTGCTGTTCACAGCAAAATCTTCATTTTGAACTAGTCAGATATTTCCGTAAGTCAGAAAATCAACTGATTAACACTATGTAATAGTTTCTCATTTTAAGAGGTCCCATGTTTAATCCCGTTGGAAGCAACTGGCTGTAGAGGCTCCAATAAAAATGGTGGTTCAATGAATTAATCTCCTACATTATAGAGTCTCGGGAGTGTCACGCACTCCACATGTAGAGAGGCTGCTTTAGACTATAGAACTTGTAGGCTGTTCCTACCAAGGTCACAAGACTAAAACCTTTTTGTGCGAAGGCCTACCATCTCTTGTGAATCCTGCAGTAGTTTGAGGGGATGGGGTGAGCCAACAATGAAGTATACTAAATTTCAAGGATATTTTCAAATAATTTGGGCCTGTGTTTAACCAGTGGCTGAAAAATCATAATTTTACACTTTTGAGTGAACATAGTAAACTAAATTTCTAGGATATATTCAAATGATTTAAACTTGTCTTATACTAGTACTGGAAAATCACAATCTGTTGCACTTATGGACGGCTTTGTCATGTTGCATGCAGTCTTGCTGAGCAGTTAGAATCAATTCGTGAATCTATGGATGAATATGGCATTTCAGCACTTAATTCATTTTTGGAGTGCAAAAAGGTAAATTTGCCTATTCTGATTTTATTGCATTTATATTTCTTGATTTGGTCTCAATGTTTGACACTGAAATAAACTAATTATGGAATAAGATGTCATCTAATTCATGGTAGAATAATTAGCTGTTAGAGAGTTAGCTTGTTGGGAGATGAGATACTCGGGAAATGACATTGCATTTTGTAGTCTTTCTGGTATCACAATTTTTGGGTTTTGGTCTCTTGGGCTTCAATTGTGATAAATGGGTCTCAAGTATTGTGAGGTTGATTGAAATATTTCTCAACAAATTATACATGTAGCATAAGAATCATGAAGCTGAAATTTTGAGGTTGTCAAAGCTCTAGTTTGGATAAGAATTCTCTCTCCTTTCCCTTTTTCAATGGGTGGGGGGTAGGTACTGTTGCATTTATCCCATTCATGTGACCATGGTACTCATAGTTGTTCTGATAGTGGCATCTACTGATGAGGGACAATGTTTTGTACTTTTCCAGAATATGGATGCTGCATCAGAATCAAATGCTGCCAGAGAAGACGTAAATAAACTTTTATTTAAAACAATGGAATCTTTAAATGTTCTGAGAGAAACTATTGTAAAGGGTCTTGAAAGTGGCCTCAGGAATGATGCTCCAGATTCTGCAATAGCTATGCGTCAAAAGGTGACTCTAGTTTAATTCAACTGTTTAGCCAGACTTTGCATCTGATTTTCTTTATAAAGAATGATGGAACATATTTTGATTCGCATCTTTTTTTGGGGGGTACAGTGGCGCCTCTGTGAGATTGGGCTTGAGGATTACTCATTTGTTCTTTTAAGCAGGTTTTCGTCCCACCTTATTCCTAATTACTCTTTGTACAATAGTCAGATACTTAGAAGTTGATGTAATATACGAAGGACAGATGTTGCGAAAGGCATGGAGTACTTGTTAACTACTTAGACAGATAACACTAGAATACAATGCATAACACTGAATGCATGAAGATAGATGTTTACTAAACCTCCAAGTTAGCTAAAGAATTATATAAATTATCTTAATACTTTAAACGGGAAAAAATAAGTTTCATGTTGATTTCAAATAACTGTAATGATGCAGTGAAGTCAAGCCACTTGATAAGGATGTAGTATCATTGAACTGTGTAGAACTTGTTTGATGGACATATAGAACTTTTCCAGCCAAAAGCTACTTGTAAATTGTATAACAAGACCTTTCTATTGGTATCACATTAACTTCTAAACACGTGAATAGATTTCTCAACGAGCTTGAAGTCTTGGGAGGTGCTAGTTGGCTGGCCGCAAATGTGCAGTCAAAAAATGTAAACTTGTGGAATGATTCACTTGGAGCCCTTATTATTGGAATCCACCAGCTGAAGTTATCTGGCTGGAAGCCAGAAGAGTGTGGTTGTATTGAAAATGAACTCATTGCCTGGAGTAAAAGAGGCCTTTCTGAAAGAGAAGGTAACTTTCTTGGGTCCTTTCTCTATTGTTGTTTTTAAAAATCACTTAGACATTGTTGCCTAATTTTCATTTTAAATGTACTCCCTTTTGTTCCAGGAAATGAAGATGGCAAGACAATTTGGTCACTGAGACTCAAAGCTACTCTTGATAGATCAAAGAGGCTAACTGATGAATATACTGAAGAACTTCTTAAGATATTCCCTCAGAAAGTCCAGGTTAGAAAGTATTATTATTATGATGATGATTTTAAAGGTCTGCAATTTCAATGCCGGGTGCAAAAAGATACTAAAGAAATATGACATAAAATGAAGCCAAGATGCAACCAAGACTTGGGAGTACACAAATTTAAAAGAAGTCCGCTCACCGGAAATATATAATTAAATAAACACAGTTTGTTAGTCTTAATAACACCCTTAATAGTTGTTATGTGTGACCTACAAACATTACTGAAATAATTACACAACCTATAATCAGAAAATGAGAGAAGTTCAATTCAGAGGTAGGAAATTTGATCGTGGTTCTTCCTTTATTTCAAGCTAAATAGCGATTGCCCTTGTGACACTGGTGCTGTTTAGTTTTCATAGCTGGGCTCCTCTTCATTTCAAGTGCATATATCTTGAAATATACCAACTTGTCATCTTAAATGTTACAGATACTAGGTAAAGCTCTTGGAATACCTGAAAACAGTGTCAGGACATATACAGAAGCTGAGATTCGAGCTGGGTATGTTAATGCATTGTCCTTCATATTTCTCTTTTGGATACATTATCCTTTGCAATTTAGTCAGAGAAAATTTCAGGAAACATAGTCAAAAGCTTCTTCACCACTATCTGTGATTTTTGTTCATGTTTATTCCTGGACTACAGATTTCTTACCAGACATAAGAAGTATATTATGAATATACATATTATATGACTTTTCTTGTACATTTTCAGTGTGATTTTCCAGGTTTCAAAACTATGTACGGTTCTTCTAAAAGCTGTTAGAAGTACACTTGGTTCTCAAGGTTGGGATGTTCTTGTTCCAGGAGCTGCTTCAGGAAAATTGGTTCAGGTACCACTTCCAAGTTGCATTTAGAAATATCGTGAAAAATTTTATTATTATATTTACTGTGTTGTTCCGAGTACGAGAGAGAAACCTTTTATAGAAAAACCTTATTGCATTTACAGAAGTGATTCATCCCTTGCGTAAATATCTTAAAAAGGAATCTATCCTTATACTAAAACTACTGCAACATGGAGCTTAAATGATAATCCTGCATAACTTCATGTCAAAAATATTATGGTGTTTTTTTTTATACCATCAGCAGTTTACCATCAACAATTTTTTTTACTGCAAAGACCACTTGCAACTTATAGCATATTTGTGTTAAAGTAATCGAACCGAAAGACAGACTCATATCTCTCCAGATCCTTCATTCCATAGTCTTTCATCACCCTTCTTGGGTAAAAGCCTCTGAAACTTCCCTCTTGGGAAGATAAAGTTCAGGAAAGCAGTAAAGTACTAATAGAAAGGAGACACCTGGTGTAAGACAATAAAGAAATCCATGAGACCAAGTAATTGCATACCATCAATTATCAAACAGAAGTCTACAAGTTAGGAAAGATAAGAATCTGTAGCCCTCTACACAAGAAAAAAAAGAAGTAATAACGATACAGATACTAACAATGGTAGGGATATCCTCATCCTTGACTAACATGAGTTTGTGTTTCTTTGAGCTAGGTTGAAAGAATTGTTCCTGGTTCACTGCCATCATCAGTGGAAGGACCTATTATCCTTGTAGTTAACAGAGCTGATGGTGACGAAGAGGTATGTACATATATATATATATATATATATATATATATTTGTATTTGAGAGTATATGGAAATATTAAACATATTAATATTTATAAATTCATTACACTGGCAGGTAACAGCTGCTGGGAGGAACATAGTGGGAGTTATTCTTCAGCAAGAACTGCCTCACTTATCTCATCTTGGTGTTAGGGCACGGCAGGCACGTCTCTTTTTCTAAGTATTCAATCAATGATTTTGAAGTTTGATTATCTACAATATGACATTCATACTGCTATTGTTTATTACAGGAAAAAGTCGTCTTTGTCACATGTGAAGATGAAGAAAAAGTTGTTGATATACAAAGGCTTATTGGGTCATATGTGAGGTTATATTGTCAGATAATTTTTGTTATCCATTATTAATTGTTTTTAAAACTGAGCCACGTTTTTTTAAATATTTTGACATAATTTTGTGAGCAGATCTAATGGTATAATGGTTTCCATTTTCTCTTTTCCTGCTTCAATTTAACTTTTCAGGTTGGAAGCATCAACTGCCGGTGTTAATCTGAAGTTATCCTCTTCGATGGACACTGATGACAATTCTTCCATGAGAAGTTCTTCTGATGACAATGTCTCTGGAGTTGAAGTTCCTTCTTTTTCTTTTAGTAGAATCTCCAATTTTGATCAGGTAGAGAATGATAATTTATTCACTTAATTTTTTTGGCTTTGTTGATATTTTAGAGATAAATTCCAGGTTGGTGAAAGTGATAAGGTTTTTTAGGAAAAAATAGTTACTCTCTTCTGAAAAACTGGACAATATTTATTTTTATAAAAAAACTATCTTTTAAAGCAGTTTAAGGAACTGCTTTTTTATAACGAGACAAAATAAATTGTTTCAAAATGTTAATCTGAAAACAGTTTTAATATGGAGAAAGTAGTCCTTGAATCTAACAGCTAATGATCTGTTACCAACCTACGTATCTTGTTGTAAGTAGCACTTACAACTTATCCTGCAATAGCTGCACTTCCTTTTTCCTCCATCTAAACTGTCCCCTCAATCCCTTGATTACTAGTCAGACTACCGTAGATCTTTGCCTGTCTTTGCCCTGTCTCAGAACTCGCAAGCATCACCTCACTCTTGGTTTATATTACGACATGTCTAATCAATCTAACTCTTATTATTCACAGAAAAGCCTAGCATTTATTCAATTACCATTCCCTTAAATAAATCTTCATAAAAGTTACCTCTGATGAATAATTATTCTTTTCATATCAAGGGTGCTTCTTCTGCCGGAGTTATCTTGCTTCCTGATGCAGAGATACAGACATCAGGTGCTAAGGCTGCTGCATGTGGTCTCTTATCATCGGTGTCGGAAGTTTCTGATAAAGGTGAGATTTTTTAACTGAAAATGGTAGTGCTATTAGATCACAATGTTGCTTGTCATTCCAACTATGTTGGCACCACAAACAATTATAAAAGAAAAAGGTAAGATTCAATAAAAGCTATGAGTTGCATAACTACGTCTCTTCAATTCAAGTAGTGCCATATTTTATCTTTCTGATGATCTATTTCGTATGGAATGATACAATTTCCTGTTTAAGACACCCTCTCTGGTTTCCTAACAGTATATTGGAGCTCAAGATTTTGTTTTTAAACTAGCCAGCTCCAGACCATTAGAGAACTGTACTGAAACAATGTAATTGATGTTATGTTTTTTTCCCTTTTATTCTGGAAAGATGTTTTCTAGTCTGACTCTTTTCCTCTAAATGAATTCTTATACTTCATAAAAAAAGGTTAATATTTTTATCCAGTAATTGGGGGTGGAGAAATATGCATACGGATGTGCATGACTTAGCATAAAGATGTGCATTGTGTTGAGTATCAATTCTCTAGTACCTGTCAAAGAGCCACTGACCTAAAACCGTAGATGCAACATATTGGCCGGCAAAGAATATATTTTTCGATTCTAACATGTTCAAGTCCTTCATAAAAAAATGTATTTAATTATAAAAAAATGGACATTTCCAGTTTGAAGGGATTAAATTTATGTGGTTTTGAAGGATGTCCCACCCTCACCTTCTCGCTCCTTAATACTTTTAGCAAATCATATTTCTGAAGTCTGATTTTTTAATGACAGTTCACAGTGATCAGGGAGTGCCTGCTTTGTTTCGAGTTCCTTCTGGGGCAGTTTTACCATTTGGATCGATGGAATTGGAACTAGAGAGGAGTAACTCCACCGAAACATTCAGGTCTATCCTGGAAAAGATAGAAACAGCAAAACTCGAGGGTGGTGAACTTGATGATCTGTGCCATCAACTCCAGGAATTAATTTCTTCCCTCAAGCTACCGAAAGACATCATTGAAAGCATTGGGAAAATATTCCCAAGCAATGCACATTTAATTGTTCGATCCAGTGCCAACGTTGAGGACTTAGCCGGAATGTCAGCAGCTGGACTTTATGAATCAATACCCAATGTTAGTCCTTCCAATCCAACAGTTTTTGCAAATGCCGTTAGCAAAGTATGGGCTTCACTGTACACTCGCAGAGCAGTGTTGAGCCGGCGTGCTGCTGGTGTTCCTCAGATGGAAGCTTCAATGGCAGTTCTGATCCAAGAAATGCTTTCACCGGATCTCTCATTTGTACTGCATACTGTGAGCCCAACAAAGCAGGATAATAATTGTGTGGAGGCTGAGATTGCTTCAGGTCTTGGTGAAACTCTGGCTTCTGGAACCCGGGGTACACCATGGCGTTTATCATCAGGTAAATTTGACGGGCAGGTGCAAACTCTAGCTTTTGCTAACTTGAGTGAGGAATTGCTGGTACGAGGTGCAGGGCCTGCAGATGGCGAGGTTATCCGTTTGATCGTTGATTACAGCAAGAAACCACTGACAGTTGACTCCACTTTCCGTAGACAACTTGGTCAACGTCTTTGTGCAGTTGGGTTTTTCCTGGAGAGAAAGTTCGGTTGCCCACAGGATGTGGAAGGATGTCTTGTTGGAAAAGACATCTTTATCGTGCAGACAAGGCCCCAACCCCTGTAGTCCAAATCTCCTGCTTCGTTGTGCTCTGCTGCTGGGAATCTCTTCCACTGCACATTCAATACAAAACAATACAATGTAGAAAGCACATACATACTTGTCTATGATGGCTGGCATGTATGTACTCCATGGAAATGGTTGGATATGAAGTCACCCCTACCATTGTTTCTGCTGTAAAATATGTAGATTTATATCTTCAAAGACGTTTTGTGACATCATACTACCTAAAAACTTAGCTCCCCACAAAAAATGTTACCTTCATACGTTGTACTCATTCCAATCTATGCAATAATGTCTCGTATTCATATTTAAGAAATAAAATAAAGATGTAGTTGCGTGAAAATCTTTGTCGTGCCCTTGTATTCATGTTTTTTTAAAGTTTTGAGTCATTCTTAAGTATTAATAAGAAGAGGTTTAAGATATTTTACTAAACAAAAACAGTTACAAATAACATTAAATAATTGAATAGGATGAGAGACACGCTGCAATCACCATAGAGTAGATACATATAATTATAAATAATTAAGTAAGATGATATTAAACATAATTAGTTAAATAAAATGATATTAGAGACACTCCATTTAATAAGAATAATTATAAAATACACAAATAAAAAGTGAATATAGAAAAATGATAGACGATTACTTTCTTTTTACTTAATTATTTAGATAATAAAAAGAAATTTTGATACAAGAATTCAGAAAACATTATCTTGCTCAGACATATAGCTTAGATCTTTTAATATTTTTGTCTTTGAATGTTACTTGGGATTCACAGTTTTGACATTCATGACAATAAATAAAAGTATTTATCTATGTGAATTACTCTTTATATTTGACTGTATATCTTTGCTGATTTATGATTTGTTATTATTATGAATTTTAATATTTATATATTATAATTAAGATTGGCAATAAATAATACTGAAAAGGCAAAACAGTAAGAAGAATTATCGGAGGAAGGTACAACTAACTAACAAACTACGTAACAAACAATTGTAGTTTTACCGTTAGATTATCTTGTTTGTCATAATTGAATTATTGTTATAATGGTAAGAGAGAGAGAGTGAGAGTGGTAGAAATCAAAGATGATGACGATTCACGCTGCAATCACTTCTTTCTGTTTGTCCGATTAGGTTGTTTGTGTCGTGTCGGAAAATCTGTGGGAATGGGATCGTGCCTCTCGTTGACGGAGGCGTCATCGTTGCCTTCCATGGATGCATGTGATGAACCGTTATGCAGTCCCATCACATTCTCCGATTACAGAATCGAAATGCGGGTCCACAGAGTTCCTGGGAGATTGTTCTTGAACGGTTCATCGCAGGTTGCTTCCTTGTTCTGCAAGCAAGGCAACGGAACGATCAACCAGGATGCAATGCTTCTTTGGGACAACTTCTGTTCCAAGGACGACGCCGTTTTCTGCGGCGTTTTTGATGGCCACGGACCTCATGGCCATCTGGTTGCCAAGAAACTCAGAGACTCGTTTCCTTTGAAGCTCATTGCTCAGTGGAATTCCATAAACCCTAACACCACCTACAGCTATCGGAATTTCTTCAACACATCCTTCGATGACTTCCAACACGATAGCGTTGCTCCGACTAATATTGCAACGTTGAGACAATCTTTTGTGAGGGCTTGCAAGACGATGGACTCAGAACTCAGAGACCAGAATCAGATCGATTGCTCTTCCAGTGGCTCCACTGCTGTTATTCTGCTGAAGCAGGTGAGTATCACATCGCATCATCTTCTTCAGTTCTTCACTTCTCATTCATTCATTCATTCATTCATCGATTCTTCAAGGGTCACGACCTTGTTATTGCCAATGTCGGTGACTCCCGAGCTGTATTGGCTACCCAAGACCGTAATGGTTCCCTTACTGCCGTTCAATTGACCACTGACCTTAAGCCTGATCTTCCAAGTACGTCTCTGTCTCTCCATTGTCGTTCTTTCTTTGCATCCAATCAATGCACTCTTACTCTGTTTTTATTCTCTTTCCTCTATCAGGGGAAGCAGAGAGGATAAGGATTTGTAAGGGAAGAGTTTTTGCCCTTAAAAGTGAACCATGGATTTCTAGAGTATGGCTGCCCAATGTTAACTCCCCTGGGCTTGCCATGTCAAGGGCTTTTGGAGATTTTTGTCTCAAGGACTTCGGAATCATCTCTGTTCCTGATTTCTCCTATCACCGCCTTACTCACAGGGATCAATTTGTTGTGTTAGCCACAGATGGGGTAACGAACTCTTAACTCCCTTTTTTCATTTATCATACCATCCTCATACTTGTGTTATCATGTACATACATTCAACTCTCTTTAGGTATGGGATGTTTTATCAAACCAAGAAGTAGTGTCCATTGTGGCATCTACTCCACGCTCTTCCGCGGCTCGAATACTGGTTGACGCAGCTGTTCAGGCATGGAAAGCCAAGCTTCCTTCTTCTAAGGTTGATGATTGCTCTGTGGTATGCCTCTTCCTTAATTCCAAGTCGGACTTAAAACCATCAACTACCAACACAGACCCATCAAATGACGTTGAGCAGTCATCACCAACACTACTCAGAGTGGAGCCTGAAGAAAAGTGCCAATAGTATATATCTTTTCTGTCAACCATCACTCACTTCATTTAGAAGAGAAACTATTAGGCTGCATCCTTAATTTCAGAAATACACTCACATCCTGAGGCTTAACTAAATTTCATTTGTGTCTCCCCCCAAATAAATCTCCCTCAATTTATATAACAAAATAAAGTTGCACATACTACCCATTAACACATCTCACTTGATTTTCTTTATGCAGTTACGAGTATAGATAGAGAGATATAGTGATGTAAATAGATACGGAATATGAAGTATAATTTTATTAAACCTCAGGGGTGTGTCTGTATATTACATAATTTATCTTATATTTTTACATATACAGGGTAAAGGGATACTATCGTTTTTTTTCTTTAGCTCGAGGCCTTTTTCCTATCTGTATATCCCGTAGATGTGAACTTCTGTATATCCAAGTCCCTAGATTATATTAAGCAGTTTATCCAGTGGGTTGCTTGAAACAAGAGAAATGAAAAGAATAAGAATCTTGTTTTCTATTTCTGTTAATTATATTTTAATTTACACACTCCAAATAGCCACACCTTCCAAAGCCAAGTTTTTTTGAAATAAAGAAAGAGTTAAACTGGAAAGTTTAAGCCATTATTACAACTTCCACCTAAACTGTTTACATAATATTAGAATATAATGCAAACACTCAATGCATGAAGATAGATGTTTATTAGACCTCGAGGTTAGCTAAAGAATTATATAAATTATCTAATACTTTAAAAGGGAAAAAATAAGTTTCATGTTGATTTCAAATGACTGTAAAATATAATGATGCAGTGAAGTCAAGCTGCCTAGAGTCTGTCGGCCACTACATAAGGATGTAGTATCATTGAACTGTGTAGAACTTGTTTGATGTTGATATAGAACTTTTCCAACCAAATGCTACTTGAAGATTGTATAACAAGACCTTTCTATTGGTATCGCATTAACTTCTGAACACATGAATAGATTTCTCAATGGGCTTGAACTTGTGGGAGATGCTGGCTGGCTGGCTGGCTGCAAATGTGCAGTCAAAAAATGTTAACTTGTGGAATGATCCACTTGGAGCCGTTATTATTGGAATCCACCAGCTGAAGTTATCTGGTTGGAAGCTAGAAGAGTGTGGTGCTTTTGGAAATGAGCTCATTGCCTGAATTAAAAGAGGCTTTTCTGAAAGGAAAGGTAACTCTCTTAGGTCCTTTCTCCATTCTCCAATTGTTGTTTTTTAAAATTATTGTAGACGGTGTTGACTAATTTTCATTTTAAATGTACTCCCTTTTGTTCCAGGAAATGAAGATTGCAGACAATTTGGACAATGAGACTGAAAGCTACTCTGATGAATATACTGAAGAACTACTTTAAGATAGATATTCCCTCAGAAAGTCCAGGTTAGAAAGTATTGATGATTTGAAAGGCCTGCAATTTAAATGCCTAGTGCAAAAAGATACTTAAGAAATATGACAAAAAATGAAGCCAAGATGCAACCAAGCCTAGGGAGGACAAAAATTTTAAAAACTCTGTACACTGGAAATATATAACTAAATAAACAGACAGTCTGATAGCCTTGATAACATCCTTAATAGTTGCAAGGATTTTTGAAATATGAGGGAAATTCAATTCAGATGTAGCAAATTTGATAGTAGTTTTTCCTTTATTTCAAAGTAATGTATGCCGTGTTTTACCGGTACTGTTTAGTTTTCACATCTGGGCTCCTCTTCATTTTAAATGCATATATTTTGAAATATACAAACTTGTCATTTTAAGTTGCAGATACTAGGTAAAACTCTTGGAAAACCTGAAACCAGTGTCAGGACATATAAAGAAGCTGAGATTCGAGCTGGGTGTGATAATGCATTGTCCTTCATATTTCTCTTTTGGGTACATGATCCTTTGCAATTTAGTCAGAAAATTTTCAGGAAATATTCATCAGTATCTGTGATTTTTGTTCATGTTTATTCCTAGACTACAGATTTCCTTACCAAACATAACAAGTATATTATGAATATACATATTATCTGACTTTTCTACGTATGTTTTTAGTGTCATTTTACAGGTTTCAAAAACGTGTACGATTCTTCTAAAAGCTGTTAGAAATACTCCTGGTTCTCAAGGTTGGGATGTCCTTGTTCCGGGATCTGCTTTAGGAAAATTGGTTCAGGCACCAATACCGAGTTGCATTTAGAAATATCATGGAGAATGTTATTATCATATTTACTGTGTGCTTCTGTGTATGAGAGAGAAACCTTATATAGAAAAACCCTTATTGCATTTAGAGAAGTGATTCATCCCTTGCTTAGATATCTAAAATGGGAATGTATCCTTGTACTAAAACTACGGCAAGATGAGTCTTGAATGATAATCCTGCATAAATCACGTCACGAATATGATGGGTTTGTTTTTCACATCAGTACTTTACCACCAAGATTTTTTTTACTGCAAATACCCACTTCAACTTGCAACATATATCCTTTACTAACATGAGTTTGGGTTTCTTTGAGCTAGGCTGAAAGAACTGTTCCTGGTTCACTACAATAGTGGAAGGACCTATATTTGTTAACAAAGCTGATGGTGACGAAGAGGTATGTACTTATATATTTGTATTTGAGAGCATATCATATTAATATTTATTAGTTCATTACACTGGCAGGTAACAGCTGCTGGGAGGAACATAGTGGGATTTATACTTGAGCAAGAACTGCTTCACTTATCTCATCTTGGTGTTAGGGCACGACAGGCATGTATTCTTTCTAAGTATCCAATCAATGATTTTTGAAGTTTGATTATCTACAATATGACATTCATACTGCTATTGTTTATCAAAGGAAAAAGTCGTCTTTATGACATGTGAAGATGTAGAAAAAGTTGCTGATTGTGTCATATGTGAGGGTTATATTGTAAGACATTTTGACTTGATCTTGTGGTATAATGGTTTCGATTTTTTCCTGCTTCAATTTAACTTTTCAGGTTGGAATCTGAAGTTATCCTCTTCGGTGAACACTTTCTGATGATGTGGAGTTGAACCTTGATTACGATACACTATCAGGTACGCTCATCCCTTATCTTCAAAATATATAAAAAAAATATGATATATGTAAAGTACACTTCTTGGGTGTTACTAAAATTAAAATGAAAATTATGAAATATTATCCTTATTGATCACTTGCTAATATTTAAAAATAAAAGTAACATGTTTTTTAAATCATTCATAAAGGTGAATATTTCTATATCTTGTATATATTTTATTTTTTTTACATTGTTCAAAGGTCTTGATATTTTACGGGTGTCATCGAAAAATTTGCAAGGTTTGATGCTGGATAGGCTATATAGAATTTAATTAACTTTAAATAAAGTCTCGTATTCTAATTTAATAAATAAAAAAGTAATTAAGTGAAATTCTTTGTTCAACCTATATTTATATTTTTTAAAACTTCAAAAACTTTAGTCAATATTAGATATGGTAATTTGTCTTTTCTATTTATTCGTTGCATGAAATAATTAAAAACATAAGTTGAATAAAACTTGCAAGAAATTAGACAGTGCGGAAAAAATAATTTAAAACAATAACTACATAATTTAAATAAAAAAAACACTCATTATTATGGATTATAGATATTTTTTTATATTAACCAAATATTTCCATAAAATGATATCTTCCTAATTGGACAAATATTCGTTCGATCTGATCTCTTTCATCAAACCAATGAAAACATTTAATTTTTTAATGCAAATTAACTAAGTTATTAATTACACTTAACTAAATTTTCCTCTTTTTATATTAATTACTTTTAAGAGTGTAAAATGACAAATAAAGGGAGTTAGTAATGGATGGTTTTAGGTGAATGACAAAAAAGAACTTTTAATTGTAATTTATTATTCGGATATTCCTTTTTTGAATTGATACTTCTCTTTTTAAGACATAGTAGGTTTTAATAGAAAATACCTTTTAACAACATTGCACTGTTCCCCCTTTTCATGTTTTAGAGGTCTTTGCAACCTCTTCAGAAGCAAAATGAGTGTAAAAGTGTTATATTATAGTTATCGACGTTGCAAAAGCACTTTGGCGTCGTGCTTATTTTCCCATGTCGCTTAATATTCGGCTAATTAAAGCCTCCTTCTTTCCGGTAAGAGGAAGATTATGTGCGGTAAGATAATATTTCAACTCCACCACAGTCAAATCCTTTAACTGCAAAACAATATCAAATTATTCCGTCAGAATAGATTAATTTGTAAAACTTTTAAAAGTTTCTAGAAATTTAGAGAAAAGGTCACTTTTCATGAAATGAAATAGAATATTTTTGTCAAATGACTAGAAAAATCTTCCTATTCATTTTAACATATTTTTTATTTTAAATTGATTATCAATAGAATATTTTTTATTTCCTTGCAGTCTAACATAACATGGATTCCATTTAATTGTTGAGTCAAGTCAGTACGGCAGTTGTTGAGCATAGTCCACCGTCGCGGAGTCCACCGCTGTCGAGTCCACCGCTGTGGAGTGCACCGCTGTCGAGTTGTCGAGTCCACCGTTGTGGAGTCCACCGTTGTGGAGTCCGCCGTTGTGGAGTCCGCTGCTGTCGAGTCCGCAGTTGTCGAGCCCACCGTCGTGGAGTCCACTGTTGTCGAGTCCACTGTTGTCGAGCCCACCGTCGTGGAGTCCACAGTCATTGCCGACTTGGGCCAATGTCTAGTCATGTTAGCCCGGGCTCATGTCGACTCTTGAGTCGGTCTCGACTGTTTTTGAAACTAGTCAGCCCATCTCAACCTGAGTTGGGCGAATGTTGAGCCAAGTTGACTCAGGCTCATGCCTTAGGTCGAGCCTAGTTCGCCCGAGTCGACTCGAGTCCATGGGTGGAGTCGGTCCGGGTCCATGCCTACCTATGTCAGGTTAGATAATCCACTTTATATCTAGATTTAATCCACTTTAAATAGGATATGTACCTAGACTTAATCCACTTTAAATGGATTTGAAAAAATCCATAAATTTGATTAGTTAAAATGGATATGAACCTAGATTTAATCCACTTTAAATGGATTTGAAAAAATCCATAAATTTGATTAGTTAAAATGGATATGTACCTAGATTTAATCCAGATTTAATCCACTTTAAATGGATTTGAAAAAATACATAAATTTGATTAGTTAAAATGGATATGGATTTGAAATCATTTTTAAAATCCAATCCATGACCACTCGTAACTGTATGGCTTGTCCAGTACAGTTTGCAGTATGTTCGTTGTAAAATTGGCTGAAGCTTAAGCACACCTGCCTATCCCACAAATAAGCAGTGCATGAAATAACTTCCAAGAATTACCTTTCCAGTATCAGCAAGCTCACCCCAGTCATATTGTTCACACTCTTTTGTTGCAAACTCTGCATTTGCTTTTCGTTTCTTTGAGGCTTCAGTTGGCTTCCCAATGCCCTGCTCATTCTCCTCATCATAGTTATCCCCATATACAGAGGTTTTGAATTCTTCTAATGCCTTCACCACTCCTGGTCTGCAGGTAACAAGCAGGATTATCATTTCATACTAAACTCTTAAACAGCAAATATTTTCCAATGAAGAGATCAAAGGTCAAACAGAACAAAGCATTTTCTCAGTTTCATTTTTACAGTCTGCAAAATTAAGACTCAACAAAATACTCAATTAATTATGAAATAACTCGAGCTTACCTGGCCAAGCCTTCCTCGTCAGGTAATGTTTCATCTTTCATTTCCGGAATATCATACTCTTCCAATGCCAATGCCTGAAGTACAGCATAGTGTCTTTGCAAGGCTGATAATGAAAAAGCTTATTTGTTACCAACAGTAATCATAATATCTTTTCATTTTGCAAATGGGAATAATAAATAGAAGTAGAACAAGTCACACATAGCAAGTAACTAATGATCATACACTATAAAGGAATAAAATCAAAAATAAGTAAACAGGCATGAAGTTAATATATTTTTTTCTACAGTTTATTCATTTCATTGAGTAAAAATTCAACAAAAGGTCAAATTCTTGGGAAAAGTTAAAGGAATGGAATGTATAAATGCAATGCTTTTCAACAAAAAAATAAACTATCAGAGTTGAAGTTATGAAAATATTGGGGTAGATGAGATGGGTTAAAAAGGATGAGAGTCAGAGGCATATTAAGAAAAATACGAGAGAATCTAGCCTAAATGATTTGGTCATGCAGGGAGAAATCAACAGCAGCCCAAGTAAGAAAAGCGGATGAACAAAAAGATTAACAAAAACGACATTTTATGTTTCATTGAACAAGCTCTTGATCTTTCCAAAAAATTGGTTTTTAAGATATAGCACAGTGGCTTCATTCGATCAAGGTGGTAAACAACCACCGAGTGAAAAAGCTTTGGATGCAATTTATCAGGTTCAGAAATAAACTCTTCAATATATACATCATTTATGTTTAAACAACAAACAAGATCAGTAGAATATTTCTCCAAACAATGAACATTATATTTGGAGAAATCTTGAGTAGAACACTGTCTTTATTTATTTTCAACCACCCTTCGTATAGAAATCACCCATATCTTGAAGTAAACTGTCCATAATTCAGGCGAGGTAAGAGTTTGTATTTAAGGTTTAAGTAATGATGATGACACAATGCAGCAGATAACCAATGAAGCTAACTAGAAGTATATACAGAACTTGTCAATCATCAAGGAGAGGGAGTAAACTAGAGGAAGAGAGAAGATGCTTACCAGGGTTGGTAAATTGGCATACAGAAAAATCTTTCAAGTCAACACGCTTAATTAAATCAGCTGCCTTTTTTATTTGATCACTACTTGCTTTAGTCACCATCCCACTTGTATCTGAATAACGCTGTAAAAATCATACCCAGCAAGACAATAACTTCATATTTAAAATTTTCACCGTTATTGACATTATAAGTTTGAAGACGAAATATTGCAGTTTTCTACCTCTTCAACAAGTCTAATGTCATCAGAATATGGAAGATAAATCATGTGCATTCCGGGTGGCTCAATCTGACTACCTGATTGAACAACTTCTTCCTAACAATCATACACAAGTTAAGAATCTGATACAAACACATAAAATCAATAGTTGAGATTATGATTACATTGTACTGATTGCAATCATGTTATTGAGATCTTTCTAGATATAGGTTAAATATGTGTTAATTCAGGAGTTTGGAATGATTCAAAGTGAAGCACACCACTTTTTGTTCTATATATGTTTTTCCAATCTATGCATTTACTCATTTGTTTATGCTGATAATATAATGATTGCAAGTGATGATCTTGATGGTATTGAATGCCTCAAACAACAAAGATTTTCTTCAAATATTTAGGAGAGCGGCATGCTGGATAATGAGCCAAATGATTCTCATGTACCCAAATGGAGGCTTCTACCTAACCAGGATGTCCTATTCTGATCCTAGGGATGCTACAGGTTGGTTGGCAAAGTTAATTAATTGACATATCAAAGCCAGACATGGGGCAGATTGTTCAACTGACAAGCAATCTATTCCTGACAACTATGGTTTTAAAAAGTAATCTCATTCCATGGAGGAGTATACAGCAAAATGTTTGAGAGGTCCAATGCAAAGGCAAACTACTACCTGACCATAGCCCTCACCACATGTGAACTCGTAAGTCGTGAGTGAAACAACTTCTCCAAGTGTTACAATTTTGCATAGAAGGTATTGGAAAGTTATCTTAATTGCAATCAACGGCCCGCCTCATCTGTGGCCTCTCTAGGGTTGTCTTAATTGCAACCTCAAGGATGGTAATTTAGTCCCAACTAGAAATACGGCTTAAATATAGCTTATAAAACTTGGGTGAACCTTACCAACTCATTTTATAAGGTTAAGTTAGGTCTTCTAAGATGGTATTAGAGTCCTTCCAAGATTATTATTAGATTACATGTATTTGCCACGCTACAGGCCTGTAGCTGTAGCATGGCCATGAGGGGGAATGTTAGAAAATCACCTTTATGGCAATCAGCACTAGCCCAACTCAGGTGGAACCTCTTTGGGGACTGTGTTAATTGTCAGCTGTTAAAGGTGGTGATTTAGTCTCAAATTGATTAGATATGACACAAATAAAACTTATAAAGATTGGACAGTTCTCTTACAAACTGGTTTTGTGAGATTGGGTTAGGTTTTCTAAGTCTATGCCTTATAAACCTTATTTGTGACAACTGAGCAGCCTTGTACATTGTCTTTCATCAAGCTTTTCATGAACAAACAACAAATTGAGATTTACTATAATTTTATTCATAATAAAATTATCTTAGAGGAGATCGCTACATCATTTGCTGGTAAGCAACCAGGACCAGCATACCAAATTTTAAATTATAGCACTTGGACTTCTATTAACCATATTATCTCAAAGACATTCCGATGTGGCTATAGTAGGAATTAGTCAATAACTTGAGATGTAGAGAAGAAAGCTTGAGCATAAGTAAAAAGATCAAAGTCCAGGAAATATAAGTAAACAAAAGAATGCAAGACAATTACAACAGCAAAGTAGCGCTCTAAAATTATTCAGAAGTTGAGAGGCAAAGCCATCAAACTACCACGTCACATTAGCTTTGAAGTCAAGAAAGCAATCATTCGTAATAATGCCAAATTTATAGCATTCAACGAATTGTACCTGTGCAATGAGAGCAACCAATTGAGGGCGAGAACAACTGCCACTAAAAGCAACAGCAAAACTGACAGAAACATCAGAAAATTACTTTGATTGGTAATTATTAGCACATACAAGTCATTTAACATCAGTCATATTGCAACCACAAAAACTACCACATCAATTGTGTAATAGCAATGTAGTAATATTACAAGAGGATGCTTTATTAATCTATAATAATTGTCACTTGTTTTTGTATATACAGACACTACCTAACTTGATTTCAATTGCAGCTTTCACAAATCCCTCTCTTTCCCTTTTCCTACTAACTCCATGAAACTGCCCCATAAATAGCAAAAATTTCTAGGTGTAGAATTAATTGATTCAACATTTTACCAATTCAAACTCTAATTTGATAAACAAATAACTTTTTAGGAAAAAGAAAATGCAGATATCCAATTGCAAAGAAATTTATCAGAATCAGACTACATTATTTAAGATATTAAATTTTCATAATTGCTAAAAACAAAAAATAAAAAGTTGATGTAGACATGAATAAAGGATGTGACAGTGCAATTGAAAAAACCCTTAAAGACAAGGAATCAAGGATACCGGTTGAGTTGTATCATGGACCTATGCAGGGCAATGAAGATGCACATGCTGCTGTCTGTACCCTGCAAAGTAAATGACATCACAGAAGAATACTATGAAATAGAAAAAGTGAGAAACATACAAACTAGAGAAGCAAGCATGTAAGATACATTTGGTGCAACTATTATACAGGTAGCATTTCCGAAAACACCAACAGACCACTAGATATGAACACTATTTGATTTGTAAATGGGACACTATAAGCACCCATTCCATGAGGGCAATTTATCGGTAGAACAGTAATCAGCACAATTTGCATCAAAACAAGATTCCTGATGACAAGATGACGAATGCACATCATTTATGTACCAATGAAAGAACATCACATTCTATTGAAATCACACATCAAATAAAGATATGACGAGTGTGATCCTTATAAAACATGAGCAGTTAAGCCCAATTTCTGAAAAGTGAGAACTAGCTTAAACCTTACAAGGACTACATTGATCATATCTCTAGCAGATGTGATCTAAACACACCCATAATTGATAATTTGTACTCTAGAACAAAGACAAATACAGGCTTTGAGTCAAAATCAACCTCACAAGCGTACTGCAAGGTGAGAACTGCCCAAACCCTAGGGAGTAAGGACTATATATGAAAAATACCCAAACCTTGTATAAAATAAGGATTATGTCATAATTTCCATTTTTCTGCCTTTTTCATTGATCATTACGATGTATAAATATTACAAAGATATTTACAGCCACCAATAGCAATAATGGCACAATTTTTCTAATTCCTATAATTAGGTAATCTAATGAATACAAGGATTTCTAATTTAAAATAAACATTATAATTAACATTTAATAGAAAACATCAACCATTGGATCCTGATTGACACTATAGTGGTCATAAAAGTTTGATGTGGACCTCAACATTGTCGATGCACAATTTCACCAAAATGAAACAACGTTAAGAGTATTTGATAAGAAATCAGCACCAAGCACAAAAGTTGCAACTAAAACCAAACATTATTCATAACTAAAGATGCCATCAACAGTTCATATATGACAAAAACCAGTTACCTCATCACTCGGATAAAGGAAAGTTGATGGTTTCAAGTTGTAATAATCTCTCAAGCAACTCAGTGGCTTGAACCCTAAAAGATGTAGATGTCCGGTTGAAACTCTTTTAATTTCAGATAGTTGCCTCATCAAAAATGTAATATTCTGGCTGAAAAAATCAATAATATTATAATTAGATTGAAAAGGAAACAACAGGGCCTCAAGAAATAGAATAAGGGCATTTGAAGTATTTATACAGGCATGCATTTAAAAGTTTCATGTCATCTGTCCAACAAATATCCCACAGTTGGTTATTCTTACATACCTTCTGAAGCACTGAATCCCAAAAATTAAAAAGGCCAAGCACTGTGTCACTCAAAAAAGATTGCAATGATACTATTCACCCTATATTTTCAGAAACTAAACAAAACCATCTCACATCTTCCTTCAATGACAGATTTGTCCAAGAACAAATAACTGGCTATGATCGAGATCCCATAAACTCCTCTTCTCAACAACGATAGCAATGTCTCATATGGTACAGTTAATATTATTTGTCAAATCAAATCTAAATAGAAAAGATTGAAGTGAAGAAAATTGTCCAAACATTCAAATTAAATACAGATAAAAGCATAAAATGCATACCTTTTATAAGGTAAAAACCGTGTAGTAGGTTCTTCCAGCACTGCACCAGTATCAGCACAAATGAAAATTCTTTCAATCTGCACCATCAAACCAGTTTACAATTGTCTTATACAGTTCTAAGAGCACTCAGCATTATGGTCTGACTAAAAAAATATAACCAATGGGAATTCAAGAGCATTGTGATTCTACAGATAAAATCATATAACAAAAAAGAGCATGACTGTACAACACTAACAACAGGAAAAATGAAGCAGCAATTTTTTTTGTAGTAGCTTGACTTTCATAAAAACTAACAGGAAGTCATAAAAAAAGTCCAAAAACATTCTTTCTCCAAAGTAATAATTATATTCTACAAATAAATTTTAGAAAGTAGACTCATCTTTTTTGGCTATCTATATACGATAGTTATGGATACAAGGATCATGTCCAGTTTCAGTAAGGGACATTATTTTATTGTAATGTAAAAACTACAAAAAGAACAAGATTTCAACTTCTAAAATTTAAATTGTATCATTATACCATTCCAAGGAAAATATACTATTTTCAAATTTAGATTATAAAATTAATCACCTTCAAAGGACGATTAGTAACAGAATCAAGCCATGTGATAGCTCCTACACATCAAAAGCATGGGGTGTCATTCAATATAATATAAGCTGAATATGTATAAGCTATAATTTTCCAGGTTAAAAACTTAAAAGGAACCAATGGAAAACTTCGCACATGTCACATGGACCATAACAAAACACAAGAACAACGAAAATGAATTATGCAAAATAATAGCTTCTATAAGCTGAAAATGTATATACTATAAATTTCCAAGTTAAAAACTTAAAAGGAAGGGACCAATGCAAAATTTTGCAGAGGTTACACAGCACAAAATAAAACAAAAACACTGGGATTATGCAAAATTATAGCTTTTAAAAGCTAGAAAAGTGACGTTAAATTCCTACCAGGTGCAGTGGGACGAATTAAGGCATAAGAATTAAGTTCTATGGATATCCCATTAACTATTGTGAATTTAAGTCTTTTGACGATGCGCTTCGTAAACATGCGTTTTCTTAACTGATCTTTCATATCCTCCAATCTGAAATTCAAACACAAAAATTGATAAAACTGAGACTTAAATTGAATTGTGCTTAAATAAGCATTGCTTGTAATTTTAACCCAATTTGTAACTATTAGTTGCACAACATCATAATCTAACTAAATATAAATAATATCACAAAAACGTGAGATGTTTTGTTAAGTAATGATTTCAAGCAATACTACATTTTCATCCTTTAAATAATTGAGACATGGAGCCACTTTCCACTGGGATATGTGATTCACATTAATCAATTTCACCTCTTTTATGGGGTAAATTTAAGTAAACTATAGAAAGATACCCCAATACATGCCAATTGTATAGACGTGTCCCTAATGCAAGATCAGCACCATATTGTCTAGTAATAAACCACGCCTATAGAATAAATGACAAATCATTTGCACCTGAAACTTCCTTAATTTAATGGTTTAGATGACAGTTTTTTAACATAAAGTCTAACTATTTGATTATATCCTCTATGGGATCTAGGGATGGCAAATAAACCTGCCCCGCAGGTATTGTTCCAACCTGTCCCGATTTTGACGAAGAATCCCAGCATTGACCGAGTATAGGTATGGGTAAATACCCAATTTCTTAAATTGGGTATGGGGACGAGGATGGATATGGATTAGGTAACCTAAAAAATTTATCTACACTTTTCTCTTTGATCCTTAGTTTTGTTTCAATTGGATAATCCTTCTTTCTCTCGCACAACTTTTCATTCTCTCTCTCAATTGTTCAACTTGTTCAATATCACTGTTCAAAATTACTAAAATATATTTAATTTATTAGGTAACATAAAAAATTTATATTAACTTTTCTTTGATTTTTAGTTTCATAATTTATTTATAGGTTATACATTTGGTCATTTTTACTCTTTTATATAATTATTTGACCTTTATCCCATTGTTATTTGATACTCTCATTTGACATTTCTACAATTATAATTTCTTTTGTGATATTTGACATTGAAGAAAAGAAAATGCGTATTCTTTTGATCTTAAAATACTTTATAATATCATATTTTCTTTGTTGTGAATTTTATTTTTTATAAAAAAAATTATTAACTTATATTTGGAATAGTAAGATACTCTTTTCCCGATGGGGGATGGGATAGTCAAACCCGCACCAGCCCGGTCCGTGGCCATCCGCATACTTTTGACAACCTTGATTACACATTTTTCCCTTGCTATGGTTTCCTTCAAATGTGTATTGCATTTCATCAAACAAACATACAAGTAAAACTACAATGTCCAATTTCAATAACACGAGAGAAATAAATCACAGAACATCATAAATAGGATGCCATACTTGTTTCCTGCAGCTGGGATAAAGTCAACTAAATCATCTCCTTGCAACCCAATCAAATCCTAAAAGGCATACAATTGACAAGTAAACATGGAAAAATTATAAGGATCAGTTTAGAGAAGAAATTTAGGGGGGGAAGCATAACAAATATATGTCATAGATATGTAGACATACAGCATAGAATTGAGATACATTGAACACTTCATCAGAGCAACTCAATGGAAGAAGTTCAATAGAAATTCCAAGATCCTGTGCATCCTTAACAAATAAAAAAAAAAGTAATTATGAAACCACTGGCATTCTTCAAACCTTGTAGTTTTACCATCTATGCAATAAACAAAAGCATATGTTAATGGGTACTTTAGCTCTCTGCAGGGTCATTCTTATCATATCTGATTTTGCAGCTCCTATGATACTCCCAAAAGGATCATCATCATTTGTGAACAAAAGTATGCGTTTGTCAATCGTCTTTGCTGACCTGGCATTTGTTGCCCATAATCAGTAACCAATAATCACGTGAAAGACTGAAAGTAATGTGTGTATCCATAACCAATATATTACCCTTTACGAAGAAGTGCCTGAGCTGCCCAGATAGCATTGTACAGAGAATTTTCTCGAGTATCAGACACAATGCCATGCTGACTTCCAATGTGTTTAGAAAATGATTCTAGAGAAGATTGAAACAAACAATAGCCTCAGAATTATCAAATACATAATACACAAAACAAGACAGATTCTGAATCAGAAACTAATCCTATTAAATGCATAATTATTCACATCATACAAAAGCATTACACTAAGTTTATAAGGATTGAAAAAGATACAACCTATACACTAATAATGTGAATGTATTATGAGTTATTAGCAGACATAACATAATAAATGTAATCATAGGTTTAATTAAATTCACTACTTTACTTTTTTGTTCAACTTCACATCCTCTTTCTAATTTTATCTGCCAGTCATCAGAGCCAAAACAACACCATTATATTATCCAAAAAATACTTCAAACCCTAGTTATAGCTTAAAAAAAAAACTTCAAACAAGGAAATTTGCACCAGGTAAACAATACTTTGCCTGTACAATATCATGCAGTAAACTTTAATCATCTCGTCAGTGCTTCATATGACAAAAAAAAACAACGAAATTAACAAGAATACAACACCAAGTTCAATGTCATCATCTCTTATGAAAAGGAGATGACAACAAGATATTTTAGGATAAATAAGGTCCACCTAAACGGTTCTCTATATCCACCGCCACAACTGGAAAGCCCAAAAACTTACCCTCCAACTGGTCAAATTCTTTTATGAGCCTTGCAGTTGGCCTGTCTAGAAACTCTCTTTCAGGAACAGTAAATACAAAAACACTGTTTAAGCCTTGTAAATTCTGCTTCTCCCTCTGAAATAACAAATGGATTAAAAACGAGAGAGTGCAAAACAAGATACACCGAATTAGAGTTTTGCCTTAGTAAAATGCGCAGTGAAGGATTTCATTATAGCCACCACATTTCACTGAGGTAGCAAGGCGAAAATTTAATTCTAATTAAAGTGCATAACCGATAATTTTAGGGTTTAAGATTTATAAAGCTAAAAGTCATAAACCTAGTCTTGTACTTTGTAATTTCCACCACCACACACATCAAGAATAAAAGCAAGAAGCGGTGAGTAAAAACTTACAGTATTGAAGAAGCATATGGCGACTTGATCGTAGGATCTGCTAATGATTTGAGTCTTTAGTGTTTGAGATATACAAGAGATCGCAATGTGGAAATAGGTTTCAAGGTTCTGGTGAGATCGCAAAATGTGGCATGGATGGCGAGTTAGTGAGTGGCAAGAAAGTGAAGGAAAATGAACAGTAATCAAAGGAGAAGAAAAGAAAAGTTACCGAAGTGCAAACGGCGTTGAACATTTTAGGCGAAGCATCGACCAGGTAAACCACGTATTCTTTGGTCGATTCATCTTCCTGATGTAAGGGTTTTGACGTTTGAACAGAACAGAACAGAAAGAAATGGAAAAAGAAAAATTAGAGTGAGAGAAAGTAGTTTACAAGGAGCGAGCGATGAGCCTCGGCGTAGTCTTCGTCGTCTCTGAAGATATCATCAGCGTCCAAATCCATCGTGCTCTGACTCTTCCACTTCGCTTCGAATCGAAACCCCTTTTATCTCTCTCTCTAACTCGCGCCCAAAACGTTCTTTGACTCTGCTGCTTAAAATTTATACGATGTTCCTTATATACGTGTGTGAAAACATGTTTAGGCAAGTAAGTATTGTTTTAAATTATTGTTGGTCGCATTATTAAAATAGTTCAATTTAATTTTATCAATATTTTAATTGTTAGAACCTATATTCTAACTAATTGTTTCCTTCTATAAGAAAATGTAATTTAATAAACCTGCTATATTAATAAATTTGAACAAAACAATATATCTACAATTTTTAATTCTAAGTAATGTTAAATTAATTGTTTTTATTAGATTATATATTTTAAATCTGTCATAAGTACATGACATTAAATAATTTATGAATAATTTTTCAAAACTTCCAAAAATATGAATGAGTTGTTCTACGAAGAATTTAGAAGAATCTCTCGTAAATTTATTGTCTTAAGGCATGTGAATTTACTCAATTATTGTTATAATTTAAATGCGAGAATTATCCTCTACACCAATTTTTATTTTTTTTATAAAAGCTTTTATGCACAACCAATTTTTATTTAGTCTCATTTTAAGTTATTGTTTCCTTTTAAGTTATTGTTGTAAAACCATAACACTTGTAGATTAATTCTTTATTTTTCTTCAACATATATGTATATAAATATATGCTAAAATTTTAAGATACCCAAATACTTTTATTACTAGAACTGTTTGTTTCTGTATTACATTAGAACACACTTTCAACACAAGATACAATAAGTCATATATTTAACCATTTTTTATATAATAAACAAAGTCACAAATTAAATAATAAAAATATAACATATATATATATATATATATATATATATATATACACACACACACATACTACAGCCCAATATCATATTAAAATAAAGTAGTTCGATAAAAAAAAAAATACTATAGCCTAAGATCATATTAAAATATAATACGATAAAAAAATGTGCACACGTTTATTTAAAACTCAAGAAAATAAGGCGTTTAAGGGTTGACACTGTTAATAATAAAAGCAAACACATATTTGCGTATTTATACTCGTAAACAAAACTTGACCTCTAATTTGGTTTCACAAATTGTAAATCTAAGGTTAACATTCTCCCAGACAAACATTCATGGCTATTTACATTTATATATTAAACAATAAACTATTAAACGGCCATTTTGGTAAAACATTTGTTCTATAACAAGCTGGCATATGCGTTCCCGCGGCTTCCTATTTTTATAGAAGTAATTTACAGTAAAGCTATTCAAACATGAATTCAATCAAACTTTACTTTTTTTAAACTAAAAAAAAGGACCCCAAGATCAAGTAAGTTTGAAGGGTAAAATTTTAAGTTGAAAACTTGTACACAAAAAAATTATAAATATTGATAAAGAATGGATATCACTGTTTTACAACGTGCAGCAAGCCACAGTACAAAAAGCTTTGCACAGCCCAAAACTGTTTTACTTTCGACTCAAAATTTTATAGGACCAAAATCTAACTTAAAAATACAAAGAATTATCAAGTATTCCCCACCAAAAATTACCAATAGAGCCAAGCCAACCTGTCTATGTGACAGGAGAGAAACGCCACAGAACTCCGATACATGAAGCCATTACTGCGCTAACCCAACAAAGGACGATGGTTCCCATATATTGGAAACAGCATAACCGTCAACTCAACAAAATATACTGTCTGTGACAGAAGAGAAACGCCACAGAACTCGCATACATCAAGCCATTGCTGCGCTAACCCAATTACAGACAATGGTTCCGATATATTGGAAACAGCATAACCGTCAACTCAACAAAATAGACTCGAAGGGGGCGGACAATGAGGAGAATGGCCACTCTCATCCATTGGATAGTGCACCAAACTCCTGAATCCACATCCTCTGAAGTCAACGAGAACTTCAGAGCACCAAACTCACCCTATCAATATCAAACCTGAAAACTCTTTAAAGTTCACAGGACCAACTAGGACCACTGAGCCAATAAATGCCTCATAAAAATACGTAACCATCTGTTTCTCTTACCAAGAATATACACACCCGAGAGCTTAAGAATCCGTGATAGCTGATGACTTCTCTAATTTTTCCTTCTCAATCTCCCCTCTTCTCAGCTCAGCATGCTGTGTAACACCATTTGCAAGAGCTTGATAAGAGAACTCGAGTGTCTGGGTAAGGTTTTGAAATCCCAATGGATCTGATGATTGCATCACTACAGCAAAATTTATATTTATGTCAGACAACAAGGAGAGCATTCATGAAACTTATAACATGTTTTAAGGGGCAGTATCAGCATACCTTTCATTGTATCCACAAAGAAAACAAAAGGATCTACGTCATCAATTGGAGAATGCAACTCTTCATCATCACTAAAGTCATCATCTGAGTCGTCGTCATCATCCTCATCATTGGGCCGGAATGTCTTTGTCTTCAGAGTGACATTGTAGAAAGACAATAAGAATTAAAAATTCAAAAAGGTAAAATAAAATAAACTTCTATTTATTGTCAAAAGCAATTTACTGAACACTTCCATGTAGTAAATACTCTATCGGCTAAATATCACTTTATGCAAAATGTGGTATAGATAGGGAATCAAACACAATCCCCCACCACCTATGAGTTACGACCAGCTGCTAAAGAATGAAGCTGACAGTGGTTATAAAATATTGAATCACTCAAATGTATTTATCTATTTCAATAATGATCAATGGCAAATGCCAACAAAACAAAAATTTATAAAATTAATATGCTAAATGATTAAAAATTAAAATATCTTACTTTTAATGCTCTCTAATTTTCTCTACACGTGAATCACATCTAAAATTAAATTTCTCACCCTCTCAACAATAAACTGCTCCCAATTTTGTTTCATAACTTGCAAAACAAAAAATAATATAAATATTGTTCTAAAATAAATGAAGTTTCAGAATCAAATTGTGAAACACTAGAATGGACATGTAAAACCACAAATTCACAATTCCTTTATTGAATCAATACAGGCATACAAAGGTATTTAGGTTTTCGTATCCACAAACCTGTTCAGCCAACTTTCTAAATTTACTACTGTCAGCTTCATCCCCGTCCTCAGCATCAATTCCCATTTCCCTGTCAGAACCATTGCCATCTTCATCTTCATCATCAGTTTGAAAGTCATCCATATCATCATCATCTTCTTCAGCTTCAGCTTCTTCCTCTTTTGCAGCTTCTGCAAAGAAATGCAAATGCTGAGAATTAGATGAACATAAATCTCAGAAAAAATTAAAAAAAAGTATACTAAAGGAGAACATGCAGTTGCAGTTCTCCAATATCACAGTTACAGAGAAAAGATGACATTAAGACCTGCAACTTGATCCTTGTATGCAACCAGAAGATCAAGAGTGGCCCGCAACACCTGGCTAAGAGCATCTCCAGGCAATTGACCAGCCGGAAGTGCAAGTAATGATGTCAAACCAAGACAACAAACTTTCTTGTCATGTACCCTGCATAATTAGATCTAGATATTGTCACACAAATTACTTTATTACAAAAAACCATAGAAGGGGGATAATGAAGAGGCGGGAAAATACAGACCTCTTAAAATTAGCACGCACACCATTCTTTTTCACTCCTTGCAACATATTAAACCAAAGATTGAAGATGTCTGATGCCCAACCTAACTTTTGCAGTATACTGAGAGTGAGTGCTGCATTGTAGTAAAGAGCATCTGCAATCTACAAAAAGGTACTCAGTAAGTTAGGAAAAATCACGAAACAGATCAACTGAAGTCATTCTCATAGAAATATATCAATAAATTAAACAACAATTTTCACAAATTTTAACTTAATAAATCATGCAAAGAAATGCAATCAATGTTAATGAGGAGAACAAGCTTCAAAAACTATGCACAAAATTATACATATTCCATTTTTTTAATAAACCAAATTATTCATGTAAGTTAAGATTGAAAAAACAGTATAATTCTGCATAGTTTCAATTTTCGAATGTCATTCATTTTGGATCATTTTTTATCTTTTGAGCATTTGTATATAAATTTGAACAACTATGATAGTCAGTCATCATGCAATCGACTATCCCACTATGATAGTATTATTGGCATGGCTGATCCAGGCCACTATTCTCGGATAATGAGTACAGAAAATCCAGCTGTTGAACATGTCAAAATGTCATAATTAAGTAACAAGCAAATTATCCAATTCATGCATGATGCGTGTCAATATGGATATTCATAACCCCTTACCACTTGCATGAGAAGACATTTCAAATACGATTTTTCAGTCCGATGTAAGCGTTCAACTGTAATTCTGAGATATGGCTCAACCCATTGATCAACCTGCCCTTTGCAGTTCAGCAACACAACTTCAATAAGTTTCGGAGCTGGCTCAATATCATTGTCCTCCATATTTTTGCCTGCCATAACCTTCAATGTGAAATAAAAATCAGATACATATAAATTCATTATTATATAAAATGAATTTTTAACCTAAATCTGCTTAACAGGTGCTCGCTGAACTAATTCTAATAAGGAAAAGATAACTTACAGATGAAATCATATTCCATAGACTCTGTTGATAGTCAGGTTCCTTGCAAGTAAGGAAATGAGCAGTTCCCCTAGAAATATAATTGTCCAAAGGAACCAGAATATCTGCAGAAGAAACAAGACAAATAAATACAAAAGTATGGTTGCAGATTATACATGCCCACACCAATTTGAATGTCCAGGTACTTCATGTCAACAATACAACCAAGCTATATAATTGAAACTAAAGATGCCCCCCCGCCTTCGAATAGTATGAATATCAGCTCCATGTATAGAACCCATTTTATAAAACAACCAAGATATTTTATTGAGTGCCCAGCTGACTTTATCTTCAATTTTACTGGGAGACACCAAAAGAACTCTAGCTTCATATTAATGTACAAAAGGTTAAGCAAGAGATGATCCAAACTATGTGTTTGACTATGATAGAGCAAACAGAAATTGAGATGAATTGTAGCCAAAATGTAGTTGAGAAGCATACTTGGAAAGAAGTCTATCGCCCAATCTGCAAGTGCTTCCATCATCAGTGGCCAAAGACTCCACATATCCAATGATATTGTTGGAGAGAAAAAGGTCATATATGAAACAATCTCCAAAACTTCTTCAAAAACCTCTGCATGCATTCACAGCAGGTAATGAAAATAAATAAAAGCAACCCAAGTGGAATTAAATTTCAGAACAATAGCCTTCCTAACAGAATTTAACAATAAAAATGAATGTCTCCTTTGAGAATCCAAGCGCAAAGTGCCGGATAAACCAGCCTAAGTTGTTCTCAACATCACATTATTTAAACACAAACTGAAGCATACTACTCCATATTAAACCTAAAAACATAACAGCTGTCCAAAAAAGTCAAGGCGGGAGTCCTTATAATCACTTTATGTTCTACAATATAGATGAGAACATCTAAAATACTCTCATCAGATTTTTTTTATTTGCAAAAACTCCTGCATATAATCATCCAACAGGTAAATGAGTTGGGGGAGGGGAGGACATCATCAAAGTCATCAGAAACATGATTCAGAGGGGTAAATACCTTGCCCATCAGTTGTTAACATTCTTCGCATTATGGGAAGCAAGGTTGGCTCGAATTGAACAAATAGTTGAGGAAGACTGCTCACTGATTCAAGTATCGTGCTAATAGCACGCAGACAACCCACAGCAGCAAGAGCACCTGGATCGTCAGCTTCATCATCAGCTTCGGCGGTGTTCATGCACCTCCAAAATGCAGCTGCCTGTTGTAAGAAAGAAAATGACAATGTTATAAAGCAAGCACAACTCTTTTGGCAGATTCAAATGTTTTAAAATATATATTACCAAATTTTGGCAAAGCCCAAGAGCATAAGGTGCCATTTCTTCCCCAAACTTGTCCACAATAGTCTCCAAGGTAAATACAAGGTCCTCATTCTCAATTTCATTCATAAGTTTGAAGAACTCTGGATTTTTTGTTTTTGTCAGTTACACCACTATCAAAGCCAAATAATAAATGAACAAGTACAGACATTTTTTTCACATTCACCTACCATCAAGGAGTTGAGGAAGAATGGGTCGAATTTCATTCAAATCTGCATCAGCAAATAAACATAATCAGTGCTAAGCTTTAGAAAGATTTATTAAAATCAAAATAGAACCAAAGACTATAAACCCACCTTTGCAAGCCTCAACAAAAGAACGCAAAGCAAAAACAGAATCAATGCGAGCAGGAAGTTCAGGATCACGCATTCCACATACAACACACTGCAATGCCTTCCGAAAATTGTTCTGGTCTGAGAAGCTAATCTGGGCATATTGTCCTGCAACCCATGCTGCCTATTTTTCACAAGAAAGTCAATGGATAGCCAAAATATCAAGAATATAAATCGAAAATTTCATAAGTAATGTCTGGTTCAAGTTTTAATTAATTTTCACCGACTAACATAAATATTAAACTGTGACGTAAATGTTTTGTTTGGTTATATATAAGCTATTTAGAGAAGATGGCAGCATTCACTGCCTATTAAAATGATAGAGAAATGAAGAAAACAAGATTATTTCTTAAATAGAGGCTCAAAACCCAAACAGGTGGGAGGATTGTGAGGAAAATAACAAGAGGATATTTTCTTAGTATACATTTACTTTGCAGCCAATAAAAGTTGTATACACATTATCTTATTCTCAAACAATACATTTATAATAAAATTTAAAAACACAATACTTTCTGTTTTTTCTACGACATAAAACACTGAAAAGATTTTCAATTTCCCTTTTTAACGTTCTTGGATTAGAAGTCTACTCTCGACCTTCTTCTCTGCCAAGTGAAACCAAGTGAAGAGTGTTTTACGCTAACCATGCCATAGATAATAACTATGCTCATAAAGATGTGTAATCTCTTATTTATGCAAATTTTTCCTCCAAAAATTGTTAAAGATGGGCAATTGTACATCAAACTAGGGCTGCTTTTAGTATGGCATTCCATATAGTGCAATGCAAACTTAGCCTTTTCTTAAAAACATTCTGCTTTATGCCCAAAAGAAGGATAAAAGGCAAAGAGTGAAAATGACCTGCATGCAAAAAAGATGCAATCATAAACTATATATAGAAGATGGTACCTTGGCCCTAAGGTGGCCAACTGGACTGCTAAACTCGGGAAAGACATGTTGAACCAACATATGCTCAAGTTCTGATTTGTACGGCTCGGTGTGCTTCAATCTTTCACAAAGTGCTCCAATAGCAAGAAGTGCACCATCTTTCTGTCTATAGGGTTTGTATTCTGCAGATGCTTCATCATACCTAATAAAGTGAAAACCCAATTACAACACTATATAAATCATCTAATTTATCAGAAAGCAGTATATTATTTACCTTTTAAAAATTTCAACTATGAATTGTATAAACTTGTGAAGATTATCTTTCCCACGTTTTCGAATCAACTCACTCACAAAATCCATGGAAGCAGTTTTGGGACTATACAAGTCTTCAATAATGTCTGTAATTAAGAATTAGAAGCAATAAGCATGTGCCAATGAGTTCCTTGAAATTTCATGTCTATGTATACACTTCAATAAGACTTACCGTAGCCTTTTCTTACATATTCATGCGGATCTTCATCCCAAAGCTTTTGATCATTATCATTAAAGCACAGAAGAGGGAAAACTATTTCAAAAAGAAGAACATCAAGCCGAGGCTGCAGTGCAGAATACATGCTATTCTTCGATATACTGCATATATTAAAAGAAATTAAGAGAAAAAATTAAGTCCATGATCATTAATATCCTGAAAAGTCAGCACTGGTAAAATAACAGCATTCAACAGAGATACTAATATTCTAAATATGTGCAAAGTGAAGACCTTAGAAAGGAGGGATGAGATGATCAATGGACACAGAGCAACCCATTCACCCCTTCCTTCCCCAACAAATATGTAAAGGACTATTCAGTATGGGTCTCAAGGACTAATCGGTATGGGTCTGGATACATGAACTTCAAGAAGCTACAAGGTTCAAAAGACCAAACTATCCCAGTATTTGATTTTGGGATGAATGTATATTTCATAACATCTCAAGATCACTATTACTTAGGTTTACTAGCATTAGTAGTTAATAATATTTTGGTTTAATAATTTCACCCAAACGCCAGAGGTTTATATCTAGGGAGATCAAGCATTGGACAATTGGGCTGGTCTCATGCGAGGATTGGTAAAGACGACTAGCAAACATTAACTAATTAATTAGGCAAAAAAAGTTGGTTAGCATAGAGAGAAATTATGAGTGGCGCTAATTTCAAGGGTTATGTTGGAAAACTAACACAAATTGTCAGCAAATTTAATGTTACTAACAACATGGGCCAACTTTCTTTAACTTCGATGAAAGAGTAAACGGACAAAAGTAGTAGTTATGAAGCTAAGCTCAAATATCCCAATCAATAACAAAAAGACTTTATCAACTAAGTTGAGTTGAGATTACTAATTAATGACAACATGTGGCAATTCATAAACTAAACATGCAAGCTTAGTGCACAAAAATGTCTTACCTGAATATGGATATCCCTTCATAAATAAGAAAAAGATCAGACCTATACATAAATAAATGAGCATAAAATAATTGATGAGTACCTGTTGCTTAGATACTGAAGAACCAGGTTGATAACTCTGTCTGGTAAATAGCCACCAACTCGAATGGCATTCAGTAGATTTAAGTAGCAGTCCAATATCTTCCAAGCATAGTGCTTCTGAAACATTTGGGCAAAGGCTTTGTTTTCCATGTTTTGCAGCTTCAAGTCACCAAATCTATAACAAGGTCATTTAAACACGAGTACAAAAAGAAAATTAATCACTGGACAGGATAGCTCATAATTGTCAACCAAATCAATTCACAATCTCAAACATACCGAGTATAGAGCCTATTTAGAATGTGAACTGTCCATTTTTTTACCTTCCACCAACCCCATGACTTGCGAAGCTCGGGATCGGCAGGCTGGCCCTCCAATGGAACAGGGCTCTCTAACACGTTTAAAAACAGCACCATCCAAGCATTGAATACATTTTGATCAAACAAAAGCTTCGGAACCTCCAACTGAACAAGTTAAAACGATGCACACGGAATTGCATTCGTCAATTACGAACAGTCAGGAGGAGAAAAGCATAAAAAAAGGCAACAGAAAGTGATAACTTTATCTCAACACTGAAAAAGGAATAGATTCTATGGTTCTTTTTCCCGTAGATTAAAGAGAGAGAGAGAGAGAGAGAGAGAGAGAAAACGTACGTAGATGGAGGACCAGAAAATTTTACAGATAAGCTTGATCAAATCCGCAACTTCGATTGAGGGATTGGGAATTTGGACGAAGGCGTTAAATATAGTGAGGAGAAGAGGAAAGGTCTGCTGGACAACGCCATAAACTGGCATCCTCTCTTCATCCGACTTGAACCTGCAGAGGGAGAGTGAAGGTATTCCTATTAGTGACGGTTGGGCGTTTTCCACGCGATATTAAGAAGAAAAAGAGTGACTCACTCGTATTTTCTAGAAAGAATCCGCAGCACAAACAAAGCGGCGTGGACTTGCTGTTGATCCTGCAAGTTCTGCTTGATCCAGTCGAGCAGATGAGGAAACTGCTCCGGATAATCCGAATGGATAACGGTTTTGAGGCACTCACCGAGCTGCACCCTGCGGTGGAATAGAATCAGGCGCAGTATAGTAGCAGGAAGTGAGAAGAGTAGCAGGCGCAGCATAGTATAGAACGCTGTACCTGAGAAGAGGAGGAAGCTGAGGGAGAAAGAGGAGGATGTGATTCCGGAGGAGAAGCTTATCGTCCGGCGAGACGGAGATTTTGGCGTGGTGATCGGTAGACCAATTCTTGGCGACGAAGTTCTTGAAATGGATGGCGGCGACTTGTCGGACCGCCATGTCGCGGTTGGTGTCGACGATGATTTGGAAGAGGCTGACCGGATGCTGCGGAACGTACTGCATCTCATCCAACCGCTGCTCGGCGCCCTTCCGTTCATCGGGATTCGGACTCAGAGCAGCCTGCAGTATGACAGCCAGATCCATCTTCTTCCCTTCGCTTCGTTTCGCTTCTGCTCTGAGTCTTCTTCCCCAATGCGATGCTCCTTCTGCTACACACTCACACTAGGGTTTACCACCGCAAATGAAACATATCTATCTATTAGGGTTTTTTATTAAGGTTTCAAAATTACACTTTCACACACACTTCGCATATTTTATTTTTCATTAAACTTAAGTATAATATTATTTTATTTTTCATTAAACTTAAGTACAATGTTTTTTTTAATTTAGAATAGTACGTGCGTGTGAAATAATTTTAAAATAAGAGGAGGATTTATATGGAATTTTTAAATAAATGGATATTCGACTTATCCTGAAAAAATGTATTAGGTTATTAATGTAATTTACTCTCTTTCTTTTCACATCCACAATCAACGCGCCAACCGTCCGTAAAAGATACTTTTACTTTTTAATTCATAAATTGTTTCTTTACTATATTTAAATTTAGTTATTATAAATAATTTTAGTTGTTTAATTTTGTAATTTGTTTCTTAAGATAATGATTGCACAGAGAAAGCAAGTCCCATGAGGAAAATAAAGAAAATAATGACGGGCTAAAAATTGTCTAACTTTCATGATCATAAGTGTTTATATTGTTTATGTATTCCTCAAGTAATTTGAGTTAGGATAGAACACGGTAAAAATATTACTAAACAAAAAATAATTTTAGAGACTTAAAAAAAATATGTATTATTTTAAAAATAAAAAATTATTTATATTTAAAATAGTTTTTATTATTAATAAATTTATAAATTATTTTTTAAATTATATCTAATTAAAAAGTGAATAATTAAAAAGTTTGATAACTAATTAAATAATAATTTATAAATTTTATTAATAATAAAAATTACTTTAAGTATTAATAATTTTGTAAAAAAAAATAATAGCTAAAATGTTCACACTCTTTTTCCTATTTTAAATGGTATTTTGCTTGATTATTTTATTTTGACTATTGTGTCATTTTATCTTGAATTTTGAATCTAAAAATAGTTTCTAAGTAACGATATGAGAGTGATTGATAAAGTGGGACGGTCCGACTTGTGTCCAACTAAAAAAAATGCGGGGTTGGTTGTTGATTTCAACCTGCTGGCCCGCTCTGTATATCTCGCAACCCGCGCGAGTCAAGTGCGGAGCGGGCTGGGTTGGCCCGCATAACCGCATAACTTTAAAATGTATAAATTTTGTTTTGCACCTTCATATTTTCTTTATGTAGCCTCGTATTCTACATTCTGAAAATTTTAATAACATCTTACTACGCATGTCTCATGAAAATAATATTATGAGACCATTTACCTATTGCATATAAATAAAAAATCAAAATTTTTATTTAAAAAAAATCTTATACAAGATGCCCGCGAGCCAACCCTTATGCGGGCCGGGTTAGAAAAATCAGCCTGCATATTCTATGCAGTGCGAGCCAAGTGCGGGATGGGTCAGCCCGCATTGTCACCTATATTGTTGTATGAAAGCAGCTTATACGTAAGGTGTAAGGTGCAGGACTATCTTGTTTTAAAAACTATTTTTCCAGTCATTATAAACAACATTTACAAGATAATCAAACAAAGTACTTCACGAGAATCATTTTTTAGTTTAGAGAGGTCAAAATAAAGAAGACAATAAGAATCTCGCATATGTGTATACAAAGTCTTCACTAAGATTAAGATTCAAAGAGTACTTGGGATGGATTGATTCTCATTCGTAGACAAAGAAAGATGATGTTGAGAACTTTTTCATGATTTGGAGTCAATATGGAGAATTCTGATTATTGATTATAAATCATGTTTAGCAAACAATGTGTTGAAAAATTCAATAAGAGATGATGACATTGTATTAAGATTAATTAGATATTTTAATAGTATTAAGACTAACTAGACTATTTAACTTGTGTTGTTTTGTCTTGATATTTTTTCTTAAACATTGTTATGTTATTAAAGCCCTTAGTATGAGACTTTATATATAAAACATTTTTGTCACACCAAAACCTTTATATACTCTTAAAAGTTATGAGACATTGAACGATACTTGTACATGAAAATCATAGAAAATTAGTTTTCTAACTTCTTCATTACTTTACAAACATCCACTAAGATTCTAGTTAAGATAAAAAAACCTAGTTAAGATTTTTCCCTTCTTTCATAACATCCAACATAAGGATGTGAATGATCTCTATTTGAAAGTTTTTTTTTTCATAAAAGAATTAGTGGTATCAGTGCAATAACTCATATTAAGTCAGTTAATTAAAAATTTGACATATATTATATTGATTATAAGGATCTACCGATATAATATATTATTTTCATAATAAATAAAAATTTAAAAAATCAATTTGACTATGGTTGAATGAAATATGTCTTTTGAGAATTAAAATAAATAAATAAAAATAATTTAACATTAAACATGGTACGTTCATCCGAAGTTTAACATTCTTCATATAAAGATATCTTGTAAAGTTACAAGAACAATAAAAAAAACACAACAATGTCATGCAAACCATACTTCAAAAAACTAGTCAACAACATGTTTTGTTTTCTGTCGTACACATTTGTTTTTTCAACTTTTTGTCGGTTATCATAACTATTCATAAAAAATAAAACACCATTTTAACGAACTTCTAGTGCTTTAGAACACTTAGATTCTAAAATCATATTTTTACAACCAAAATCAACTTCAAGAACATGACATTTTTAAAATCTATGAGAAAAGGCTTGTATTGATGAAGGAAAATATTTGTTTAGACCATATCTCACAACACATTACAATAATAATATAATATTTAAAATTTAAAAATAAATTAAATATTATTTTATTAATTTATGAAGTGTATGTTGATTACTATTTGTGATGTTAACGTATTATCACTATTAATAAATTAAACTTAGACTCCATAGAATATATAAAACAATAATAACAATGATAAATTAATTATTCTACAAAATGGTGTCGCATCCACCAATCTCCATTTACTTCCTCTAACCATTTTTTCCTCTGCATGCTTGAAATGGTTGCAATGTAAGTATAAAATCTCCACTATAATCATATTTATGCATTATTTTGATTTACAATAACTTAATTATTGTATACTTAAAAGAAGTGTTAGAATAAAAATATATATAGTTTGAGGTGCATCCAATCCCACCAATTAGAGCCCATGCAAGAAATTTATACAATGATTTTATATTTTAACTGTGTAAGGAAATTTGAAAGTTTAATAATGTTAGGGTGTTATGAAAGAAGCTTTGGTCAGCAACATTCCAAAGGCATTCATTAAATTCCAGCAAATAATGCTGAGAAAAAGAGAGTTTGTGAGTTAAAGATGAGAAACCGTTTCATTTTCATAACAATGGATTCATTCACAATTCACAACTTGTTGCTATAAATACCAGGGAGTAGGAAGGGGAGAGCCATCCGCAGAAGAAGAAGATGAAGATGAATGCGATAGTGGTGGCGGCGCTCGTGGTGACGGAGGTGCTGCTCATGGGGGCTGCCATTGACGCCCTGGATGTGTGCGGTGTGTCGGTGACGGATCTGATGACGTGCAAGGCGGCGGTGACGCCTCCATCGCCGTCGGAACCTTCGGACGAGTGCTGTTCGGTGGTTTCGAAAGTGGACATGGATTGCCTCTGCAATTACAAGAATTCTCCTCTCTTGCCTTCCTTGGGAATCGATCCTGATCTCGCTCTTCAGCTCCCTGCCAAGTGCAAACTTGACAAGACTCCACCTTGTTAGCTCCTTCTCTTCCTTTTGTGAAACTTTACCATTACCTCTAATAAATAAATCATTTTCTTCTTTTATCATTTCTTAACTAAATCACACATTTAACCTTTAATTAAATATCATTAATTAATTAAACGTGTTGGAAATCTCAATCGAAATTACAACATATTATAATATATTATAATATGTAAATGTATCTAAATTTTATGAGATTAAATTAGACTATTTTTAATATAACATCAGAAATTTTTTGTTCAACTAATCAGACAGGAATTGCAGGTTAAAAAAATATCTCAATATAAATATGGAATTATTATTTTTTTCATAATTATTTATAAACCAAAATTAATATATATGTACTTACTCCCAGAATATTTTACATTTAATTTTTGCTAGTCATCAAAATATATACTGCATTTACAGTATATTACATAAAAAGTAATAAATCTAATTTTTAAAAACAAGTCTAATTCTACTATATTTTTCAATATCTAATTTCGGTTGAGTTTTTAATTATTTTTAATATATTCAAGAAACATTTCAATTTATTAAAGAAAATGACACGACTTTTATTTGTTTTTACCATGGATTCCTATACAATTAAAATTATTATTTTTATAGATAATCACAAACTTATCGTTTATATTTAAGGAAAAATGTTGTATTTAGCTAATTCTTACCATTTGTAATCCAATAGTATTAATAAATCTTATTCAAAGGTAAGTTAACTTTTATTCCTAAAACTTTATCATTGTATTCATCACACCTTTTAATTTATTCATCTTTCTTATATGTATCTTCTCTCTCAACTTATGCACACAAAAATATAATATTTTTTAATATTAATATGATTAACATTGATGCCGAATTACGTAAGTTTTCATCGATAATATTTGTTGTATTTCAAATATGTACACATTAAATAGGCGAAATACACTTTTTAAAAATAGTTTGTAGTGTCTATATTTTAATATAAGAGTATATTTGATTAAAAAAATAATTAATTAATAACAGTATAGTGTAAAGCCACAGAGTATCTAGAATGTAGAATGATTTTGCAAGAGCAGAAAGAAGGAAGAATAAAAAAATAGAATAGATAGTTATAGTTATGGAAGAGATGGAGGAAGGAATGAAGTGTGTGTGCACCTGGAAACTCTCCTAACCCAAACCCAACTGCATCTGCATACAAGAGAGAGTGAGTGTGTGTGTATGAATCAGTGAGCAGTTCCCAGTTGCTACAATGGAGTGTGTTCTAAACTTGGGGAGGGGGTTTGGAGGAGGGCGAGGACGAGGAGGAAGACGACTCTGGTTCATAATTCCAAAGGGTCTTTAGCTCACCTCTTTTGCTTCCCAATACAAGAATCACTCCTGTTCATATGTATAAACAATTTGGCATCACAAAAGCTACCTAAATCATGAGAACCACAAAATTAGTTACCTAGTGTGCACGGAACAAGGTAGAGGAGTGCAGGTTGTCCATGACCGTTCATCATGTATAGCCCCAGATATGTGAAGAACAGCCCTGAACACACCAAACATACTCTATACTTTAATACCTTTGAATCTAAATCTAAAATAAATGTTTAAATAAAATGACCAACCCACATGGGAAATGTTAAGTTAACTCATGTGATGTGGAGGAGAAATCTTTAAGCAGATTTCCTATGATACCAGGAAAATCAACTAAGCAACAGTTATGAAGAAACATTATTCAACACAAACATATTACCTACTAACTTACCGAAGCCATAGCCAATCATCAACCAAAGAAAATATCCGCTCACGACCCCCTTCTTAAGATCTTTGTCGAATCTGAGACAGTCCAAAGCCATACATAACATACGTTGAAAACAAGGCTTCTTGTAAAGTAAGGTCGGTATGGAAAAGAAGTTTATAAATCTTCACTTGTTAAAGTTTTTGACTAAATAAGGAATTCAATACCTACGAGAAAAGGAAACAAGCAAACCAGGAAAGAGAATATCTCCAAATCCAATCATATCATAGCCACCCCAAGGATCAGCCAAGCGAGGAAATCTCAAAAGCATAGGAATTGCTTCACCACCAGCCTTGTCACCTCGAGCAACCTACAAAATAAAACTCATCACTGTAGGACACCTTTTCACTGCAAAGAACATAAGCAGTGAGGTGAGAATTTCATTTCAGCAGTGAGGTGAGAATCGAAGGGCCTATTTGATTGCACTCAATAAAAATAGTCTTTAGTTTTTAGAAATTAAAATAATGAATTTAAATATAAATTAAAATTCTAAAATTTTATGAATAATTAGATTATTTAAAATTAGAAAATTTTAAATTTCAATTAGAAAGAAAGAATTTGAAATTCCTTAGTTTCTCAAATCCATGTGTCTTCTTTTTTAAATTCTCTTAATGATTTTGGGTAGGATGTCATCTCACACCAATAAAATAACTACTTTTCATTAATTAGATTTCTTTTATTAATACTAAAAGATTTTTTATTTTATTTAAATTATTAGGATTCTTTTGTTGCGGTAAAACACTTTTATTTTTCTCTCTATATTAACAGGATTTTCTCAATCAAGAAGATTATTCTTTTGTCAATGTCCAAATGATTATTTTTTTATCCAGCACTAGTGTACATTAACTAAAAAAAATAGCCCCAACTATACCAGTATGAACAAAGACTTACAGTAATCATGACACTCTTTTGGAATATCACTGGAGATATGAATACCCAAAAAATGTCGTATACAAATGCACAACAAAGTAGGACCGTTGCAACCTACGATATCAGATTCATAAATAAATTATGAGAGATGACAACAGATATTGGAACAAAACGAGAAAGGAAGTAACAGTTATAATATAAACACAAGGAAGTCATTAAGGTACCTTAATATTAGGCAACCGAGCCATCTGTAATACTGTTATCATCAAACAGATGCCCTGTTAAGAATAAAGCCGTATGTCAAGCAAATTGCATACAACAAAAGCTCAAACAAACAGCTTATCATCGATGAATGACAAAACCCACTATTGAGACAACAAACAATTCTTTAGTGCAATGCCTGAGAAAGCTCACTACGGAATCAAAAGAGAGACCAGGTTTGTCTCAACAAGAATACACATTCACTCTACAATGATTAAGTGCAAAAATATATGCATCATATTTCTGTGGCTGAACATGTGCTCTGATGTGAGCATTCATACATGTATATATGTAGATAAGTGACTGCAATTAAATGTGAGCAGATTTTTTTAAAAAAAGGAACATATCAATACTAGGCAGATACAAAGCTGGAAACAGAATGACAATTGAAAGACTTGTGCCCACGTACTAGAAACTGGAACTCACAAGCAAATCTTGCCCAAACCAAGAAAATGATTGGTGCCGAAATACAACCCATAAAACGGCAAATGCCACGCTGAATAGTAGCACTACCAGCGAGAAAATAGAAACCTCTCCAAATAAAGGTAAATTCACATTCTTCTGAGCACAAGCTCGACGTTTCCTGCCAATATATTTGAGAAAAAACTTGAGAAAATGAAGAGATATACAACATGCAGAAAGAACATTGATTTCCCTTTTTACTAGAAGAGAGAAGATATTTTGTACCTTAAAGCGAGGGTTACAATACAGTTGTGCATCCCCTGAATATGGAAGCAAACTTCCATTAATGAAACGAGTAGTTTCAAACAAATAAGGAAGAAAAAAAAGGATCAAATGCTTGTCAGCAGTTTATAGGTATTGTAGTTTCAAGTTTCAACTTTCTAATAGATCAACATACCAGTTAATGGAGAAGTGAAAGTACAGTCTAATGTATTTGTAAAAAAATAAGTGAATTTTATTAGACAGAATTAAAGATAAAATACAACTAGGGGGCAAACAAAATATCCTCCTAAGGACAAAAAATATACAATGAGAAACAGACTCCAGAACATAGAAACAAGCACGAGATAAATAAGTTTAGTCAACAGAAGTGAATCAACAGTGTATCACATAATTGATTAAAGTGGCATATTTTATCCTTTCCTGTAAATGAGCCCTTAAGAAAAAGAAACTAAAAAAGTTGGTCTAAACACTAACTTTGTTAGTTAAAGCAATTCTGTATAATTGAGTTCAACATTTATGTCAAGTAGTTCAGAAGTTTAACTGACAGAGGAAGTTGGCATCCCTTTTCTACCAGGATCTACCGTATTTTTAGGTTATCTTACATTCTTTGGTTTGTGTATGGTAATGATACGAGTAGTTGGGCTTGTAAAGCCTATCTGGATGCAGATGTATGGCTTGTACAACTAAAACAACCATTTGGTTACAGAAATAATGTTTATAATGTTTTGACACTTATCGCAACCTACTATCAGGGGTAATAGAGTCATTAAAAAAATAAACTTTTGTATTTGTAAAGGAAAAGAGAGCATGAAAAGTAAAACAGTGAATGTAAGGTGGGTGTAAAAATTTATTGGACGATAAAATATCATGGTCCCACCATAATGAAATAATATGAAGGATTGGATTGTATGTTTAAATGAAGTTATCTCTATATCATTACTTGATATTTTTTTAGCTAGAAGATTAGGAGTAAAATCCACGAAAATGAGCTACCTTACCTCAATACCACCAATGCAGAAAAGTACAATCAGCACCCAAATAAACCAAGACGACATGAAGAAGAACAGTAGCACAAGAAAAGTAGAGGCCGTAATGACAAATACGACAGCACCCTTTGTATCTATGTTAACTATTTCCTCAGGTTCGTCTTTCCCTGCTTCAGACACAGCGCTCTATAAAAAAAACAATTTTATGTTACAGACTAATAAAGATGTATTAAAATTGTAACAAGTAAACAAAATGAATGGAAGAAACCATTCTCCATGGCTCCATTTAATAGTTAACTGATTGAAAGATCACGGGCTAGCAATACAGAAGGCAGTCAAAGATAAAAGTAAACGTAGATTAGAAGTTAGCACGGAAGCCAAGATCAGTCTGTGGTTACTGGTTACAAATGTCCCATTCGAACATTGTTGAATATCTGTTACTCACTGGAAGCACACCTTCGCATCACTATGATTACTTCAGTTACATTAAACAACGATAAAAGTTCATAAGATCACATTTGAGCATATATCATAGACATTAAGGTAAATATAGGGTTGCATGGAAAAACCTTGGGAGACAACTCATTATAGCGTTCATCGAATTGATCAGGAGCAGTTATATCTGCCCATAGTGAAGCACATGCAACTGTTGCAACAGCCATCAACCACAAAAATGAAACCGAGTAGTCTACAACTGGGCGCGTTGGAGCATATGGCACAACCTCCACTGAAATGAACAACTCCGAATCAACCATCAGTAAATCATTTGAAACAAACTTCGCATCAAGCAGAAGAAATGCACTTGAGATTGATAAAGAAATGATATTTTTCTTTAATCTTACTTATTTAATGCATTTATGTGAATAAATGAGCATATGTATAGAAATAACTTCTTGCAGTGCTAAAAATTGGGTATTTTACCATTTACTGAATGTTTAATTAATTAATTCATCACAGAAGTACGTGCTAGGCAACATAAAAAGAAAGTCTATGACTTTAGTATGAAATCGTACTCAAGTGCAATTGATGCCAACGGTGAGATCACACCACGGACACTAGCTACAAGGATTCTTGATCAAATGGGGAAACCAAGGATTCTATGTTGAAGTGGGTGAATCATACAACTTTTGATAAGGAAAAACATAGCAGAAAAGTCCTCTATGTCTCAACTAGAACAAAATAGTAAAAATTTAAGTCAGGAGGATATTGACCCTCTAGGGATCCTTCTTGTCACCTTGAGTAAGTCCTTTGAATCATGTTCCAGGACCAAGACGAGTAAGGAGCCGTTTGGTTTCGGAAAACACTTCCTATTTTCATTTCCTGTTTTCATTTTCATATTTTTAGATTTAAAAGACATGTTTAGTTTGACTTTGTGTTCTTGATTAAACAATTTTCAACAAAAAAATTTAAACTATTTTCAACAAAAAAATTTAAACTATTTTATAAAGTTAACAAATGAAGTTTCAATTATGATTATACCTTTATTAATGAACAATTTGTGAATAAATAATTTTATATTATATATCCTTGATTATAACATTTTAGATTGGATTATAAGTTGAACTTGGAGATCATAAATTATCATGCAAATTATTTGCGTGTATAATTACCATTTATATACCATTTCACTAAAATTTTGAATAATAAATTCTTCAGAGTTTCAAAGGATTAGAAATTAAGATTATCTTATGATTTCCTCAAGGTTAAATATGAGGGTCTTATGTTGTTTAGTGACAACAATTCCGTTATCAGCATTACCCATAACCGAACCCTGACAGAACAAAACACTTGGAAATAAGTGATAACTAATACTTCATCAAAGAGAAGTTGGATGGAGGCATTATTGTTACAACACATATGACTCTAAGGCTCCAAGAGATTGATGTCTCGACACTGAGCCTTATTCATTTATCAAGAGAAGTGTCCTAAATATCATAGGATATCTATAGATGGTTTATCTTTAGGATAATATGGAAGATCTATAAGGATAACCATATTATTTATCTTAAGAATATCATGAGATTTTAATTTCGTTATTTTTGTCAATTCCATGGTTATTAAAACCAGACTAGTTTAATCAGGACTGTGCGGTTCGTCAGATCCTTAAAACATTGGATCGGTTAAAAACTGCGGTTTGGCAGTTCAACAAAAATCAGGTGTGTCGTTTTGGGTCAGATTTTTTCCTTTTCTTTTCCTTGATCACGATCTAAAAATCACAGGATCCTAAATCAGGAAATAGGAGCATGACATTTTCTCTTGACTCACTTCGGCTTACTTCCCTTCTAATCACAACTTATTTTTAATATATTTCTTACATGGAAATCTCTCTTTTTTTGCAATTTTTTTGGAAATTCCACAATATTTAAAAGTATAAACAAATTATAATATATAAATTAATACAAATCTCTGCTTTCAAATCGGTTTTATAAAATTAATTTAAAGTTAAATTTCAATTTCTTAAAATCATACAAGAGTCTTTCTAACCTTATAAATATTATGTTATTTTTTAAAATATTTTTTAACATTTTTTAATATTATATTATATTGTTATATTTAAGTCGTTCAACTACGCTAATTATTGGTTATTTTTCTATTTCTTTTGCCTTATAAAAGGGATACAAAATTTTGTTTCTTTCAACTTACAACTAAGACAACATCCGTTAAATACGTACTTATTATTAGGATTATATGTGCTAGAAAATAACTTATCTAGTTACTGTGTCCAATGTTAGATTTTAACTTCATAGCTTATCTCTGGTACCCTATCATATTATTATTACATGACAAAATGAAAGAGAAGTAAATACAAAACTCTTTCACAAAAGCACCAGTGGACAAACAAACTACAAATACAAGTTTAAAAAATCGAAGGACAGACCTTTCCTTTTAGATGTCAAAAGTTTGTTGAGAGTGTCTCCTACTGACTTTGTTATCTCCACAACCGGAATTGAAATATTTACCGGATTGTCCTTGGAGCAGTCCATCTCAAAGAGTTCTGATATAAAATAAACAGATAAATTTCATATTAAAAGCGTAAAATAACATAAAAAGTAAAAAAAAGTGCAGTAAAGGTAAGTTTAAGTTAGTGAATTGTAATTGTAATGCTAACACAATTAGTGGAATCCTTTTTTCTGTATGTAATAGCCTCTACGGATTTAATAAAAACCAATAATGCAACAATGCTTGTTATCATGGTTTCATCTACAGGCTTCGGATGAGCAATGAGATTGGATTTCTTTTTAGAGCTAATGTATTGCCCTTTTCCATGATCAGTGATCATCCTCTTATGTACAATTTATTATGGAAACCAATCTTTAACAAAAACTAGTGGGAAGTAATATTAGGAAAAACAATGCATACTGGTATGATAAACTACATGATTTAATTTTGGGCTATTGTCAGTGGAAAATATGATCAATCTAAAATCTGGAGGTGTAACGTGAAGCCTTATTAATGTTTTATATATCCATGAAGAGTCCAATTTCAGCATGTAACATAATTCCACTTATACAAAGCAATACCATTTAATGTATCTAAAGTGCCAAAATTAGTCCAATGATATTTCACTTTGTTGTTTAGTGACATTGTCTCATGTTTTAATATTTTATAAAATTGAGCTATTTGCCTATTTCAAGTACAAGACTCATCATTCCATAATAGCTTTCCTGAAAAAAAAAATAAGCTCCTAAGCATTAGAATTTGTTCCTATACATCATTATAAACTTAAAATCTTTATCCAGGTTCCAAGAAAGCGACAATAGTTGGCAATCAGAGTTCAAGCTATGCTTGTGAGCCCAGGTTTAGCCGTGCTACGTACTGTTTATTAAACCCCGTGCTTAGATTTTGAGTATACTGCACAGCATGCACGAAGAGATTTCAGCCTAAAGAAAAAGCATGCGAGCAACCAAGCTGACAAGTGAGTGGGGACGTTACCAGACTGACAAATGACACCTTCTATACGTCTAATACACCTTCTTTATTCAGATTAAACACAAAATAGAAACCTCGTGGTTGAAGTGCTAAAATATACCATCGGCGTCGTTTATCATGAACACGGCAGCAGCACCACCGGACTGCGCGAATGTAGCTTTAGTTGTGAAGTCACAAACGCCTCGTGCGCAGAGAGCTGCTAATCCAGATAACTGCAAAATGGAGAAATGCAGAAGCACACTACTTGAGGAAGCTGATATACGATGAACAGATTTCAAAATACGAGCATGAAAGTAAGAAAACAAACAAAGTTGGGGAAAACAGTTGATGCATGATACGAAGGAAGGGGAACGAGAAAGAAACCTTTACGGTGGAAGCGGAACAGCAGTCCAAAGGATCGGAAATAACAGCGGGAACTTTGGTAGTTGGATCAGCATTGTCAGGCAAATCGGAGCCAAATTTTGCAGTCATACCATTGTACTCTTCATCTTCCTTCCCATCAATCCAGCTCTGTATCTTAACCTGCAAACACATTGATTAATGTTATTAAACATGAGAGAGAGAATTGAAGAAATAGATAAACGTAAGGAGGAGGAATTACCAATTGCGCAACGTGATCGCAGTGGTCTTCATCGGCGGCGGCGGCGGCGGCTAGGAAGGCGAAGGAGAAGAAGAGAAGGAGAAGAGCCGGCGGCAAAGAGGAGGAGGAGGGCATTGTTGGTTAGGGGAAAATTGAAACGGTTGGGTTATGATTGGTTAAAGGTTTAGTGTGTGCTGTGACGATGAGAAGGACATTGGTTCCTCTCCTCTCCCTCCCTCGGGAATTTCGTGGCATTTTGGGATTCTGCATTTTAAAATACTCTTCCCTCCTCTCTCTTAGCCAACCGTTTCCACCTTCTCCACTTCATCATTCTATATCTTCTCCCTTTTCACATTTTCCCAAACTTCACTCTCCACCGTCAATCCCTTTTCTACACATTTCAACATTATTATTAGGAACACACATTTTATCATCATTAATTTACTCATCTTACCCTAATTTTACTTTTTTTTAACCAAATTTTTCAATTTTAAAATAATTGTAAATCTACCAGTAGTTGAACATTGTCGGTGTCAGACACATCGAATACTGATACTTGTAGGATATATGTATCTGCGAAGTGTCCAATTAAAAAATTATTTGTTGTTTTGATATTTATAGCACGCTAACACAATTTTAAAAGGAAAAAACACATTAATTTTATAAAAACTCAAATTTATGGTATAAATTTTGATAATGATTATAAAAATAAGGAACAAATCATTTTGAACCAACTATGAAAAACATCTTTCTACTAAAACAAACTGAAATATATTTATGCACATAAACATTTATTGTCAATTTATATAATTCATAATTACATAATATATAGATTTGTGTCCCTATGTTCTATATTTTAGAGATTATACGTATCTCCGTATCTGTGTCTGTACTACATAAGTGTCGACCGACATAACCAGATTCATTAAGTCCAATAGAAGATGATTAACAACACCAAACAGTGATTAAACATTAAGTAATACACTCTTAATCCTGGTCTAAAACTCTAATCTGATTCAATAATAAAGGATCCACAATAATAATATAAACAGTCACAAGTTTTGCAAAAAATCATCACGCATTAATTACACCAAATATCGAATACTGAAATCTGACTTAAACGTTATAGTATCTTTTGCGGGAATGGAGATTTTACAAATGAGGAGACATTAAAGCATGAAGGGATATAAAAGTAATTTTCTTTTTATATCTTACAAGATGAAAAACATAGATCAGAAATGTTGTAAGAGAAAAACAAAATGGGAGTATAAAAGCATTGGGCGTTAAAAGCGGTTTGTGATTGTTGTTGTGTTGATTTTGAAGTCCATGGCTCCCTCCATGAGGATCGTCTTCGGTCTTCTCACTTTCGTCACCGTCGGAATGATCATAGGTATCTCTTCTCTCTTCTCCGATTTCTTCTTCTTCTTCTTCTTCACTCTCTTGCTCTTTCTTCTTCTCTCTCCCCCACTGCCCTAAATCACCACACATCTCAATAATCATATTTGAATTACCACTCACAACTTTTCACTCTTCTCTTCCTCAATTACATTGCAGGTGCTCTCTCTCAGTTGGCCATCATACGAAAATTGGAAGACTCATACGGTATCGGATCCTACTTTTCTTCTCATTTTCTACCCTCGTTCTCAATAATTAGCCACGATAGGTGTGCCAGCACCCACCTTACGCAAAGTTAAATTTTTTATTACATGGTGGAGTGCCAAGGATTGTAGGCATCTCTAACACCGTGCCATCTACCAACCCCTTCAAAAGCTTAGGCTTTTAGCTGATGCACATTAATGATTTTCAAATTTCTGCATTGCTTCTTTAACGAGTTTAAATGAAACAAATAGGGGACTTGTTTTAGAGGGATATTTGACCTAGATTTTTGTGTTTGATTATTTTTGTTATGCTCTGTTAGCCTAACTGCTTCATGCAGGCTCTGATTCTTTGCCATTTAGAAGATTGCGTGAAGTCGAAGGTCAGGGTTACCTTCAATTGCCAAGAGGTCAGTAATATTTTTGTTTTCTGCCTATTTTAATCTCTCTAGAGTGCTAGATGCCTGCTAAGTTAGTTCCCTTTCCACCATGTGCAATGCTTTACCTAAAAAGTAAAATGTACTACTGTATTAATCTTTTTTTTATTCCTTGACTGACTTTCAATCGTTTCATTGTTGAGTCTTCTAGATATTGTATTTGTTTTTTTTTTTCAAACTTTCTGTAAAACACAAATATCTTTGTTATGAGTTACTCCATCAGTGTATTTTAGTTTTACATATTTTTTAAGTTGTCAATAACTAGCAATTTTCTTCATTGGAGCTTCTTTTTCAACCATTTCTTCTAATTTTCAGGTATTTCTTTTTGGAATAATGACAAGGAAGCAGAAGTGTTACGCCTTGGATATGTATGTCCGTTGTCCTCCCTTTCTTCTGCTAAACTTTTCTATTTACATGTTTTCTCAGGCTCATCCTCTATGATAGAATCACAGACCTCATGGTAAAATAAAATAGTAAAATATTATTGCTTATACATTCGGTGTAAAGGTATAATTTTAACGCCTCAAAAAGGCAACAAGATTAAAGTTCTCTTCTCTGTTCAATTAAATACTTGGTTAAAGAATGCTTGACTGCACTCTGAGTGATCAATATCTGTGTCATTCTGTCTTATAATTTTACGTTTAAAGCCTATGTCAGTCTGTGTTCCAGCTTGCGTTAGACTCATTAATTTAACCATTGTCTGAATAACCAGTTTATTTTCTTTTTTCAGTGAATTTCTTTTGCTTATTCTCATTTTTTTGAGAAATGAATAGATTTGCATGCTTAAATTTTGATTATTATTTCCGTCTGATCCTCAATTGTAGGTCAAACCCGAAGTGCTTAGCTGGTCTCCTCGGATTATTTTACTTCATAACTTCTTGAGTTCAGAGGTTAGCTGTCCCTACTAAATGCTGTTTTTCATTATTAAAATGTTTCTTGAGGTCAAATACCCGGCAATTAACAGTACTTTTAAAGCATTCTTCAGCTGAATAAAAACTGCTGGTGGTGGCCATATGTATGTATTAAAATTATTTTATCTTTACAGGAATGTGATTATCTCAGGGCTATAGCTCTCCCTCGCTTGCATATTTCAACTGTGGTTGATACGAAAACTGGAATGGTACATTGGCAGTTTCTGTTGAATTTCAATTTGATTGATCATAATCATCAATACATGCTACGGGATGAGATAGGGTTTAAGTTTCATTATGCCTAAGTGAAGTATTGTCAGATTCACCATGGGAAAATTTTAGTATGTATAATGAATTTGTCATAAAATACTAAATGCCTTTTAGGAAGACAATGTGCATATGCATATACAGGAGCTTGTTGTTTTGTTACATTTGAACCTTCTATATTGTTGCATTCTGTATGCAACTACCTAACCAGCTCACTTTGTGACTGCGTTTTAATTTCTTCTCTTTAAGAATAAATTATATTTTTGTAAACCACTAAATGGTTTTTATCTGAGGGTGGCAGGACCCTTCTCACAGAAAATACCCAATCCTGGGCTAGGAAAAAATGAGTGAGAAGTTTTGAAACTTAAAAAAGAAGAATTTTATGCTTCAAATGTAGAGCTTAAGTGAAGGGCTGTATTTTAAGATTAAAAGAATTTTCTGTTGATTTCACACAATGGTCAAATAGGTTAAAAACCACTAGAAGGAAACAATTTATCCTAAAATTGCTTTTTGCTTTGCTTTCCTATTATACCAATTTTCTGCTTATCTGTGACATCATTTATGTGTTACATATAAAACCACTTCAAGGAATTTCGCTAAACACCTTGAAGAAATAAAGAAAAGTTGTTAAGATTATAAACAGCTTTTGTTGATTTCACACACTGGCTAATAGGCTCCTATATCATTCTTAGAATAAGTTGATTTTATATTCAGTGGTGGATGTTGACCAATAATTTTGGGGAGACCAAAATAATATATTTAAACTAAGCATAGTTTTAATTTTTAATCTCCATGCAAAGCCGCTAGAGTCCATTCTCCACACGTTGCATAATTGGATTAAGAAGAAAAGGAAATCCATTTTAAAATTAGTGTGGACACGTGGAAGTAGTAGGATATGGGGTCATTTTCATCTATGAACATGTATTTCTTCATTAAATGTGATATTTCTGTCCATAGGGAATCAAGAGTGAAGTCAGAACCAGCTCTGGTATGTTTTTGAATCCTCAAGAGAGAAAATATCCTATGGTACAAGTAAGTTAGCAATTTTACTCTCCCCTCAAGTCTTTTACTTCAGTCATTAAAGCAGTGTAAAAAACATGGAGTGCACCATCTGGTGTGACCATATTTTATTGAGTAACTTTAACTGTACAGTCTGATAAAATATGTTCACCTTGCTCATCTAGGCAATTGAAAAAAGAATCTCTGTCTATTCTCAAATACCAGTTGAGAATGGTGAGCTTATGCAAGTCCTGAGGTGAGAATATGACTTATTTTTTCTCTCTATATCTGAACATGAGTGGGTTTGCTAGTATTAAGGCTAACATTTGCAGCAGCACAGGTACGAGAAGAATCAATATTACAAACCTCATCATGACTATTTTTCTGACACCGTAAGTTGTATTTGCTCTTTTTTAATTTTCAAATTATAGTCAACATGCGAATTTCCTTGAAGTGGCTTCTATGAAACCCCATTTGCAATCTGTTATGCCTTTTTTTTTTCGAGACAGTTCAACTTGAAGCGTGGTGGGCAGCGAATAGCCACAATGCTTATGTATTTGAGTGACAATGTTGAAGGAGGAGAAACATATTTCCCATCAGTAAGCTTCTTGTTTTCTGAAATTTGTTATTTAACTTATTTTGGTAGTTGTTGTATACTTTTTTTTGGATTTTATCTTTACCATGGGAAATATGCTCAATTTGTAACATGCTACTACTAGCTATCTATTCGGTGTTATGTGTTGGCTGTTATATCTGTCACTCAAATTGGACATTTTGACTATAGTGATGCTGTTGTTTATAATAATACAATATGATTCAGGCTGGTTCCGGTGAATGTAGCTGTGGTGGGAAACTTGTCAAAGGGCTATCTGTCAAACCAACTAAAGGAAATGCGGTGCTTTTCTGGAGTATGGTTAGTGCAATTAATTTGCTTATTATGGACGGTATCCGTGTTAATTATGAAATAGGAACATCTATTTCCTTAATTGTTCTAGTACTTTTACGTGTCTTGAAGATTGTGCTTTTTGGCCCCAGAGATAGAATATATATCTTTGATCATCTGCAAGTGCATGTGTCTTAACAAGTCATAGAATGACGAGTGGGGTACTGTTTCCCAAAGATTGATAAAGAGTCAATTTTATCTAATAACCAATTACTGCAGTACAAAACTACCAAACAAATTAGTATAAGCATAAGAAGCAAAGAGTAACCAAAAAGTTTAAGTGATAAATTCAAGAATACAAGAATTAATCCACTTTTTCTATGTAGAAACAGTATGTTTTACCCTTTTACCCATTGGAATACATATGCAAACACTGGTGCTTAATAAGATAAGCTTCTACCATTACATATTGTTAAGAACCGGTGCTAGATAGGAAGAACCAGTTTAAAAATCAAGGGTAGAGATGGCTTTATAGGTTTTTATATATATATTTTTTCAATTTATACTCATCATTAGGATTTAGCTGGTTTATGAATTGGTACTTTTGTGATAGAAAATGTGAATGGTGAATGTAACTGTTAGTGTTGATCTTGGCAGGGACTGGATGGTCAATCAGATCCGAACAGTGTGCATGGAGGATGTGAGGTAATGTCTGGGGAGAAGTGGTCAGCTACGAAGTGGATGAGGCAGACCACTCACGTTTGAAAAAAAAAAATAGCAATTGGATCTTGTCCTTATAAAAGAATAGTGATTAAGAATAGTTATTGATATTAGAAATATTTGATAGTGTTAATCTTAAATCAATAAACTGCAGCACCGTAGTCTGATATTATAGATGCCCCAGGTATGGTTTTACGGGGTTTCCAAAGATAAATACATATCCTCATTTATTCAACTTTCTGTTTTACATTTCCTTTCTCACTCAGGTAAAGATTTCATTCAAATATTTGTAAATGGACAAATCTTTTGGCACTTGTATTCTTTTTATCCACCTTCATGATATAAATTTCACACTTTAATGAAACCAATCTTTAGAATCTAACTATCTCATCAAACCATTCTACACTCAACCAATAAAAAAGATCAGTGTATATGGATTTTATAGTTGTAAAATCAACAATTTTATCATACATGTGTTCTGCGTTTAATTTCACCAAACGTTATTCTATATAGCCTTTGAAATTTTGACGAGAAAAACTCATTTTAACCAGTTTACACTTTTAAATAAATTGAATTCAAATTCTTAAGTCTTTTCAATTTCTAATTCCTATTATTTTTACTTATCACTCAAATTTACATACACTTACAAAAAGGTTTTATTTAAAATTGAGTAAATTAAATGTTAAATATGGTAGGACAATTTCTTCGCAAACTTGTCTTCAAATTTTCCTCCTTATTTTTAAATTCACTCCTAAACTATTAAGCATTCCATTAATAACAATAATATAGACAAATAAAGCAGCTTATCAGTAGTTTACTTAGATTAGAAGTGTGTTTGTATATATGTATCTCCACCACTTACAACAAAAATGTCACTCTTCCATGCTCAAAACCAACGCCATTCCGTTCATAATAAGATAAATGGAATTGTAAAAAAATAATAAACTTTCTGAATACAAGCCTAAATCAAACCATGAGATGTTACGTATCAGCAACTGTATGCCCTTTTTTATGTTTGCCCTTTAAACCAACACCCGCCTGGTACCCATAGAGACAAATACGCAGACCACCCTTTATCATCGCTTCATAAAAATAGTTCTTGAAAACCTCCATGAATTCATCCCTGTCACAGTACCATCATCATCAGCTTCTAAATTTATGCAAAATCTTACAAGAGAGACCACACCGCTACTTTTAACAAATATAAATTGTTTATGTATATAGATAGAACCCATGACCAACCTGACTTGTGGAAGGGTCAACAACGAATACCCCTTTACATCAGGATGCATATCTAGCACCAGTACTTGCAACCTTGAAAGGTCTAACGCCTCAGCATCAATTAGCTTCTTTATCCTGAAATTGCGTATCACAATAATTACGTCACCAAAAGTTTAACAAAAGGTATATCTAATCAGATGTTTGGTCAGAAAGAACAATTTTCTTTAGTAGAAGGACGTGGGATCACCAACCTGCTTGGAGTGCCGCTAGCAATGTTAACACGGTTTTTTAACAAAGAAATCTGCATTGATCATAAAACAAAATCAATGGAGCAATGCTTCCACGAAGAAGAATAAGAAGAATCACAATTTATAACATGAACCAAGGGAAGGAAAAATCATGCAGCGGTGAAGAACAAAACATTAAATTTAAATGCACAGAAGTAAATTCACTTTTTTAGAGTCCAAGAAAAGGGGTTTAGATTTCAAGTTTTTAAAATTAAAAACGGAGTAATTTGGTCCCTCAGCCGCATGCCGATGAATTTTTGTCTGGTTTCACAACTGGTACAAGTTGAAGTGGAAGGATGCAGAAAACAAGAGAGAGCAGAAGTAATGCATAGTTGAATTGACAAAATCATTATACTTGTCCTATCAAACCAGAGCCATAGCTCCCACAATATGCTACTCTCAGTCACAGAAACACAGAAACACAAGTTATCTTGCCCGTAAAATTTGTAAATAAGTGAGTGAGTGTTTGACGAAAATGAAAATCAACAAATAAATGAAGGTTAAGAGCACAGAACAGAAAGACAGTTGAATGAGTTGATGGTGATTGGTTTAGGGTTTGTTAGGGTTTAGGGTTGTACCTGTTCCGGAAGCTTAACGTGCTTGGCGAATAGCTTTGCAGCGTGGCATTGTTTAGTGAAAGAGCGAAAGCCCCTGCAGAACGAAATTAGGGTTTTAGCATGTAAAAGGAATTATAAAGGGAGATAACGAGAGAGAGAGAGAGAGAGAGAGAGAGAGAGAGAGAGAAGAAGAAGAACCTGAGAAGGTCTATGCATCTTAGGGCAGAGGAAGTCACGATCAGAACCGCGGGACTTCCGGCGTTAACTTTTCCCTCAACCACACTCCCTTCGCAGAGATGCTCCCTCCATGCGCCGCCAAACGCCGCCTTAACAGTTTTCCCCAATGTTTGGACATCACACTGATTTGGTACCTCCAGAATGCAGTCTTCTCTGAGAGACTCCAACTCCAGCGATGAAAGCTGAAGACCCATCGCCGACTCAAGGACGCGCAAAGGCTCCGACGAAGGTTCATCGGACTTCTCTTCTTCCACCTCTTTCGCCTCCTCCTTCTTCTTCTTCTTCTTCTTCCCAATATCACACTCAGTTTTTCTCTTTCTCTTTTCCGACGCCATTCCAACCTTTCTCTCCTCTTCTTCTTTCTCTCAGCCCTATATATATTATTATTCACCTTTCTTTTTCACACACTTTTTTTTATCTTTCCCAACCCCTAATTTTCATTATGGGCCCAATCAACATTATTACTAATCAAACTCCTCCTTTTTTTTCTTATAAAAACAATACAATTGAATCCAACACAAAATAAATTATTATATACACAATTACTCTCTTTTATCTTCATTTCGAAAATAAATTATACGGAACATTATTTTTCAGTTATATATTATACAGCATCAATCATTAGAAACAGTTATATATTGCAACTATATTATTCTTTATACATTTATATTATATAAGCAGATGAACATTTATCCATAATAGTCAACGTTCTTTAAAAATATTTATATGTTGTTTTGATATTTAATAATTAATTTTATGAGAATTTTTAAATTCAATTAATTAAATTGTGAATTAATTTTATTATATATATATATTAAAACGGTATGGGGAAAATATTACATTATTTGCAGTTAATTATTCAAATAAATTATTATTTTTTTAAATATTTTTATAATATAATTTCCAATTTTACAAAATAAAAGTTTATAATTAATCATCTTTCAATTTTTATTATATTAATTCTTATTAAATTTTAATTAAGAATATAATTCAATTAATTAATTTTTTATTTTGTCAGATCAATCTCATCAACTATAATTTATTTGTTTATTTTTCTTTTCACTTCCTCTTCCATCTAAATATTTAAAAAAAAAAAAATCATAAAACTCAAAACTACACAATATCTTAAATGCTAAAATGTTTAGGAGGAGGGAGAGTTGAGGTAAGGATATAATAGTAAATTAATGTGAATTTTATTTTGTCAACTTTTGTGTGTGAAAGTGATGGTTGTTTTAAAAATCAAAACAATCTCTTGTAATGGGATCAAATTGATGATTGTTCAACAAGGGATGTAAGTGGACAAAAAGATAAACAACTACCCCATGTTTGCATAGCTCATGATAGTGCCCATCTATCAATATCTGAATTACAAATTATTTAGAGCAACACAAAGAGAACAACTTTATTAGATGCAGATATGATTCTTCAAAAAGAAAGAGAGGGGGAACTATACCATGTTTTTCTTTTCTCAGAAATCTCACATGGAATAAAAATTAACAATCATACTGATAAGAAATTTCTGTACAAATTAAAGTTGACTTGTATAATATTCTTAAAATAAGAATTGAGATATGATATATGAAAAAAATTATAAATTAATTTTATCTGATGAAAATATCTTCGTGTACTTCAAAACAGAGATCCCACTGAAGTTACCTTTCAGAACTTTTAGGCAATGAATCATTCCTTTTTCGGCAGAAGATGTCACAGATAAAAATAGTCATTGCATACAGAAGAAAATAACTCTAAAACATTTTTCTAACATGAATGTACAATTTTTCTTTGACATTGGTTATAAACTTCTACAGTAATTCATCAAACATAAAAATGAACCGAAACAAAATAGATTTCATTCCTAATTGGATCAATTTTAGAACAGGATTGGAAGTATCATTCTCTAATTCATCCCATTCTCACTTCTATTATGGTTCTGATTCCAAAAATTAAATTAATCACTCATTGTACCATACTTACCCAGACAAAGGAATAAACAACCTCCAAAGAAAATCAACCTGGACTTTAAAAGGCAATTCTTGAAGAAAACGAACAAATTTTCCTAGACTACCATATTACAACATACACTGTACAATTGTAGAATTGACAATCTACAGCGTCCGTTTCCTTCATTATTCATTTAAGTTGGTTGGTACAAAATCAGTTTTCCTGCTTTGTCATCAAAACCTTGACTTCTACGCACGTTTGCATAGAATCTGGTAAAACAAAATAAGTTATTTGCTTTGTGCGCATCCGCAACTGCAATTCTCAAGTTCTTTGTGAAGCTTCTGAAAGAGGGTAAAAAAAATTTGTTATCAAAACCAGCAGTTAACTAATGCCTGAATTATTCTGTGCAATTCTTATCCTTCATAAGTAAAATTCTTTATAATACAGATAAGTAATACAATTCAGGAATCATGATTAAGGAGACAACAATCTACTCAGTTAGGAAACTCAACGTGACTTTTCACATCCAGTCCTTTCTTATTCTACTTTAAAAAAAATTACAGCTTCAACTTAGCTTGTACTTGGAGTGCGACAGAAATATCATATTGATAAAACAAAATTACAAAATTATACAAGTTATGAAGGTTGGTTGTATGAATATAATTTTCAATAAAGGATGATGCTACACATAAATAAATTATGTACAGATAAATATTGATTAAGAGGAGTAATGTAATAGAAAGAGATAAAGTAATAGTAAATATTGGATTTTGAAGTGATTCTAACTAAGATGTCAGCCTAATGTCTATCTAAAATGTCAAAATTTATAGTGATGTTTAATATGACTTTTTTTTTATAAAAAAAATAATAGTAAATAACAAACAATTAGTCAAAAGGACTAAACCTCTATAGTAAGACGGTTCATGAAATTAATAAAATAGCAATTTTATCCCTGAAAATGTACATTATCTATAAATTTAGTCTTCCAAATTGTAATAGAAGGTAAAACTAATTCTTGAAATAAATAAAATGAAAAGTCCTTAAAATTTTAAATTACCAATCAATTTAGTCTTTCAAATTGTATAAGATAAACCCAACCTTATGCTTAAATTCATTTTTTACCCTTATCTAGGTTTATATTTCGCTAGTAAATTAAAAAGAATTAAGTACAATTAAATATCTATACTTAGGAGTTGATTTGTTTTACCATTATAATTTTAAAGACTAGATTAATTGGTAATTAATTTTTAAGGATCATACTATCTTTTATCTTTCACATATCAATTTGACCATCTATTATGTTTTAAAGGACTAAATTGATAAATGTACAATTTCAAGGACTGGCTTACTATTTTATTCTATTACTTTTAAAGAACAATTTAAAAGATTATTACCGTTTTAAATAATGCATTAGTAGTCTCCTCTTGTAAAAAGTGTAGTAAAGGCTTGTTGTTAGTGTATTACAGCTTATGGTAAATATAAAATATTACAGTGCCCAGTATGCAACAAAAAGATCATTATGCGAGGTTATCCTTGATGAAACCAGCTGGCTGACATACACATTCTGTTTTAAGTGTACACTTAACTATCAATGAACATTGACATTGCACACTGGGTATTGACTATAGCAAGTTAATACCATTGAGATTGCAAAGATTAGCACCGTCACAATTTTGTCTTTGTCTTTGGTCTTGACTCCCAAATGAAGACTTTTCAAGGCAACTTTTGACAGAGTCACTTCAACGTCGACAATCTTCGAATGTAGTAGTGATCCAAACGATGTTCAAGGACTTAGAGGTCCGAACAGCAAGGGAAGTTAAAACTAGTTTACCATGTTCCATTGCCCCTCGTAAAAAGACAAAGTTGTTGAAGTTTGTATAACTATCCAAGGAAAGAAAGTGACTGTCTGAATCCTATTGGAGCAATAGTGCGATTCCGGCAGCTTTGGAGAAGGGAGAAGAGTTAAGGGGTTGAGACTGGGATTATTGGCTCCGGGGATGGAAAACTATTAATTCTGACAACTTGTATAAGACGTGTTGCACGCGCAAGACATGGAAGAATGGAGAATAACTCAGGTAGTCAGAAGCATTAGCCCTAGCCAAGGTAGAAGAGAGAGTATGAAGTTGGGCTATAATGATTTTGTTGTGTTCCTTTGCAATCAGAAACTTTGTTTATTTAAGATATGGTTTATGTTAGTTGATTTAGTATGTTATAGAAGGCAGTGGTGATTGGCTGACGGGTTAATGATGATGGCTAGAGGTATTTGGCTTGCCAGTGTGGAAAGGTGCTTACCACGTGAAAAAAAAGAGCGTTGTTTGAAGTGGCCAGATAGCATGGCAAGCTCAAGGGAAGACAGTAACATTGCCCTATATCAACAAGTTGTTTGTTTTTCAAGAGCTTACGCACGTTTTATTCCTAAGCTTGATATTGCACTATTTTTCCATCAGCAGCCGAGGAATCTCCAGGCCTCACAACCATTACCAATTTTTTTGGATTCTACAGGGAAATTAATTGGTGGAGACGTCTGATATGAAATTCCTACGACGAAGAAATTGGGGATGCATTTGGTCATGTATGTTGGGACGATTTATCAGACAGAAAGTGGCCCTCTCTCGCATTTCAGTCAAGGGGTCAGATTTATGTTTGATACGCACAGGTTAAAGCATTCAGTGTTTCTGCCTTCTAATGGGCTCTAGAACTTGTTAATACGCTACATTTTCCTCTAGCAATTAATTTATAGATTACTTAATTTGAATATTTCTTCTAAAAGTAACAACAACTCCACTAAGATCCCATCAATAGTTCAGATTCATCCAGTAATTAGCATTTAATGAAGGACAAGTTCACTTAATACTCCTCATCCACAAGGGGTTGGTAAAAAGCCTAACACCACAATAGAGATAGACATATAATCTGAATAGCAGATTCATATATCGGAAGCATTTAATTCATAATTCATGAACAGGCATGGGAGTGAAAAGTATTGGAGAGGGAAGGGTAGTTTTACAGACCTGAACCTGTGTTTGAAGACCTTTAATATGCTGAACGGCCAAATCAAGCATGTCTGCATAGCTTGTTTGCTACAACGAATATTGAAACAAGATTAAGAGATAAGTAAGAGAGAGTGGTTTGACATAGCAAAAGAAGGAGGCAGAAATAGAAACAATACCTTATCCATATTAGGTACAAGGTCCTGCAATTTCTTGAGCTTTCCACTTATTCTGGTTCTTCTCTCCTGCGTGTTGAATTGGACGGAATTGAATAGAAGAAGGAGGAATGAATGAGAGTGAAAAAGGTAGGAGTAGGTGAGTAATTACCCGCTCTGCAATGCTGCGGGGATGAGTAGCGCAGCCTCGCTTAGCGCGGATTTTGCAAGGGACGGAATCTTCAGGAATGTGCAGGAGCTTCTCAACCGTCGCCATTTCGAGAGTGGTCTGAGGAAGACTGAACTGAGACTCCAAGGCGTTGAGGCAATGGAGAATGTCTTGATCGGCGGAGTTGGAGTTTTTGGAGCGCTTCGGCGGGGGAGTGGAAAAGGCGATGGAATTGGAATGAGAATGAGAACCGTCCCACGGCTCCATTCCGAAGCCGGCATGGTCGCCGAGCACCAAATTGTTACTGTTATCGCCGCCACACAGAGATTCTTGGCAGTGACCCGTGAAGCTCAACTGCGACTTCAACCGAGAGCCCCGCGTGATGGTGAACCCCGCGCCTGCGTCGCGTTCGGCAAAAATCAACCACGTGGACAGACAACTGGGCCGGGCCCGCGTGGGCCCGGCCCAAAAGGATCATTTAGAGTAATAATAATAATAATAATTCAGGAAGAGTAAGTTAGTTACCATTGAGCGTGTGGTTGTGGTTATGGTTGGTGGTGGCGGCGGCGAGGTGGGAGAGGAAGCCGGCGGGAGAGCTTTTTTGACGGAGTAAGGCGGATCCGAGGGCGTGGTTGTGATACGATGTTTGGTCCTTGCTGGTGGAGTCGGGAGAGTCTCCTCCGGAATAGTAAGGGGTGGGGTTGGGGCGTGATCCTCCGATGAGGGCGTCGACGGTGGTGGTGAGGAGAGAGCCGGGAGCGGAGCCGTAGCGCGTGAGGCCGGTAGGCGCGTGGCTCATGGATTGAGAGGAGGAGGAGGAGGAAGAGGAGGAGGAGGAGGGATACATGGAGGAGAAAGCAGAAGAAAGCAGAAGAAGAAGGTTTGGTTTGGTTGGGTTAGAAAAAGAAGGTGCAATAAGCAATTTAGATAGAGATAGATGCGATGGCATTGGTGGGTGTATGCCACTTGTGGAATACTTTAAGGCTGCATCAGCATTCTGCAATTGTATTGGCTCAGTGCCATTTGGGTCACGTGCCACTTTTTTTTCAACCACGTCCCCATTCATGGAATCAGAATCTTTTCATTCCTTCTCCCTTCTTTTTTTTTCTCAATCTTTATATTTCGAATCAATGGATGATTTGAATTCTGATTGCTGCACTTAACGGGTACGGGTTCGGGTACGGATACGGGTACGGGTATGGGTTTCGCTCTCAGAAACCTGAGATGGTTGAGCTTGGTGGTCGGAGTTTCCAACATGGCGGTGCTTCTCATGGGTGCCTTCCTCATCTTCCAAATTCACCTCCTCTGCCAAGGCCGCTTCGCCGTTCCATTCCTCCTCGTCTCCCTCGCCGCTCCCATTAGGGTTGTGGTCATGTTCCACACCGCATTCGCCCAGCAAGCCGCTGCCACCCTCATTCTTCAGGACTCCAACGATCTCCTCACGCGCTTCCGCAGACGGGTGGGTAATCCCATCTCCTCCTCTTTTTTTCAATCTTCATTTTCTCATCAATCAATCAACAGGCCATGTACAAGAAATGGCTCTGCTGGAGTCGATCTTCCGCCGTCGTTATCGTCCTTCAATTTCTCCTTGCGCTTTACCTTGTTCTCCACTCTATGCGCCATTTCACCTCCAACAATCATTGTCTTTTAGGTAGGTGAGTCAGTTCAGGAACCCACTCTTCTCCATCCTTCTTTCAGCCCGTTCATCCTTCAATCTTAACCATTCAAATGCAGATTCCCCGTGGAACAGCACCTGTTTATCCGTATTCATCATCCTCGTCTCTTTCGTTGCCGTACTCCAGTGCTTCACGGGATCCGATGTTATCAAATGGAGGTCTTTCTATGAAACCCATGATCACGCTTGGAAATGCCACTATGTCGAGGTCTTCGATAATGGCATACGTGAGACCTTGTGTTGTCTGGGCCGGGTCAAATATTTGTATACACCTATTACTTGACCTTACCTACGCACAATGTTTATCACTCTATCTTACCTCTGCTCCTTTTATAACTAACACAGGGGTGCAGCCGAAGAAGATGAAGTCTATTCAGTTGCACGATTACTGGGTGATCTTGTTGCTTATCGTGCTTCCGGAACTGGCCATTTGGAACTCTTGGCAGGTTTCTTCTAATTTTTTATCTCAAACTTGTTGCCTTTTTATGCTTTATATGTCATACAATTAGGATGACGTGGCATATTAGTGCAATAATGTTGACCCCGCCAATTTTTCATTAGGAATACAGCCTGAACCAATTTAGTTTCACCTGCATGTTAGCTCTTTGTAATTTTATGACATTGAGTTTTTGTTGTTCAGCTTTAGCTTTACTTCAAAGCCATGAAAAATCTACAGAATCCTATGAAGGATCCATGGAAGCGCCAGAGATGCGAATTAGGGAGGCTGAAGCTCTTCATAAATTTGCTGAAGCTGCATACACAGTATTACTATAATAAACTAATTCTAAATTAATGTTTTGTTTTTACTAAATTGTTTTGAGCATTTATTTTGCATTCAATGATGAATACAGGGTCCATTGCTTGATGTTGGACGAAATCCATTATTATTTCCTTGTGCGTGGCTGTATAGACAAGGGATTTTGTCTCCTTGGACCCGAAACAGGTGGCATTTTGTTTCGATATTCTGTTTTAAGGTCTTTATAATCGAATTCTTACTTTGTCAGTAGCACGAGCTTTTTAATGTGAGTGCTATTGGTTGAGTATTATACCTTTGAGGTCAAGGTGGTCTTGATACTTGTTCTTTGTTGTAACTTCGAAATGATATATAAACTTCAAACTGTATATTGCTTATCAATGCAAGGTGTGTGGAGGGTTGTACTTTCTCCGGTTTGACTGATCCTCAAGTTTTTCCTTTCCATTCAGTGTCTCTAAAGTGATGCTTTCCCCTCATCTTTATAGCTTTTTCCTTATCTCTGTTGATATTTCTTTCATCTTAAGAAATGAAAAAAATTATTATTTCCTTGTAGTTTGATTTATTAAATTGATACAAAATATGATGTATCCAAATATGTTAGCTTGCTAGAAAAGTTTAAGTTCGTATGAACCGTTGTGTACTCATTTTGTTTATTGGAAATTTTGATAGAAGAGTCAAAATTGTGTTTCTTGATTTTAGTTCTGGGAAGGGAGTCACTTCCACTTTTGAGGTCTATGATTTTTTTGTGCCTTGCAACGTTGAACAATTTCATGAATCATGAAACAAAAACATTATAGTCAAAGTTCTTATGTTAGTGGTGAATCTTCAACAACAAAGTAAATGTGAAGAACGAAGAATAGTGAATGACTGAATTGGGAAAGGAGAGGCTAAAAGAATATGCGAACAAAAGAAGAAATGGCTGATGATGTACTTGCTTTTACTCAATTACCACTGTGCATGCCCGAGTGTTTACAATAGAAGTTTCTGAATGGTTGTTGATATTTTTATTTAGAACTTATTGGCGCTCAGGCATATTGATTTATATATCTTTGGTTTTCCTGTATTCTGTGTCTCCATGTCTCCCTTTCCGTTACATCTTTTTCAACTTACAAATTAAAAAGTTTCATCTTCGACATTGTGATTTCATGTTCCTGTTTCTTATCTTCTTAGACGACCTGTATTGGATGGTGATAACTGGTGGCGAGGTCATGCTGCGGCCTTTCTAAAGTACATCAATTTGCCTCCAGAAGTGCTTAGACATGGACGAGTCAGCCAGGTTAGACGTGGAAACGAATAAAGTTCTGTACAAAAACATTTTAATAAAGTATAGAGGGCAAGATGGACATGAATATCTGTAATAATAAATAACATTGTCTAAAATATGTTGCCTCCATTTATGTTGTAATTTTAGTTACGGGAGCCCATCATCAATAACAGAATACTCACCAAAAAAGGTAGATGTCACGAACCAACAATAGTATGATTATTTTGTTTAGTTTGATCATGTGATCGATGGAGAATTTTCAGAACTTCAATTTATTTTAAAATTTCCTTTCCAAACTATATATTTTGTCATTAAACATTCAAAATTTTATATAAAGTTGAATTACCCTCTAAATATCCTCATCCAAACACACTATTAGGTTTTGTTAAAATCAAGGAAGGGAAGACTTTATAGCAAATTATGTCCTCTATTTTGTGTTAAGCCCATTCCCTCTCCAAAGCCGTTTCCCTTAATATATATTGAAGTCAGCACGCTCGTTTGTGTGTTTGCTAAGCATGATATTGTATATGCTATTTTTTTGGTCATTTATCTTTCCTCCATTCAAATATCTCTAATCTCTCAAAGTGTGTAAAATAAATTCGATTGAGAGTGGCTTTTTGGAGCATACTCGATCTTCTTTTGCAATCTTAGTTTAAGAAAGCTTGCTCATTAGGCTAGTCATATCTCATTTATTGAATGCAATGTTTCTTTGTAAAGTGGGTTTTTACTTTTTAACATACTAATTTGATAAATATGAACATAACAAATGAACTGGTAAGTATAGATTTATTTATGAACTTATGTAGATTTTGGTTTGATCAGGGGGCTACTTTACGTACAATGTAAACTGACTGACTACCCCATTTTTCTTTTCATTTGAACTCATCAGTCTATGTCCTTGTATTTTGATTCCTAATGGTTGTAAATTTTTAATTTTAAAATGTGGCGAAACTCAGCTCTATCCAACTTGAGATGATAATATACTAAATTTATGTATGATTTATGAATATTTCTGTTTTTATACTATACTGGCTTAATTTATATTTAATTATTTAGATACCCATGCCAGGTCAAGTGTCAAGCTGCATATTTTGTTGTGGTTCTACATCATCTACAAACTGTAGTAATTGCTATACGTGGAACTGAAACCCCAGAGGACCTAATAACTGATGGGTTATGCAAGGAATGCTCCCTTTCTGTAGATGACTTGGCTGGCTTGATCAAGTATTTTTCATTCTTCCTCCTTTTGTCCCCTCTGAGCATTTTCACAAACAAGTAGATAACCCTAGGGTGGTGGTGAAACGTTGCTAAGAATTCCCAATTAATTCAATTCATTGATAAAATTCACACAGGTTGTAAACATTGTAATACACTAGTACCTACAGCTCATAACACATATACTGAATGTACATACAAGGTTTCCTTGAAAAGGTGACGGGGTGAAAGAGTCCAATAACAATTGCTTTCAACTTTCTTTTTAATGTCAGTTTATCAGCATCTATCCTTATATCCTGTTTGGGTTATGATAGAAAGATGATTACTTTGTTGGCAAATGCTGTGTTGTTGAATAGTACATGTATACCGATGCTAATGAGTAATGACATCCCTATTAGTTATAAACTGTTTATAAACAAAGGCTAATGAGTAATGACATCCCTATTGAGTTACTTTTATCTGCAGAAATCATCTTCTCTATATACCTTATAGTTTCAGTTCCAATGTGTAATAGTTTTATATGGGCCAAGCTGTATAGATCCTTTCTATGGTCCAACACAATATTCTGGTCCCTCACTTCAATATTTTATGTTCTGTTTGCAGTTGCAACTACATTCATTATGATATAAAGAAAAATGTGGCTTCATCATTCCCCCACTATGGGCATTCAGGCATAGTTGAAACTGCACGAGAGCTTTTTATGCAGATTGAAGGAAATCCTGAAAGGCCTGGTAAGAAATACTTCAGGTTTTTTAAACTCGTGGTTCTTTGTTCTGGAGAGTTGGTCATATCAAACTGTTTCTTCTTCCTCTTTCCTACGCCATTGAGGTAATTAAGTAGGAAGCTGGGTAAGGAATAAAAAGGGGAAAGTTTTTATTGGGATGCATAAAAATGCGTTCTCTTATGTTTTTCTAGTACATTCTCACATGATTTGTTATAAAAACTTTTTTCTTTTAATTCCTTAAGCAGTGTCCTTCCGCCACATGTTAGCAAGACCCATTAAGTAAAACATAATACCTTTTATCAGTTCAATGTATGGAACTGAAATTGTATTTAATTTAAAAGCATTTGACTTGATGACATAAAATAAATTTCATTTCTGACAAAAATTGTTTTCGAAGTGGAAATGCAGACTCTGAATCCTATGGACTTCTTTCTAAATTACTGGGATTTGGTTGTGAATGCTTTGGGTATAATGTGCGGATAGTTGGGCATTCACTTGGGGGTGCTATAGCGGCATTGCTTGGAGTGCAAGTATGACATTTCTCACTTAAATAGGAATAGTTACTTAATGTTCTTCTTTAGTAAACATAATTTGCTATTTTGATTGCTTCAGAGAACTAGGTATTCATTGAAAGTCTATTATGAAAAAAAAAAATATAGGCAAAACGAATATTCCTTGCTTCCTTAGGAAATACAGATTGTAGATGCAAATTTGAAGCTGGCTCGAGGTCACAAGCATGGGATTGAATTCTGGCCTTATCACAATCTGCAAATTCTCAATTTCTGAATCTTAATGAGATGTTACTCAAATACAAGAGTTGTTACAATTAAAACTAAAACCAGCATCCATCGAAAAAGATTTGACTAAACAAGAGAACAAATTTGGTAATCGGAAGTAGAAAAGTTATGTGGAATATATAAAAGAATTTCATCACTGAGAAGTCGAAAGACTTAATCTAAGACATGTACAAATCTAGAATGTCAAACAGAAGCATAATTATAAGAATTCATATTCTAAAAAGAAAAAACAGAGAAACATAATAAATAATTATATAATATTTATATTATTTAATTATATTTGATTCTAATACTCATGTTAGATAAGATTAAGGTGTTGTTTCAAAACTCTTTAAGCATTGAAAACTATGAAGGACTAAAAAAAAATCATAAATTGAAGATTATTTAATAAACTCATGCGAACATTTATTTAGTCATTAAATCACCATTGTTTCCTCTTGTATTGCATCATTTATTTTTTAAATGCATATAATTTCCTTCAAGTTTTGAACATGCATTCAGCACTTTTAAAATTTTCCATGCACTGTTTTGTCTTTTTTTATGCTGCCGTCTTTAAGCATTTGATTTTATAGCACCAAATAAATTCTGGTCTTTTCCACAGCTTTATAACCGCTACCCTAATCTGCACGTTTATTCATATGGGCCACTCCCTTGTCTGGATTTAGTTGTGGCAGATGCATGCTCAGAATTTGTGACAAGGTAATTGTACTAGTAAAATGTTTGATTTTGGTTGACTCTCTTTTGGTAACACTTTTAGTTTCCTTTCTGCTTGCTTTTATTCTTTATGATGCAGTATCATATTTGGAAATGAATTTTCATCACGCCTTTCAATTGGATCCGTCATGCGGCTAAGGGCAGGCGCAATCACATCACTATCACAAGATCCTAAAGCAGATAGTGCCATGATTTTAAGACTTGCTCGTAGGTTTCTATACCTAAGCAAATATCAGAGAAATAACTCCAAGGCTGAGAATGAATCCGAGTATCATTCAGGGGCCATCAAGGATGATCTAAACCATCAAATCCGAAGAAGCCAGTGTGAAACTGATAACAAAGGTGTCTTATCTTTAATAACATAGTAGGCATGTTGGAGAATAAATATGTCACCCTATGAGTGTGGGAAATAGTGTGCATTCTTCCATGATTCCTCGTACTCAGTTTGTGAAAGGTGCTTTTTCTAAAAAGATTTTCATCATTGCAACAGGCAGCATTGAACAAGAGACTCAGACAATTAAAGGGGGTTTTGCTATAGCCGACTATGGTGAATATATGTCTTTTGATAGTGAAGATTGCTTCGACAATGAGCATGAAGAATGCTCACTTTGGTCTGATGCCAGGGCAAGGGATCATTCTGTTGGAATTGATAATGCCAAATTTACAAATGCTTTTGCTAAAGATGCACGTTCAATTGATGATCCAGTGTCTCGGTTTATAGATACTGTTCCAGATTCTGAAAATCCGTCTTCCAATGATCCCCCGGAGCTGTATCTACCTGGTTTTGTGATTCACATTGTACTGGAGAAGAGAAGATCACAATCTGATCTAAGGACGCAGGAGAGCGATAATTGTTATAAAGCTTACGTTGCAGATAGAGAAAACTTCAAAGATATTATTGTTTCACCATCTATGTTCCTTGATCATCTTCCTTGGAGGTAAGACAAATTACAACCACAACCTTTTCTCATTTCTAAATTAATATCTTTGACAAGTTCTTACCTGAGTGTTGGACTTGGCAGATGTCATGATGCCTTGCGAAAGATATTGAAATCTCAAACTGCTAAAGATCAACTAACAGAACCTCACATCATCTGATACAACTTACTGCCATTCAACTTCAAACCATCTATACCATTTTAGAAAAGAGTTAAATGTTCTTATTTATATATACCATATATAATTTCTGCACTTACGAGCCACGACAATAATTATAAGTGGCTAGTGTTATTACATGATCTGAAAGGGTAATGTATCATAATTAATTTAATTAAATATTAGCTGTATTATAATTATTTCGATTACTGATAAATAAATTGCATTCTGATTTAAAAGGAAATTTGTACCTATATAGTATAGACACTGACATGAATACCGATACGAACACGGAGATACGTCTAATTTCTAAAATGTAAGACAAGAGAATACGACTAATTTCTAAAATGTAGGATATAGAGACACGAACATATATATATATATATATATATTATAATTATGAATTATATAAATTGACAATAAAGATTTATGTCCACAAGTATATTTTAGTTTTTTTATGAAAGACGTTTCTTTTGACTAGTTCAAAATAATTTGTTCCTTATTTTTATAGTCATAATAAAAATTTATACAATAAGTTTGAGTTTTTAAAAAATTAATGTATTTTTCATTTTTAAAATTGTGTTAAAATATGTTAGAATTGTCAAAATTTTAATAAATATTTTTTGAATTAGACATTTTATTGATACATGTTTTATAAGTGTCAGTGTTCGATCTCACAAATTTGTAATGTAATTATTTTGACTACCATTAAAAATGGAGCTTAAATTGTATTGTAATTAATTTTAATTTGATTTCTATTAAGAGATAAATTATTACAAAAATTACAATGTTGAATTATATAACAATCTATACTTAGATACAAAAATAACTTTTTTGACACTACAGGTAAGAAAAATAAAACAAAATTCATTTTTTTTATTAGTTTATTCGCAAATTGATTTAATTTGTAGTAGTTTTTCTATATAATTTTGTTCGCAAACCTTGGTTCTTGACGACAATAGAAGAGCATAAGCAGTTTCTGGTTTGAAAGTTTCGTGAATGTGACTCTGGTGTGCATCAAGTGAATTAGTTTTTCTTTATCAATAAAAATAAATGAATAAAATGAGGTATTTATGCGATGTCCCAATCTTTGTAAAAAAGTCCAAAAACAGGAAAAGAGAGTTAAAAAAGAAAGCAGTTAAGAATCTATGACACCAGCACTAGCACTGATTTTTTATAGCAAATTATGCAGCAGCTGCATTCAGAATTATGCAGCAAGCAAAATGCATCCAACAAATGAGCTAGTTAGTCCGTTGTGGCAGGAAGTGACTGTTGAAGTTGAGTACTTAGAAGCTTTAACCAGTTTTGATGAGTAAAATGAAGAGCTTTTGAGGTCGTACGTCTTCAGTTCAGTCTCTTAAAATGTACTACTATCAGTATCCTGCATGCTGTACCTTCATCCATGATCAATGATCAGAAAAGGAGGAAAAAAAAAAGGTATTACATAGTCGTATTCTCGTGATTAGTGTATAAAAAGTGAAAGCCTGATTCAATGAAATCAAATATATATGTTCAAACCAAATCTAAAGTGAGCCAAACTTTGGAGTGCCACTGTGTGGTTTTGACAAAGCATGTCAGACATCACGATGATGTCTTGTAGTTGAGCAGGCATAGACCTTAAGATTCTGTCTATTCACAAAGTAACATCTTTGGAGTAGCATTAATCATACCAACCAATAACAATTCACTGTGGTGGTGGGGTTCATGATCCAAATATCAGAATTGAAGATGATCACTACAAGAAAAGTGCATGAGGCAAAGCAGTGATTTATAAATATGAGCACATAAGCCACATGTTTGGCCCTTAAACCAGTAAAGTTACATTTTTAACTTGATACCAAATATGCAGATAGGTGAATTTTGAAACTATTATTTACTCAAAAGTATTAGGCCCCACATGAAGAGTAGAATTAATTTTGTTTTGGGTGATGCAAAGCTGCATAAGATCCGAATATAGCTTTTATTGGGTGTGATAGAATGATTTTATCTGTTGTGGGAAAGCCATCATTTTCCACTTTTATTGAACCTGCAAATGTAGCAATGATTCAAGGGAAGCCATGTATGAAAAATAACCATGGCTTGTTCATTTGTCTTCCTCAACTCCTCAAAATTCTAATCTCAAATGCTCTTTGATCACTTCAAAACTATCTAGCTACACCATTTTATATATACTCACAAGAAACTTGGCAGAATGAGTAAATCCAGATGAGAGGAAACATAATTTACCTTACTGATATGTTTGCTACAGTTTTAGCAAGTAGGGCCCTCTAATAAAAACGTTTTCAAGACAAACTTGGCCACGTGATGACTTTTCTTACCAACACTATTTGACCAATAATTGTTCACATGACATTTTCTTGTAATCCTAATTTTGTTAATGTTAAAAAATTATTAAATACAAACTAATTTTAAAAATTAAAATAATTAATTATTATATTTATTAAATTAGAGATTTATTTAACAACTAAAAGAATTTATTTGTATCTTATCAAAATTTTAACTATTAACTATTTTATATTCTAAATTAGTTTTTATTAAAATCTAAAATATTAATAACTTTGTTAATTTAAATACTATTTTATAAATTTTTATTAATAATAGAAAATATTTTAAATACAAATATCTTTTTAGTTTTTAAAATAATATCTGATTTAATTAATATAGTGATTAATTATTTTTTATCACTAAATTTAATTGTTATTCAATTATTTTGTTGTGTCTACTTGTATGTAGATTTTAGATGCATGAGGTCAAATTTGGTGAATTGGATAAGGTTTGATGCTTGCTTGGAAGGTCACTTTCTCTTTATTACTTTGTGTACTACATGTTGTCATTGATTATACAACCTCATATTTTAATGTGTTATATACTATCATTGGTTGTTGTATAATACAAAACTCATATTCACCATGCAAGCCTGCACTCATTAACATTCAAAGTAAGAAAACACTTTCTTGTTGTAGTGATAAAACTGTAAGATAAGAAAATAAAACACTTTCAATAAACATGAGTTAGAATATTGGTTAGTTCCACACTATGGCTGCGTCTAAGGTTAAAAAAGAGAGATTTGTTGAAAGTAAAGTGAAGAGTGAAATAGAGAATTCAGTGTGATTTTTGGAATAATCAGAATATGACAACTTGTTTCATAACATGTTGCTTTTCTAAGGAACTTCATAAATTGATTGCTGTCCTTATCTCCACTCTCGCAAACACAACTTTTGTAACACCACTGAAAATTAAATAATTCAAATTGCACTTTTCTTGCAAACACAAAAAATCATTTCAAGTTTTGAAAAATGAAATAACATCAAAGAAGTTTATGAAGTGGAAGCAAATACAAAATTTTGAACCCAGCTTTATTTTGGGTCAATCTATAATTCACCTTTTGAAAAATGAGAAAGTAAAAAAAGAGTAACATAGGATACCAAGTGAGTGAGGTGAATAAAAGTTGTGGTAATTTGATAGATTTTGAAAATTGGAGGAGCCAAAGACTTTTCAATATTCAAATTCGTCTGCTTGGTTAAGGACATAAGAGAAATAAAAATAACCAAAATGTGGGTCCAATCATTTTATTAAAATATATAATTTGTTTTCTTTAACTTGCTTTTTAAGATATATAGTAATGTTTCAATTATTGATGATCTATCTCATCGCAATATTCTTCACCTCAAAACCTTCTATAGGTTCAATATTTCTATTCCTAAACCTGCTTTTACTTTTTCCTATTTATTCTTTGAAAAAAATACCATCACATGACTTGGTTCAACATTTTATATGAAACTTTTGTAAAATCATGATTTAATCTAACATCTAATGTGCAGTAGAAGAATCATAAGGGTTTGCATTAAAGTGATAAAGGGTTTGGTTGTAATATTGAAATAAAAGAGGAAATGAATGAGTTGATGGCATACAGATGCAAAGCATATGAATTATTAAAGGGTAGATATAAAAAACTAGAATGAAAACGACATCATATACTTTTATGTTTTTGTCCACCAACATGATTGAGTCATTGAAAATGGTAAAAATGGAATGAGAAAGAAGAAGGGAAATTAATTGGGATAATGATGTTATGCCATCTTTCCTGTTCTATGTCGGAGCTATAAGAAGCATCAAATCTACGAAATACCATCAATAATACAAATCTTATTGCTCACTACAACTTCATAATAGATTCAAATTAATGCCTTCTTAGAAGGTACACTTAGATGCATGTTTTTCTTTTTTTTCATACAGAGTTTCTGTATACCTCTCAATTACATAGCGTTTAATATTATATTTAAGACACATAGATAAATTATAGATTATTAAAGAAAGTTATTATTATAAAATTTGTTTATATTTTAGGATAATAATTTTATGTTTTTCTTAATAGTTTGAGTCTAACGAGAATTATAAATAGGTGGTATATAATTCTCATGGTTAGAAAAGATACTAAACTCTATTTTATACTTTTAACTTTTTATTAAGAATCGATCATTATTTTTATATTCTTATTGACTTAAGCATCTTATAAGAAAAATGATAAAATAATAGTAAGAGGAAGAGATATTTTTTTTATTGTATATTCATGTATAAGAAATATACAGGGAGTTTCTCTCCCCAAATTACAATCAATCTATATAGGTAGGATACTAATTATGAGATTCCTATCATTATTAAATTAATTGTATATAATTAAGTATAATATCGTGTAATATTATATACAATAATTCCATATAATTTGATAATTATTATTTTTTAATACATTCTAAGTAATATACTCTTATTGACTTAATCTTCCGAAAGTCTTTGAAGATATATCGTCACAGCGTTAATAACATCAACATCTGTTTAGTGATCTGTAGCTGAGCAGTCACATTGTGGAAGAACAGGTGGATGAGTGTTATCATTTATTCAACAAACGTACATGTTTAGGCTACCATTAACAAGTCCCTCCCTCACCTAAACTCCAATTTTAAAACAAACATCACAAGTTTTGGTTTACCATATGAACTATACATGTAAAAAACAAAAGTTTGAGGTTGCAAGTGTTGGTGTGAAGTTGCTGAAAGTGGTAAAAGACAGAGACATGCAGAAGCAGGAAGATGAGGAGAGAGAATGGATCGGACAAAAAATGTTGAAATTGCATAGTTTAAGGTGGTGGTGGGCCCCGGCGGCGGAGGGAAGAAGACATTGTGCTTTTTGCTTTGGTTCCATTCCATCATGCACGTGGTCCACGCCTTCTTAATTATCTTATTATGCCCTCTCTCACACACTAACATTTTTCTCTTATCATGCTCATACATACACATAAAACCAAAATGTTTCTCATTTTCTACAAAAATTTTCATCATCAAACACAATCATTAAACAGTGCAGCGTTGCCTTTTTCATCATAACAGCTGTATGCAACTATATATATATATATACCATTAATATTTATCCACCCTAAATCATGACGTACATTTTTTCAATTAAAGAACAAAAATGCAAATGAAATTAATTTGAAGCTGAAATTAGCTAAAAGCAAGCAGCATAATTGTGCAGTTGGAAGATGACAGCAGCACTTTTGGTGGTATTATTGGGTAACGAAAAGGAATGGTGGAGCTAATAAACTTGGTGAGAAGTCATAATGAAGTTCATAATTTCAAACACCCACAAAATGATCCAAACACTTTGTTGAAAGAGGGTAGAATGGATAGAGAGATGATGTTGCTACTAATAGTATGTATGTATAAACCCTAATCAGTGAAGACAGATAACAGCTAGCTATGCACATATAATAATAAAAATAAAAGATGGTATTCTATCTTCATTCTCCAACCACAACCAAATAAAATATATGGTTGGAGATCTCACATCGACTAAAGATTAGAGTCTTTCGTAGTATATAAGTGGGTGTAAATCTCACCTCATTGAGCCGGTTTTATGAAATTGAGTTAGACTTAAAGTTCACTTCGTAATATGGTATAAGAGTCATTTCGAGCTTATCCTAGCGAGTGTTTGTGTTGAGCCTAACGTGTCACCCGCTATATATAGTCTCACGCACGGGTTGGTAGTCGCGTGAGGGAGATGTGTTGGAGATCTCACATCGATTAGAGATTAAAGTCTTTCATAGTATATAAGTAGGTGCAAACCTTACCTCATTGAGTCGGTTTTATGAAGTTGAGTTAGGTTTAAAGTCCACTTCGTAATATATATCACTTTAGAGACTAAAAAAATTAATGATATTTAAAGTAATTTCTATTATTATTAATAAAAGTTTATAAAATAATTTTTAAATTGATATCTAATCATTAGCTCTAAGATTTTATCTACTAATATCTTAGATTCTAAATTAGTCTCTAAAAGACCAATTGAGATCAATTTAAAATATAAAATATTAGTAGCTAAAATCTTAGTTAATTTAGATACCAATTTAAAAATTATTTTATAAAATTTAATTAATAATAGAAACCACATTTCATACAAATAATTTTTTAGTTTCTAAATTAGTTTATAATTTAGTTAATATAATAATTAATTATATATTTTTTTAAAATTTAATTGTTATTTAATAAATTTCTACCTACAAAATTAGCCACTATACAAGTCATTTCGATTGTTATTTAAATTAGCGATTGAGTTTCGTTGTCAAAAGTCTAAACATATATTTAATAATGGATCGTTAGGGTATAGCTGTTGCTCATGAGTGACCAATGTTATGTTATTGCAATTTGTTTCGTTATTTTAAATATATATATTAAAACTATTACAAAACCCCCTACTATTTTTAAAAATTAATACATTTTTAAGTCACTAATTTAGTTGTAAATTATTTGTCAAAACTAGTTATTTTGGTTGTTATTTCGATAGCTATTTCTGATAATAATTTAATTTAATATGTGTAACACAACAAAATTTAACCCTTATAATGACATCCACTATATCTTACTTTAAACTTATAACATATACTAAAAATTAAATGAAATTGTTACATCGTTATATGAACTAATTAAAAGTGACAACTTAGAAAAACTAAATAAAAATCAGAATTTCAAATAAACTAACACTAAAAATAAATAATATCAAAATTAATTAGCCACTATATTAATAAATTATATATTAATTTAAAGATTAAAAAATTTAGTATTAATAATAAAATATTATAAAATAATTTTTAAATTGATATTTAAATTAGTTATTAAAATTTTAATTACTAATATTTTAGATTCTAAACTAGTCTCTAAACAACTAATAGAAATTAATTTAGAACATAAAATATTAATAATTAAAATCTTAGTAGATAATAGTTAGATATCAATTTAAAAAATAGTTTATAAATTTTTATTAATAATAAAAATTATTTTAAATACCAATAATTATTTAGTTTCTAAAATAGTCTTTAATTTAGTTAATATAATAACTAATTATTTTAATTTTTAAAATTAATTTTTATTTAATAATTTTAATTTCATTACAAATTTGAAGTGGTGCCGATAAAAAAAAAATTAAAAGTGGCAAGGAGTGAGAAAATTAAAGGTGATTTGTTATTTTGTTATTGGAAGAATTTGCAATTGTACTCAATGGAGTATTTTTTTAACAACGTGAAAATATACTTTATTACCACTAATTACTAATAAATATATTAGGAAAGATATTTGTTGTCTTCTTGTGTGATTTCCTACACCTAATTTAGATGCTCATAATATTTTTTTAATAAAACAATTTTATCACAATGCTGATGACACAAAAATATATAAATTTATTAAATGAAACAATTAAAAAAAAATGCTATAACATAAAAGACAACAAGAAAATATATAGTAGAATCATATTGAAAGTCATCAATATAATCGTTATGAGGATCATCATATCTTGATTAAAAGCATCTATAGTAATAAGAGTTTTACAATATTATATATAGCATTATTTATATATTTTATGTCTCCCAATAATATTAAAATTAAGTGTCAAATATTAATCTTAAATAAATATAAAATATCCTCACGACCTAAAAAGTATTATATCAGTTAATTAATTTTTAGTTTGCTGATAAAGAAATAAAATAGTTATGATTGCATACATTAAATGAAGAGATAATGCTTATATCTTCCAATCTTATTTTTCTTATATTTTCTTATCTCAGAAGATAAAATTAAAAATATTATTTCATTTTTTAATAATTATTATTTTTTTCTTAAAAATTCTTCTTCTTCTTATTTTTTTTTTTAAAAAAAATCTTCTGCTTATTATTTTTTGTTATTTTCATTTTACTTTATCACTTCATCTTACGAATAAAGATATTACACTTTAAATGTGTCAAGTGAATGAAATCTTCCCTCTATCAAATAACTCAAATAAGTTTTCATTTTTTTACAATAAAATTGTGTGTCTTCTATTGTGGTTTCTTACTTCATATTATTTAAAGCTCATATTTTTGCCAATAAAATAATAATATTAATATTTATGCAAAAAAATTTAATCCCATAGAATGTTAGTGACAAAAAATGTATAAATTTATTTTATTATATAAATAAAATCAATGTAATATGATTAACTCAAATAAACGATGATATAAGTGTTGCTACACATAGTAAAGTCATTCCTTAAGGGTAAATCTTCTTTATTGAACATTCTCTCTAATAGATTGGAGTACTTTTAAATATTTTATATTATTTTATTTATTATTTAGAATAATAACAAAAAATATAATAAAGTCACCTTAATATAACAATAAACTATAATCACACATGAGTCAGAAAATTTAAATGTATAATAAAATTTACAAAATACTATATTTTTTAATAATTTATCTTTTATTTGTATCTCTTTATATTGAGTTTTTTAATATTTTTTATCGAGTTTGTGCAATGTTTTTCTAACTCAAACTTACCAAGGACTCTGAGTTGAAGTCAAATGAATATAATAATGTGGTAATATTAAAGAAAATAAAAAAAAAAGATTTGTAGAAACTTTTATGACCCTAAATCTCCTTTTATATAATCTCAGAAAGTACGTTTTACGTCTTTTGAGCCTAAAATAGTGGAGATTTAGTTTGTGATGTGTTTTGAAAAGCAAACAAATTATGAGAAGTGTAAATCAAGTTTAAGAAATATGAGAAACTTGTATAATTAAGGATATTTTATTAGAAACACTTTCCAGTTTTAAACAAACAACATATCTTCCATGAAAAACTCCTGTAATTCATTAATTATTAGAACATATTATTTATAAAATATTATGGTTGTGGGTGTAATTATTATGGTAGAATCACAAGTTTGAAAAAATAAAAGTTATTAAGAAAATCATAATACAAACTAATTTTAAAAATTAAAAATAATTAGTTGTTTTATTAATTAAATTAAAATATTTTATAAACTAAAATACTTATTGATTTTTAAATTAATTTTTATTATTGATAAATAGTTTTTAAATTGATATCTAATTAGCTAGCAATATTTTTGTTAATAATTGTTAGTTAAAATCTTGGTAATTAATTAAATATAAATTTAAAAATTATTTATCAATAATAAAAATTAATTTAAAATCTAATAATTTTTTAAGTTTTTAAAATAATCTTTAATTTAGTTAATATAATTAATTATTTTTATCTTTAAAATTGGTTTTTTATTTAATTAAGTTACTAAACATGTAAAATTAAGTACTATTATTCTTAGGGCTTAATTAAAGCTAAGTGAATAAAAAAACATCTGAATGAAAGCCGTACAGGAATTGGTTAAAATTAATTTTTGTTCTTAAATGTAAAAAACAAATGTCCTTTTCCTTATCGTTTACAATATTAATCTGTGTTCAGTTGCTTTTGATATGTGTGCCAATCAAAAACAAACACAACAAAATTCAAATTCATTATTCTACAACGGCTATTTTCTAATTTCTATGATGTCGGTGAGTTTAGTATTATGTCTTCTTCATCTTTATTACATATATTCACTACTTAACGTTATTCAACTCAACTATAATATATTAATTATAAACAATCATTAATAAATATAATTAAACTCAAGTCGCATTCACATATAATTAAATTAATCCATTCTAAATCGTGTTTACCAAATATTCCGTTACCAAAATTTCATATACCATTACTTTTTTTTTTAAATCATAGTCTAAAATAACTTTTGACCCTTAACTCCTTTTACTAAACTTCAATTCGATTTTTATCTTTCAAAGAAAATTATTTTTCATCATATATCTCTCAAATTTTTATATATTTTCATTTCGAAATCGTCATCGTTTTTTATTTTATGTCACGGTTTTTTACTTTTTTAACTAATTCAAAATGTAAAATCTATTCTACTGAATCTGAGGAAAAAAAAAATCGGTGCTCGTGAAATTAACTTTTCACGCAATTTTTAGTCATTTTATGATTTCTTTTAGTTTTAACATCCATAATCTTCTTATAGAATAATCCAACCGAAAACCTTATGCGTTTTTCAATAAATAATCAAGGATTCAAAATAACATTGATTTTTTTTAAAAGACTAACTTTAATAATATTATTGCATATAAGTGAGTGTTGTTAACCAAAATGGATTTACGAGTTTTTGTTGTCTATATCCAATTATATGTGAGGAAAAGTGAATGTAGAAAGAAAAAAAATAGTTTCTATATCTTCAATTTGAAAGTGTACCGAAAAACAATGAATAAGAAAGAACGAATCAATTAATGAAAAATATAGTTTGACAAATCTTTAAGTTATATACAATCTTTTTAAAAATAAATATATATATATATAATAAATGATAAATTTATAATTAAATAATATAAAAAAATATTAAAATAATAATACTGAGAATTGTAATATGATTGTATAAGAAAAAAAATTGAGTTATCTATATATAATTAAGGTTGATTTTTAAGAAATGATCATGATAATCTCACTTTCCATTAACTTTTCTTTTCGATTCAACACTTTCCTCTTCCTCAATTTTATATTTAAATCCAAACAAAATAACAGATAAATGTTAAAATAAATCTTTTAAATAATAATAAATAAATACAAATTTTAGTAAAAATATTAAAAGAGTTTAATTTCAAATGTAATAACTAATCAAACTCAATATTAAGAGTAACTAAGAAATTTGAAAATAAAATGTATGAAATAGATTAAGTAACTTTGTAAAGATTTAAATTTGAAATGTATAACATACTACTGTAATCATTATTACTAGCGGAAATAAACAGAAAGCCTTATTTTTTAAATATTTTTATATAATATTATTATACTATAATTTTTTAATTAATATATGGTAAATTTATAAATATATAAATGATAAAATAAATTGGATTAATAAGGGTATTTTCACCATACTATTTTTTTAAAGATTAAATTATATATATTAAAGATAAAAAATATTATGTATATATATGTGACCATTATTTATAAAAAAAAGTTCTTTAATTATTTTGAAACAAAAATAATTATTCAATTATTTATTTTATTAAATAAATAGATAAATTACTTTTGTCAAAAGATAATAATTACACTTTTTCTTTTGAAAAAAAATACAACTAATATAATAACTATTGAAATACAAATATATTATTAAATTACAAAAAAACATTTTTATTAAGAATTATTATAAAAAAAAAGAAATTCAATTCTGTTGTATGTAATTTCTTTCTTGTGTAGGTGATTTTTTTATTAATCTTTGTTTTTTTCAAATTCAAAACTTCTCTAATTTATTTAAAATTCAAGATTCCAATTCAAAATAAATAATTGTTAAATTTATTATATTAAATTATAAAGTATAAATTGAAAAATGTGTACATGAAACCCCTTTCTATATCATAGATTATAAATATTATTAACAATAAAAAATATATATTAAAATTATATTGTAGTTGGATTTGAGTCAATTTTAAAAATACAAACGGCAAGATCTGAACCGTTCCCCTCCATAGTTAAAAAAGAAATCCAAACAATGCAAAAACAGAATCTTTTTCTGTTATTAGTTATTTAATCTTCTATCAGTTTTGTTTTGTTTTGGATCTGTGTGCTTTTACCCTATTACCACCAAAACATTTATATACATCTTCTAAAACAAATAAAATTCTCTTATTTTTTCTTAAAAAAAATATTATTTTAAAGTTAATAAAAAGTTGAATATTTTAAAAGAGTTAAGAAGATTTTATGTGCTGCCTTTCCCTACACAAAAAATTATTTTTGGTCTTACAATAAGGATAAAGTGTAAAGATGTTATCTTTTAAACACAACCATAATTGAAAAAACACATTTAGCATTTAAATATTCCAAAAAAACAGCTCTTTTTTAGTCTTTTTATTTACATACTTTTCTTGAAATCTCATATACAAAATGTAGGGTGTCTGCAGCTTGTATTGTCTAATGAATTACCTTGGTTTTATCTCATAAATTTTGAGTTTTTTAAGACCAAAATCTGGTTCAGGTTGAAGTCACCAGAAGACACCAACTGAGAAAATAATGTATTTAAATAGGTAGTGTTATGTTACTGCATTAAGGAACTGTTAACAGTTGTAACAGAAAAAAAAGACGAATCTTAGTTATTTTTCTTGTGAATTTATCTAAAAGCAAATCAAGTAAGAGGAAATACTATTCTTTCATGAATGAATCATGTGAAAATGTGGATCAAGAAACGTCAAAAGAAGGGTATAAATAATAAAAAAAATGAGATATTTTTATGAAAAAGAATGAACACACATACATACATATCTGTCATCTCAGAACGTAGGTAGATCTACACAGGCATACCTACAGCAGCAGCCAGCAGCCATCACCACGTGCAAAAATAAAGAAAAAATTTCATCACATTTTTAATTGCTGTCAAATTTTGGCCTTATAACTCAGCAGGGAACACAATTTACTGCTATATGTTATCCCATATTCAGTCTTCATTCATCATCAGAGAAATAAACCAAAAGGAACAATTTTGAATGGATTTTGATTTTTTCACATTTTAGCTTTAACATATGTTTTGGTCAACAACCAATTCTGATAAATATGCACGTGTCACTGTCAATGTGTCCTTCATAATGGTATTATGTCCTTTGTTGTCACCTTAACTTCAGGGTGCTGTTTTCTGTTTGGACCAATGACAGTTTAAATCTGATACCAATTCACTCTGCTACACCTAATGGTAATATGTCACTTTTTGCATAAAAGAAAGAAATTTCATTTCACATCTCAACACCATGAAACCAAAGTCTGAATTTTTAACAAGAGAACTTCATAAGTGATGAAAAAGTGTGATCAGATGCAGATGGGGTGCTGAGATTAACGGCCAGATGGAGATAACTTGAGTCTGCATATTGTAACAACTTGCACCACACCTAAACGTGAGAATTTGAGGACCAAAAGTGGTTGATGGTGTGGTCCTCCAAAGATCTTCAATACAACAATTATATGATCTTAAAAGAAAAGTCTTTCTTTTGATTATTTTTTTTCACTGTGTTTTACTCCTATCATTCCCACATTATAAGCATCGAAAGGGACTCACGTTTCCTCTATCAACTGTCTGCCACTGTGCAATTCTTCTCTCTTCCAATCATAACTTTTCCACCACATCTCCATCTCATTATGCATGCATCCAATCTCCAATTTACGTTTAACTTTTCTAACCAATTCCAAGGGATTTATTAATTTCCTTAAATTCAACAACCCTTATGAATTTTATGTCTGTTTACACCCCAATTCAGAGATGTTATACCACACGGCATTGACTATCATAAACAATGCAGAGAGATGAGAAAGGTGGCTATTAGAAATTAGAAAAATAGGTTCAAGTAGGTTCACATGGGGTCACAGTTAATGCACATACCCTGTTGTAATCTTGACCAATGGGGCATGTAATTACATGCCCTGGCACACCAACTTAGCCTTAAGAAGAAGGGTAAGTAACCCAGATGAGAAAAGTTGCCACATTTACCTTCAAACCAGTTCAAGAATTACCCTTCTGTAAAAATCCCATTTGCAGAGAAAAAGAGATTAATTAGCAGGGAATCTTGACTCTTGAAACCATATGAAACTAGATATGTCCGGTGCATCATAGAGAAACGTACCTGATTTTTCCTACTTTTGGACAGTAGGGTCATTTTTAATTGCCAAATGCTTAGTTGTTTGAATTATATTATATTATCCAACAGGGCCAAATAGTTCTATGAGGGAACATTAGTGTGCACGTTCCATTATTCATTCATGTTACACTTATTCATTATTCATGTCATAAATCTTTGTTACATGACATTGGTCAATTGCCAAACCCAATGCAAATATTTGAAATTCACCGGAGGAACAACATGTTAGAGACAAACCCAATGAATTCTTCAGAAGCAATTATAAATTAACAAGTGTCCAAACAGAAGCATTTACAAAGAGTGGATGGTCCATGAGCTTCTTCAAAAGTGTCGTTTTCTAGAGATGTAAAGCAAGGTAGCTAAAGTTGAATGTAGAATGCAAGAAATGAAACCATTCTGGAAATCACCATTTTCCCCTGGTTACTGTTTTCTAGTCCTTTTTTATGTTGGCCTCTAAAGTTCTGGTACCACGAATTAGCTGTATAATAAGCAGCAACGTGCACTTCATGCTGGTGTTGACAACCTCACATGTTAATCTCATCATTGAGGAACCACATGGGTGAGAAAATTCTTAAAGAAAGTGAAAGAAAAGAAAAAGAAAAAAAGCATAAACAGGTGAAGTGCACCAAAGTTGTACTCTTCTCATGGCAACTTCTCATTCTGTCCACCCCACTGGAATCAACGTATTAAGGCAATATTTGATTTGTGAAGGTGTATAATTGCGGATATACGGTATATAACAGATTAAACAAATGGATGATAGTTGTGTGTGGGAACCCCACGAACACGTGGATAGCAAATTAAGCCAAATTTGGATTATTCTTTATGAGAAACTGCCAAAGGGTTGTGTTCCAAATGTACTAAAAAAAAAATGGTGTTGAAAAGTCAAAATATCTTGACCCTTGAACAAAAGAGGATTCGATCCAAAGCTTGCAATGGATGGCATCGAGGAGCAATGGAACAAAAATGATGAGCAGTGATGGAACCGTGATGCAAAATACATTATTGTTTCCCTTCCCTGGAAAACAGTAGGAAGAAAATGAGTAAAGAGAAAGAGATAAAAGAATAAAGCATAGTTTAATGGGTAGTTGGAGAAAGGAATAGAGGCTTAAAAGGTTGGAGGAAAACAAAAGAAGCAAGAGTTTACGAAACTGTGGTTAAAGAAAGTCACAAGGCCAGCTGGGGAAGCTTATTTTAAAGCATTATATCAAAATGAAAGGTATTTAATAGTTTGAATTGGTCCCTCATGACAGCTCCTCTTTAACGACTCACTTTCACTATAAGTACTAAGTATTTCATGCAGCTTTTGTCAGTCATATCATCACTAACACCATAACCTCTTTCTTCTTCTCCTTCCACCAATTTCAGTGAGGATCTGAGAAGAAGCATTGCTCAGAGGAACTCAGCTTTTTCCTTCTACGCATGACTGCAAGGGGCAGAGACCCCTCATGGGGTCTTCTCTGGCCGCAAATGGCCCTCGCATTTTCCATTGCTCTCCTTTCTTTCACTGTGGTTTCTGTCAATGCTGATGGTTACCCTTACTATTCTCCTCCTCCTCCTTACGAGTACAAATCACCACCTCCTCCACCTTATGAGCACAAGTCTCCTCCTTATGAGTACAAGTCTCCACCTCCCCCATCTCCATCTCCTCCTCCTCCTTACGTCTACAAGTCTCCACCTCCACCACCATATGAGCACAAGTCTCCTCCATATGTGTACAAATCACCACCTCCTCCATCTCCTTCACCACCACCTCCTTACGTCTACAAGTCTCCACCTCCTCCTCCTTATGTCTACAAGTCTCCACCTCCTCCTCCTTACGTCTACAAGTCTCCACCACCACCTCCTTATGTCTACAAATCTCCCCCTCCACCACCATATGAGCACAAGGCTCCACCATATTATTACAAGTCACCACCACCTCCTTCCCCATCTCCTCCACCTCCTTATTACTATAAATCTCCTCCACCACCCTCTCCCTCACCTCCTCCTCCCTACTACTACAAGTCTCCACCACCTCCTTCACCATCTCCTCCTCCACCCTACTACTACAAGTCCCCACCACCTCCTTCACCATCTCCTCCTCCACCCTACTACTACAAGTCCCCACCACCTCCTTCACCATCTCCTCCACCACCCTACTACTACAAGTCTCCCCCTCCACCTGTAAAGTCTCCAGCTCCAACTCCCTACTACTACAAATCTCCTCCTCCCCCATCTCCAAAACCATACTACTATAAGTCTCCTCCACCACCATCTCCAACTCCTTACTATCCATCTCCTAAACCATACTACTACAAGTCTCCACCACCACCCTCCCCCACTCCTTACTACTACAAGTCTCCACCACCACCATCTCCAACTCCTTACTACTATAAGTCTCCACCACCACCCTCTCCAACTCCTTACTATCCATCCCCCACTCCCTACTACTACAAGTCTCCACCACCACCATCTCCAACTCCCTACTACTATAAGTCTCCACCACCACCATCTCCAACTCCCTACTACTACAAGTCTCCACCACCACCCTCTCCAACTCCTTACTATCCTTCCCCCACTCCCTACTACTACAAGTCCCCACCACCACCCTCCCCAACTCCCTACTACTACAAGTCCCCACCACCACCATCTCCAACTCCCTACTACTACAAGTCTCCACCACCACCATCTCCAACTCCTTACTATCCATCCCCCACTCCTTACTACTACAAGTCTCCACCACCACCATCCCCAACTCCCTACTACTACAAGTCTCCTCCTCCTCCTTCACCTACTCCTTACTACTACACTTCTCCACCACCACCCAAATATCCACCTCCCTACTATTATAACTCCCCTCCTCCACCTGTTGTGTATCCCCCACACCCCTACCACCCCCACCCCTTGATTGTCAAGGTAGTGGGTAAAGTCTACAGCTACAAGTGCTATGACTGGGAGTATCCCGAGAAGTCTCACAACAAGAAACACCTCAAAGGTACACACCTTATTTTTCTCATTTACAATGCCTTCCAATTAATGTTCTCTGTGTTACCATCAAACTGTTACTTTCCTGCTTCTTTGATGTTCATTAGCAGCCGCTTTTTGGAGTTAGGAGACTCCTATGTTTCCATAATGGAAATGTCTTTGTTTTTAAAATTCAGTCACTTTCACAACCACCTTTTCTTATCTGTCTGTTTTTCTTATAATTAACCTTTTGAGGTTAATTAACGTGTTAATAAGGTTTGAGGGAAAAAAACTGAACAGATTCAGAGCGTCTAGAGTAATGCACAAGTGAACATTTTATAATGTGGTTAATAGGCATTTTATAATTTTAATGATATATTTATCTGCATTGATCTGTGCAAGTATCTTTATATAAATTAAACAAAGATACTAAATAAATGTCTTAGATTATGTGTGATTATCTCCAAAAGGAGATTCATAAAAAGGAAAAGAAAAACAGAAATATAATTTAGAAGAATCGGCTAATGCCTGTAATACATTAAGAAATAATCAACTAGACACTTTATATATGAACCTTTAAATGATTCTTAATATATAATATAATATGGTATCTGACAAAACTTTCACTTTAATGATAACTTGGTGTGTGGTATGATCTATGAATTGGAATTAAGCATTTTGGGGTGAATGCAGGTGCTACTGTTGAGGTTAAATGCAAAGCAGGAAGAAACATCATTAAGGCTTATGGTGAAACTAAGAGCAATGGAAAATACAGCATCACAGTTAAGGACTTTAACTATGTGAAATATGGATCCGTAGTGTGCAAGGCCAAGCTTTATGCCCCACCTAAGGACTCTCCATTCAACATACCTACAAAGTTGAACGAGGGAACAGAGTTGAAGGTCAAATCCAAAGACAAATATGAAGTTGTGTTGAAGGCTAAGCCATTTGCTTATGCTTCAAAGAAGCATTTCAAAGAATGTGAAAAGCCTAAGCCTTCACCAACTCCATACTATTACAAGTCACCTCCTCCTCCATCTCCAGTTTACATATACAAGTCACCACCTCCTCCATCACCTACTTATGTTTACAAGTCACCACCACCACCAGTGAAGTCACCTCCCTATTACTATCAATCTCCACCTCCACCATCACCAAAACCTCAGCCTCCTTATTATTATCACTCTCCACCTCCTCCAACACCAGTTGTTAAGCCACCATACTACTACCAATCTCCACCTCCTCCATCTCCAAAACCTAAGCCTCCATACTACTACCAATCTCCTCCTCCTCCATCACCAAAACCTAAACCTCCTTACTACTACCAATCTCCACCTCCTCCATCACCAAAACCTCAGCCTCCATACTACTATCAATCTCCACCTCCTCCAACACCAGTTGTGAAGCCACCATACTACTACCAATCTCCACCTCCTCCATCACCAAAACCTCAGCCTCCTTACTATTACCAATCTCCACCTCCTCCAACACCAGTTGTTAAGCCACCATACTACTATAAATCTCCACCTCCCCCATCACCCTCTCCTCCACCACCATACTACTATAAATCTCCACCTCCACCATCACCCTCTCCTCCCCCTCCATACTACTATAAGTCTCCACCTCCACCATCACCAGTTGTTAAGCCACCATACTACTACAAATCTCCACCTCCACCATCACCCTCTCCTCCCCCTCCATATTACTATAAATCTCCACCTCCACCATCACCCTCTCCTCCACCTCCATACTACTATAAATCCCCACCACCCCCATCACCAGTTGTTAAGCCACCATACTACTACAAATCTCCGCCTCCACCATCACCCTCTCCTCCCCCTCCATACTACTATAAATCTCCACCTCCTCCATCACCATCTCCTCCACCTCCATACTACTACCACTCTCCACCTCCACCATCACCAGTTGTTAAGCCACCATACTACTACAAATCTCCACCTCCACCATCACCCTCTCCTCCCCCTCCATACTACTATAAGTCTCCACCTCCACCATCACCCTCTCCTCCCCCTCCATACTACTATAAATCTCCACCTCCACCATCACCGGTTGTTAAGCCACCATACTATTATAAATCCCCACCTCCCCCATCACCCTCTCCTCCCCCTCCATACTACTATAAATCTCCACCTCCACCATCACCCTCTCCTCCCCCTCCATACTACTACAAATCTCCACCACCACCATCCCCATCACCGCCACCTCCATACTACTATAAATCTCCACCTCCACCATCACCGGTTGTTAAGCCACCATACTACTATAAATCCCCACCTCCCCCATCACCCTCTCCTCCCCCTCCATACTACTATAAATCTCCACCTCCATACTACTACCACTCTCCACCTCCACCATCACCAGTTGTTAAGCCACCATACTACTACAAATCTCCACCTCCACCATCACCCTCACCTCCCCCTCCATACTACTATAAATCTCCACCCCCACCTTCACCATCCCCTCCTCCTCCATACTATTATAAATCACCACCACCACCATCCCCATCACCGCCACCTCCATACTATTACAAATCCCCTCCACCTCCATCCCCATCTCCACCGCCTCCTTATTACTATCACAGTCCTCCTCCACCATCTCCCACTCCTCATCCTCCCTACTACTACAAATCCCCTCCACCACCAACGTCCTATCCTCCACCTCCTTACCACTATGTGAGCCCTCCACCACCTTCTCCATCTCCACCTCCACCATACTATTACAAATCACCACCTCCTCCCTCCCCAGCCCCCGCTCCAAAGTACATTTACAAATCACCTCCACCTCCAGCTTACATCTATTCTTCCCCACCTCCACCCATCTACAAGTAAGCTCGGATTGTGGAAGCACCATTCACCACAAATCATGTAAGTTCAGGATTCCAACATTGATCATAAGTAAAATTAGTTAATTATACGTGTATGAATTTTAGTAATGGAAATTCCCACTGAATTATTTTTTCAGGTTCTAGTTTTCATGGAGGAATAAAGGCAAGCTCCATTTGGAGTGAAGTGAAATATCTATCTTCCTGTCCAAGTTCTTTGAATAATAAAAGTCTGAATGTGTCATCTCTGGGCTACAATGTTTGTGATTCAGACCCGGTTGGTTCAATTTGTTTGATGGCCATCTTGCACGTCCTGATCTTATTGTGTTCAAGTGACGGACAAATGAAAAAGAGGAAGAGAGATTTAAAGTGTAAATGCCAAGTGAAAGTGAAAAAGTACAGTCCACTCTTAGAGATCTCTTAAATTTATTTGTTTATAGGCCGTCTATGATTGCTTTTCTATTTATTGTGGAATTTTTGTATTGTACCAGTTGTTGTGTTTGCAATAAGTAATAGTAATAAACCACCAAATTCAGGTTTCCTAACTTTCCTTTAAAATGAATGAATAAATAAGAAGTATAAAAAGTATGATACCACAACCCTTATATAACAAAACTACCTTAAGCTTATTCTCTTTACCTTAATCCTTACCTTAAACCTTAAACTCTGTTTCAAGACAACAATTTGAATACGAAAAACATATGTCACGCGTTGTAGACATTATTCATTACCAAGTTTTCAACTGGGTCAGAGTAAAAATTTCACATCCTACACTTCTGAAAATCCTCTTGTTATTATTCTTATGTTACCACAATTTTGGTTTCCTAATAACCATTTGCATTTATACCATTCTCGAGATATCAAATAGTACATCAGAAAGAGTCTCTGCCTGATGCCTATCAAACTCAATATCTGCCCACTATGATGATTCTTTAGAAGGCACCAGCTAAAGTTTCTGCATGTTTGAACTTTGCTCATAAACAGATAAGATAAACAAACAATTGACATAAATTATTTGGACTCAACACCAAATCACGTTTCCTTCTTGGAATCTTTGCTCATTTCTTTTGTAGTACGTACCAATTATTAATTATTAATTTAACTATAAGTCTTCTTCTTCTTCTAGCCATATCCAAGCAGGTCCCATTATCTAATTAAATAGCCCCCAATAATCTGATCAAATCCACATAACTGATTCGTGGACCCTTTCTTCCTTCTAATTCATGCAATTTCCCTAAAGTTACAAAAACTAATTTCACACTGCTACTAACAACCACAGCATCAGCATCTTAATTATTTCATTTACCATGTCACAAAATTTGAAGTTGTGATGATGACAAGTTCTAAGATTATTTAAATATGAATCAGTAGTTTGAATTTATATAAGCTATCACTAACGCATGATTTAGTTATGATTTGAATTAGTCATTGACAGATACTGATAATTTTTAACAGTATTAATTATCATCCTGAGTTGTATTAAGCTCAAATGTGTACCTAACAAAGGCAACTAAAAATTAAAGAAAGGAATTCACAAGCACTAATTATTGCTGTGTTTACAAGAAAACAAAAAAAGTGGTCTTCCAACTAATATAAGAGAAAGTGGCAACTTGCTATATAAAGGGAAACATAAAGATAGAAAAGGGTTGAAATGCTAATTTGTTATGGGTGCTGTCATGCATCAATTCTGATTAATCTAAATTTTTGAAGTTATATAAAACTACAAAGAGAACGATGGCGCACCGAACAATCATTATAAAGAAGAGGTCTACCCACTATTTGAGGAACTGCTCATCATCACTTAATGTAAAGAATAACTTTTTAATATTTTATAACTTTTCAAACTACTAATTAAATAAATGAGCATAAAATAATTTGTATGCTTGAACCAATAATGTTTTCTGAAAAAAAAAACACTATTGTGATGCTGATGTTTAATAAACAACTGTATTAAGAAATGGGTTTTTCAATTATCATTTTAAGAATTATTTGGTTGTTTTCAAGAGGGGTTTCTAGGAAGGAAAGGATGGGGTTGGGAAAGGATTAATTAAGTAACCTTTTGCTTTGGGGGTGTTTTTTTTTATCATCAACAATAATGAATAAATAAATATTGATCACTTTAGGGGTGATCCAACTCTTATACAACATACTAAAACAGTCGGCCAACATAATACTATCTAAACTACTCAAAAGTCATCTAAACTACTCTAAAACAAGAAGCTCCAGAACGAGAAACAAACCATAAGTTCAAGACACCAATCTGAATAAGAAAAACAAGCAGATGAAATTTTAAAGGAAATCCAAGATCAAACTTTCAATTGAGTTAGAGAAAACGTCTCTGAATGATGCGTCACTCCACCTTTAAAGATGACATTGTTCCTAAGACAGAAAATCTCACTAACCATCACAATTCAAACATTTTTCAAAATCAAATTAACAGAATTAGGTGCATTACACAGGTTGCTGGCAAGAAACTTGTATTTCCAAACAAAGGGAGTGACAAAATTTGTACTCTGTTGGTAGAAGAATGAAGTACTATATTCTTGCAGCTGTACATTTATCTAATAGATGCATGCACTGTTTTCCCAAGGTTGTTTCCATTTTCTGTCTGTATCACATATATTAAGCAAAATGTTCATTCTGCTGGATGCAGTATTATGCTGCAGAGATTCTGCTTTTGGCTTATTTTGTCTTATGAGCTTTGATTCTCTAAACCTTTTTGTAAAGAGTTGGAGAGCATACCTTAAATGCTTCAATTCTATTTATTTCATTCTTTCCCAATAAAAGAAAAGGAATTGTTCATGTGAGAAATATTGGAATCCTATTAAGGTATTTTTATAACCAATGTGAAGAAATTTGGTCTGTAGTTAATTTCAGTTAAGGTTTATTGTCATGGCTGATTTTGATTTTTACTCTTTGTAAACAACTGAAATAATTTACAACTAGCATTATGGATAATAATCTTACATTAGCATAGGATCCTATTGTCATTTTCACTTCTTCACACTACTATTGCAGCAAAATGGCATAATGTTGCAGTAGTTTGCACCATCTTAGTCTCTTAAAGATCCTTTTTTCTGTGCTCATGTGATGTATGACAGAAGATATGCTGCCACTGAAAAAGAGGTTCTGCTTCTTCATATTTCACAATCTTGTTGCACCTCATGAGGTGTGTGATTCAAAAAGTTATTACATATAAATACTAATTAATGGGATGAATTATATAATAATTAGATAATAATATTAGAATAAGGACTAGTGTTTAATCTCTAATTTTTTTCTTATTCTAAACATACATGTAACCATGTTTAGAAAGTTATTTGGTTTACGCAATAACTATAAGTGTGAAAAATTTAAACTACTTTTTCATCATATTTGGTTAAAGACAAAGTTTTATTGTTTAATCTGATACCATATGATGTTGTATATTTTTATCATTTACCTTCATCATCTTCACCCAATAGTAATGATAATAATATAGTAACCACATGAAATATTTTAATATTTTAATATTTGATATTTTATTGTTTAACTATTATATTATTTCACCTAGTTTTGTTTTGTTTTTAAAAGCAAAAAATTACAAAAACATATAGTGTAATTTTCGTAATGATAATAATTTAAAAAATAAATAAATACTTCAACATTACAATAAAATCATTAGAAACTAATTTTAAACCTAAAATAATTACTTACTATTTGACGATCACTTTATAAATTAAAATATTATTGGTATCTAAAGTAATTTTTATTATTAATAAAAATACATCATTACCAAAATTTTAGTTCCTTATTATTTATTAATCTTTTAAAGATCAAATTAAAATTTAAAATATTAATAGTTAAAATCTTGATCCTTAATTTAGATACTAATTTATAATTTATATTATTTTTTATTAATAATAAAATTAGTTTAAATACGAATAATTTTTTAGTTTCATTATCTAATTTAGTCTATTAATTATTATTTTTATCTTAAAATTTGGTTTGATGGTTTGTTACAGTAGAAGTTCATTTTTATTGAAGTTTGATTTGGTTCTACGTGTTATGTTTTAGAAATTTAATTTCTTAGCGTCACTTTGGTCATACGTGGTTCATTCAGATTGAGAGGCTATGAGCCCAATGGGCAAGCACCCATTTCCTCTAAGAATTATTTTTCCTGCACCCCTACGTTTTTCTTTCTGCACCCCATAATTTTAAAAATTCCAAAATTGATTTTGACCTTGACCCTTTATTTAGAAAAGGACACCGTGAAATGTGCTACGGACTCATTAATAATAGTATAAATTATTATGTTATACTCTAATCGATATGAATTATAAAAACGTTAAATCTCAGAAAAACTATTTAAAAAATATTAAAATTAAAATACCAACTCACTCAATGTATACTTTTTTATTATGAATAGAAATAGTTCAATCCTTGTTGGATTATAAACATTTTCCTGATTTTGAAAAATAAATAAGTAGCAAATGAATGAAGTGGAAGGGATTAATGGAACTGTAGGATGACAAAGACTAAATTAATAATTTACAAAATTAAAAACCAATTCAATAAATTGTTATTAATATAATGAATTGATGTTTTTGATTTTTTCATATAACAATTGGTGAAGTTCTGAGGTAGACAAGTTGTCGCCCAACAAACTTTGACACTTCTTCTCAGAACAAGTGGTAGACCATACATGCATCCTTATTCTAAACAAAAAAAAAACATCAAATGTTTCAAAAAAAAACTCAATATTATCCATACCGATGTGATAATGTCGTATTCAAAAAAAAAAAATTATACCAATTTGTTTTACACTAAAAAAAATCCAAACTTTCTTCAAATGGGAGTAAAATACTAAACTTTCCTTTTCTCTTGACCGAGTCAACTTTCTGAACCCACTTTGCTTGCAATGAAAAAATGTAATTTTTTTGACTTAATCGTTATGGGAAAGAAGATTGACTGATACAAAGTTGGAACAGATATGAAAAGAACCTGAACTGTTTACAGTGGTGTCACGTTATTACCATGAAAGTAGATTAAAACAAACCTCAAAAGGTTATTATTCTTCAATTCCCTTCACGTAAGTTGCAGTGTGGATACTGTGAATTTTCTTTGCTTTCAACTGGGACCTGTAGAAAGAGAAAATGACTGCAAACAAGAAAGACACCCTTTGGATTTCTCTTTCTCTCTCTCTCTCTCTTTCCCTCGTAATTTTATTTTTGAGACAACTCACAGAAGTCTTGCAAGTTGTAACCTTCAGTTTCTGGTTTCAGCCGACTAGTTTGATCAGGTTCCGTCTACCCAGATCTACTTTTGCCACAATTTATTCACTTTTTTCATTTCTTGGATCTATTGCATCTCTTGGGTATCCTTATTCTATCTCAATTTGAAGTCTTTCATGCCAAGCTTCTTCTGGGATCCCTTTTGATCTTCTTTGTTGCTTAGTTTCTCGTATAATTTGCTCCTTGCTTCTTCTTCTGGCTTACTATTTATAAAGATTTTATCTTTTATCGTTTCTTATAATTATTTGTTATCTTGGTATTTACGTTTAGTTATGATGGTGCCCCTCTTTAAGTTTTCAATGTTCTTTCCAATTCAACTTTGCTTGAAAGATTATATTATACAGTGTCCTATTTTTTTTTCCTCTGTGATTTTATTCATGGTCCTTTGTTTTATGTCTTTCCATGCTTTCTAGTACAATTTCGGATTGTCTGAACTTTGATTGCTGTTAGAAACGATGGGGATGAAGTGAAATTCATGAGGTTTGACCCTGCATAGCATTGTCATTTGCATGTTTGAGAATTTGGATTGATCTCTGAAAGTTCATGTAAGACTTATTTTCAGATAGTGATGTTGGTTCTTTCTCCGTAGTAGAATTTGGCATGCAACTATAGTTGAGTTCTGATGTTGCTTCCATGTCCAAACTCCCAAGTAGTAAAGGCTTACAATTTTACTTCTTATATATTTCATGCCCATTTGCCCTATTTGTTTAATCATATATTGTGCAGACATTGTACTTCTTGTTTCTTCTTTGATGAATTAGTCAACTCTAAATGATTGGTTTGGTTACTTTAAACTTCTATCTTAGTACAAGTAAAGAATACTGATTGGAAAATATATATTTTTCTTGAATTGTGCATGACAAATGTTTGAAATGGGCTTTATTTCTACTTGGCAGTTAAGCGTGGTTTTGGCAGGCTAATTCTGAAAACCGGCTAGAATGAAGAAGGCCATTGGTCAAACTGTTAGGGAACTGTGAGTCTAACTGTTTAGGGTGGTGTTTGTTACTATTTTTTAACTCAGCCCTATTTCATAATTCCTCACTATCTTCATTGTCCTTGCAGTAAAAGAGAAGTAAATAAGAAAGTGCTTAAAGTTCCTGGGATAGAACAGAAGGTAAATTTTGTTCGCTTAACATTTACTGTAAAACTGAATTGCATATAATATAACTCATTGCAAAGACAATGGTGTGAGGATTTATGTGAAGTCTGCAATCTGAATTTACTTTTCTAATATTTGCTCACAAAAGAAATTGTTTGTTGACTATCTTGGAGCTTACACATTATAATCTTACTGTGCAAATTTTAATTAGACTCGTCTCTCGTCTCTTCCAGATTCTTGATGCTACCAGCAATGAAGCCTGGGGTCCTCATGGATCACTTCTAGCAGATATTGCTCAGGCTACCAGAAATTAGTAAGCTTGAACTCATCATTTATGCTTGATATTGTATACAAATATCTCACTTTTGAGCTCCCTTGCAGTCATGAATACCAAATTATCATGGAAATAATCTGGAAGCGGATTAATGACACAGGCAAGAATTGGCGGCATGTCTATAAGGTTTGTGGAACTTTTTTATGTTTTAGATGGAATTACTCTTGGAATCTCTTTTTTCTTTTGTTTATTGTCATAACAACACTCTTCTGTTTTGACCTTCAATATGCATCCGTGAACTGAAGTACACTATTTATGAAATTTTCTCAATACTTATTTACAAACAACTAATGGTTCTTGCCTTTCAAGAACTCTGTCTAGTATGTTTATGCATTTATTTCTGATCATGCCCTCTTGGAAAAGAATGGCTCTTACATTTTTGTATTAAATGTTCAACAACAGGCTTTGACAGTATTAGAATATGTGGTGGCTAATGGGTCAGAGCGAGTCATAGAGGAGATTAGGGAGCATGCCCACCAAATATCGGTAATTTCCTGTCAATTGAAACATTTATAAACTGTTTAGTATTTTTCATTCAAACTATTAATATTATTGAAATGATCTAAAAATTAGAATGCAGCTTGATAATGTTGTAAATGTTCATATCAACAGACATTGTCCAATTTTCAATATATTGATTCCAGTGGAAGAGACCAGGGAAACAATGTCAGGAAGAAATCACAGAATCTCATTCTCCTTGTGAATGATAAAGAAAGAATCATAGAGGTTAGACAGAAGGCTGCTGCTAACAGGGACAAGTAATTCTCCTCTTATTAGTCTGTTTTTTTATATATATTTTGAACTTTGTTATTTTCCAGTTGCTATAAAAACTTATGTCTTCTGCCTTGCTGGGGAAGAAAATATATTTCTTTTCCCTGTATTTTGTAATATCCATCCATTGTGTATTTGAATTTCTTTTGGGTTTCTAGATCACAAATGTAAAATCACAGAGTATATTATGTAAATATGTATGTGGGTTAATCCGGAGGAGATATGTAATGTAATTGCCCAGCATGATTCACCAGGTTTCGCGCCAGTTCAACAGGTGGAATGTACAGGCCTGGTTCTCATTCTAGCAGTGGGGCTTATGGTGATAGATATGAAGATGATCGTTATAGAAGCAGGGAGGAAGATAGAAGTGATCATGGCTATGGCAGAGAAAGAGAGTGGGGCTATAGAGATGATGATCGGTATAGTCGTGAAGGAGATCGTTATGGCAGAGATAATGAGGAAAGCTACAGAAAAGATGGCTATAGGGATGATGAGTACCATAGAAGAAGTGTTGATGATGGCCAATATGGCTCAAGAAGCAGGAGCTCTGACAGAGATCATGATCATAATGTTGATGATGATGGTCAGCGTTCATCTGGGTACGTGCCTGAGATAGCCAAAAAAAAACATCTAACAAAATCTGAAATAGATAATGTTTTTATTTTTCATAATTATAGTTCTTGGGGTTCATTTGGTTTTGGATCTTAGACTCTTATTAGTTGTTATGATCTGTATATATATATATGCATATTAGATGTAAAAAACTTAGACTACTTCAAAAGACAAGTACACAGCATAATCCGTATTAGCTTTGATGTTAGGATTCATGGTTGCACAACATTCCTCTCTCATTCTGCTTACTCCATCCTTTTTTACAATGTTGTCTCAGAGGTAGCATTGCTAAAGCTGAAGCTCATTCAATGGAAGGAAGGTAAATCATCCCTCTCTCTCATATCACACACATATCCATGCATAATGGCCATTTAGCATTATTTTGGATGACCATATGCAATTCCATGGGCAGGTTAGAGCAGAAACTTTCTGAGCAAAATGTGGGTGCTCCTCCCAGTTATGAAGAAGCTCTTTCTCAAAGCCCTTTACACAATGAAAGGTATGAATTTAATAATACCGAGATTATCTATTCCAATTCCGAACATATTTGTTACTATATCACTTTGATTGAAGGGATGGGGGAATTTCAGCTGCAAAAGCCTCTTCTCCTGTAAGTGACAATCCTACACAAACAGCTGCTGCTGCCAGTACTGCAACATCTGGAAACCCAGAATCTAAGGCTTTTGATGAATTTGATCCTCGTGGTCATCCTGCATCAGGTGTGGCAAGTTCTTTGTTTTGAAAATTGAGTACACATGTTGAAGTTTATTATTTTTAATTGTCCTTTTTCTACTTCATGTCAGGTTCGACACTCACATATATGTATGTGTCCAATGAAATATATTTATAATTATCAACATATGATAGCAAATTTTTATTGTATGTTTCTTATTAGCTGCCCGAGCTCCTGCTAGTAATGTTGAACTGGACTTGTTCGGCTCCCTATCTGAACCATTCTCTTCAAATGCATTGGCTCCTGTGTCTTCTGCACCAGAAACAACAACCTCTCAAGGCAACACAAACCTTGATTCAACTGTGGCCTTTGCACCACCACCATCTGCTACTAATAATTTCAATACGGTAGGAATTTGCTTTTTTGTTTATACCTTGACTCTAAGAAAGTATTTGAATACGCTGTATTATTTAATAAGAATGAATTTTTGTGTATGGCTTGGAATGATTTTCTTGCATGCTTAGGTGGGTAGCTTCAACTTAAGAAATGTAGCGTATTAAATACTGTAACTTCTGTAAAACATTAATTTAATTTGTATCCTTTGACAAGAGTTCATCTCTGTTAATCCTGGTTTTTTGTTGGTTTAACTTTTGGCAGGTGTTTGAAGACCCATTTGGTGATTCACCGTTTAAGGCTCTTCCTTCTGCTGAAACTCCTCCACCTCAACCCCAGACTCATCAGAGTCGTGCACCATCCCAGCCAAGTGGTTCTAACACAGAATCAGTCTCTAACTTTGGGTTTGGAGACTCATTTTCTGCTCCGCCGAGAGATCGTGACACTCAGTCTTTGCCATTGAACTCCCAGTTTTTGTCATCATCACTGGAAACTGATATTCTTGCAGACATTCTTCCACTACCTGGGACAACCTCACGGCAGAACTTTTCAGCTCATCCTGATGCTCAGGCCTCATCCTCCTTTTCAGCTTCATCAGGGCAGATGGCATCACAATCTTTTTTTGCAGAGTCTGGCCAACATGCGCAGCAAGGGTTCTCAGCTGGAACCAGTCAACCTGCCACAGAGGCCGTATCAGTTCCTGGTGGCCAACTGCTACAACCCCTGTCATCGAATCCCACTAGTCAACGTACACAGCAACCCTTTCCATCTCATACTGATCAATCTGTGCCGTCAGTTAGTCATATATATGGTGGATTCCCTCCCCAGGCAGGTTCTATGACTGAAGGAGCTTCCAGCATGTTCCCTCAAACGCAAGGTGGACACATGAACCAGACCTATGAACAGAGATCTATGGCACTTATTCCTGCACACACGGCTCCCCAACTTCCAATGGGACAGAGTGCAAACTTTTTGTCTTCTCAATCCCCCATTGATCAAGCATCACAGTTTAACAGCGGGATCTTAATGGCACAACAGCAAGGACATGCTTTGCAGAATGCTGTTTCTCAACCATCCTCCAAGGACAAGTTTGAGACAAAATCCACAGTCTGGGCAGATACACTGAGCAGGGGCTTGGTTAATTTAAATATATCTGGACGTGAGTGTTGTGCTTATATACCTTCTCAGACTGTTTCCAACTTGTGGTCTTATCTGGATGAACACTGACTTCTCATGTTTTTCATTTGCAGCTAAAATAAACCCTTTAGCAAACATTGGAGTGGACTTTGATGCAATTAATAGGAAGGAGAAGAGGATGGAGAAGCCGACCACGACATCGGTAACATCAACTGTAACCATGGGTAAAGCTATGGGATCTGGTTCAGGCATGGGCCGGGTCGGTTCTGGTGCTTTTAGACCACCACCTACATCAAACCCAATGATGGGTATGGGCATGGGAAGCTACGGAGGTATGAACGCCCCTGTGGGTATGGGGATGAACATGAGGGGCATGGGGCAGATGCAGCCACCACCTGCACCTACTGGACTGCCTCCTGGATATACCATGCCTGGTAATTATAACTCCATGATGGGAACAGGTGGTGGTTATCCTCAGTATCCTTATGGCCTTGGTGGCTACCGACAAAATTGACCATTGCACCTGGATATCATTACCAATGTCAAACAGTGTGTGAGACTTATTGAGCATTATACTTAGATAGCAATATCAAAGTGTATGAGATTGATTGAGCATTATACCTGGAAGATAAGATAGCACGTCAATACCTCATTTGTGGCATCATCACTACCAGTGAATGGATCAAATAACCCTTCTTGGGTTATTACTTTTTGTTATTAACCCCAACACCAACCAGTGGTGCCATGTTTAATATGTTATCTTCCCTTTGCCTATTCTACATCCATGTTAAAATCATGAACTCAGCATTTAATAGTCTGCCCAACAGTTTTCCAATGTGTATCTACATCTGTTTGTGTATATATTAAAGAAAATTTCTTGCTTGAGGGATTGGACATTGAAGAAAAACTGATACCTTTTAACAGCTACTCCCGATAATGGAGATAAAAGAATGCATTCAAAATTGTCAGAGGGCAATCCCGAAACAATTAATTTCGTAAGTCATTTCCTATTCATTCTGAAATGGACTTTCCAAAATGTGTTTTTTACATTCCGGAACAGATAAATGGTGGCTCAAAACATTGATGGAGTGTACAAATATACATCCTTAATCAACCCAAATCTATCTTAAAATATTTTCTTTCTTCAAAGTAATTAAATTGTCACATTTAGCAAGCATTATTACTCACTGAATTTTAGAATCTAACAAATCCGTCCAAAACACTCAAATGTCCTTCTACACAAATTGAATCGAATTGAATGCTTCTTTTTTTGCAATGTCCATCTTTGAAGGAGACTCTTCCTCGTGCTTCTACTCTTCAAACACCTCTTAAGGTGTGCGTAGTTTTTTTGAGCTTCCAGCCCAGGTGCTGTTATTATGATTTACCTGAAGTAGTAGCTTCTTCATCATGTTGTCTTTGATTGGCATCTTCAGCAACATGAAGATGGTCTTGATTCTCATTTGTGTCACCACTGCAATCAGTTCAGCAAAAAGTTCGTATATTAGAGAAATCAAACTGCAGTAGGCATCTCACTCTACTCATGAGGAAAAGTTGAGAGCAGGATTGTGTGAACTACTGTGCAGTGATTCAGCATTAAAGAAAAGAAATTTATGCGTACAAAGTGTGAAATTACATACCCAGAATAGATAATAAGACCAACAACAACAGCACCAAAGGCCACATAGTACATCCAATCAACCTGGAAAGCAAAATTGGCACTTGAAATATTAGTACACTCTGCATGCCACTCATAATTTGATTGGGAAAAATAGCGTGATTCAAGGGTGATGTCAGACCTTCTCATGGTAAGCGAAAATGCGAATTAAGACAGCCCACATGTCGGAGGTTAATAGAGACAAATTTAACATAGTGGAACCATTGATCTGTGACAAAACAAAGAATATTATAAAATGTTAGTTCTAAAGCTAAACTGTAAGATGGTTTAACGCCATTTAACACTTCAATACTTTTAGTGAGGCAAGGGAGTATGAAACAAGTACTACGCAAGATTCTCAAGCACCTTCAAGGGTGAAATTTTTTTCACATTGCTAACAATTATTGAATAGTTTGATCCAAGAAATAAACTTAAGTGTAAAATTAATAGAAAAATATTCAATAAAAGAAGTAACAAAATCAAAAAATTACTTCCATCTAGTAACATACAATTTCAAGCTACAAAATCTGCAGAATCATTGTAGTTCGAATCCACACCTTAAGTAGGACAGGGACTAAAGAGTAAAACATAAACATAGCCACCGCAAATCCGAAAAAAGGAAGCGCCTGCAATCACCATGGCAAGAAATGGTCATAAATAATAAATTGCAATGTTGCTAGAACATAAACAATTTGATGTACAAAAAACAGATAGTATTTAAGGGGATGCAGTAAAATGTAAAACAAAACTAGAGAATAGTCTATAATCATTAGGCCAGTTGTGAGAGGGGATGGTTCTAAATATTTACCCCTGATCTCAAGAGAAAGGGACACGTCACCATTCTTAGGAACAAATTCACTGTTTCATTCCATGATTGCAAACAAAAAGCAACTCAGGATTTTTTGGCTCTTCCAGACGTAAAGAGAAGGACCGTGTGAATGAAATCAAACATGTATGGACATCTGAGACAGACTCTTACAGCCTTGCAGACATCTTAAAATAAAGTGAAACTTTGCCAATTACTCAAATAATACTGTGCCAGTGTGAGTGTTATAATTGAGAGAGAGAGAGAGAGAGAGAGAGAGAGAACTTACTGCCTCAGCTGACCAGTGAATAGATTTGAGCTCATTGCGCTCAAGTATGCTTCTGTAGTACGTTTAAGACCAAAACAGGAAAAAGAGAACTAAGAATTTGATGAGGGTACTAAATACAAGTGTTTTCAACCTTTTTTTTACTTTCTGGATTCAAAAAGAAACTTTGATACCAAAATTATCTTTATCTCAGCTAATTGTAATTAATTTAAAAACTATCTATTTTAACATTTTCGTAGTCAATTCTAAATTAAAATTCCCAGTGCAATATGATAATGACATAGTTCGATTTATTTAACCAGAGTAAAGCAATTGCAATTAGACACTTCAGCTTTGCAACGGGTGAATGAAATGAAGATGTATAGAAAGTCCAAATCAATACAAATGTTATATTAAAAATGTTGGAATTAATGTTTGAGCACGTGTCATAAAATGGATTCCTCAATGCAAATTTAATAAAGCACAAGTTTGAAGACGAATAAACAGGTAGAAGAAGTTAAGAAAATTATTCAACAAAAGGATCTAAGTCTGCTCTTAATGAAATTAATTTCAAGGATACATTTGAATGGCACTGATAATGCCACCAAAGACACCCAACATTGCCATCAACTCAACTCTATCAGCATTTTTCACTAGAAACTCCTGTAATTGGAAAGAAATAACAATACCAAAAGAGATTACTCATAATGAAATACTAAGTGTGGATGAATCATGTGGGAGCATCTCAATTAGCTCAAATGCATTATATTCTTACTTTGCTGTCGAGATCTCAGATTCAAGCTGACTTGAAAATTTGGATCAATAAGATAAGATTTTCAACATGAGTATATGCACATAGTATTGCAAAATGTGTTAAAAGCAGAAGTGCAATCAGTTTACCTCACTGACGTTGCTGACAGCATACAGTGTAGCACCAGCAATAACAAGAAGATCCCCTGTACGAGGGTTGCTTCCACCTATAGCATGTGTACATACGATTAGACAATTACCATAAGGAGAAAGATATGCTTTACTAATGACAAATGACAAGATCAACATGTACGAAAACAAATCTGAAGAACAAAGACACTGAACACCCAACTCTATCTTTCTGAATGTGCCTGTGTAATGTTGGTGTTTACACATGCACAAGATATAGGGATCAATCTCAGAAATTATAAGCCACCAACCTGCTCGATCGCCTGCATGGACATCTGAAAATACAACCAGGACAAGGCCAGCAAGGCAAACAAGTACGCCGGTTATCTTTATGAATCTATATCTTGTTTTCAAGAAAATCCACGTAAAAAGCATGACGCATGGGATGGACCAGCAGTCAAGCAGCATCACACTTGTTAGTGATGTGTATTGATACGCCTTCACAACTGTTCATTAGATGAGAATTAGCATGTAAGTCACCAAAGTAAAATGATGCAACTCAATAGGTAACTTGCTTCAATAGAACATATATGAATTGTCCAACACTAAATGTAATAGAAACAAAACATTAAAGTTATACTGAAGTAATGTAAATTTGGAAAATTAAGTGATACAGGCTTGAGCAGATTGAATACAAATATATTAATTTCAATTTTCAACAATGTTCTCCAAGTACTTACTATGTCTATGCCATCAGAAACACTTACCAAGAAAATTTGCTTCAACATCAACCAAGCCAAGAAGTATGTAATAATACCATTTTGCCTGCACCAATACCGATGGATAAGTGAAATTATCTTTAAATGTTCAATGCTCATAAGAGAATAGAGTAAAAAGAGAATATCAGTATATCTTTTAAAGGAAGTAGTCTCGCACCCTCTCTTGGAGGTTTCTTTTAAACAGACGAAGAAGTTAATGAATATTAAGTAAAAACAGTATAATAACATTAAGCGTGGTAGTTTATATCTCCATTGTCAAAATTTGTAGATAGGTAGGATCATGCAAAATAGATGGAACATTTTAATACTGGCTAGAGATATCACTGATCCACAATATACTTATGAAAAACAGAAATAGAAGATTCATTGACATTTGAGACACCATTCTTCTCCAACATTCTTTTTACTCTAATTCTATGTGAACAACGCTTTTTACTTATACAAATACCCATCTATTTCAGCAACATTATAGTCACCTACGGATCTATACAGTGATACATCAACACTTATCTTTACAAACTCCAAAACAACCAAATGGCTCTGCAAATTCGTTGTTTCTTTCTGTCCCCTTCAAGTGATGTTCATAAAGCATCCCTTTCTTATGATGAAAGTAATAATAAACACACCACCAATATCAAACCTTGTGTCACGTGATGTTCATCATTCACAAATGACAGCACAGTATGAAAGCACAGATAAATTTTAGGCATACAAGCGACACTACCAATAGTTTCCTGTCATCTAATGAAATCACCAGCTTAAAATGAGATGAAGCAAATATGCACAAATTAGATAAAAGAATGTTTCGAATAATCTTCCTTTAATTTCAGACAAAAGAAACAAAAATTACAGATATTAATTATCTAAGGCACAACATCATGCATTGCAAATAAATGAAAGCCCTGATCTATAACCTTAAGTGCTTCCCTTCTGTACACAAGAATGCTCCCGTAGACAATTGCCAAAAACACGTAGTTCAAAAACGACTGTGAAGTTGGTGCATTAATCCCTGTAACAATACAATACAAAGATAACACTTTTTAGAACTGAATAAAATCAATATAAGTAGGGTGATTGAAGAACATAACATGCAAATGAAATTTAGAAAACAAAACCCACTGATCAAAAGACACGTTTACAAAACTCCTAAAGAAAATCAAGCCAATCCAAAAATGTTCATTAACAGATGACTTCCGTTGACTAACAACTAAGAACCAACAATAGATAAAATAAAAGAGAGAATTTCGGTGAATCGTAGGAGAATGCAGCCAAACCTTTTTTGGGCAATTCAGAAGAGGTGAAACCAGTGGAAGTGATCAGAAGAGAGAGAAACTGTCCCAACCCAAGACCTATTAACGTGTTTTTGTTCTTGAATTGGTCGAAAGTAAGCATCTTTTCCTTTGCCCGGGAAAAAAAAGAAGTCCAAATGTAAGATAGAATGTGAAGTTTAGCTAACACCCTTTTGCAGACACTCTACTATGCACCATTTAAGGATGTTCCAAAGAACATGGTTTGCAGAGGAAGTAGAAAAACACAACACTTGTGTTTGGGTGAAATCAGAAACAGCAATTTGCGGAGTTTACAATCGATTAGGGTTGTAGTGTCGTGATAATTCAGTTTAATCTAATTTTTATACAACTCAATTAAATTAATGTTTACGTTTTTTATTCACCTACTTACCCAGTCTAAGTCAACTTAATTATAATTAGTTTAAATCAGTCAAATCATTTATTAAAAAGATACTTCAAAATAAATAATACTATTATATTTTTTTAACAATTATCAAATAATTATTCTCACCTAATATTGTTATTTTTAGGTTTAATTACCTTTTTCGTCCCTATAATTATAGTCAATAGTCAATTTGGTACATTGGTTTTTAAAAAATTCAATTTGATCCCTAAGTTTTTTAAAATGTATTTAAAATGATCCTTTCTGTTAAATATCTGATTTAAGTGGTGCTTATGTGGCAGACACGTGTAAGTTACGTGGATGGTGCTTACATGACTTTAGAGAATACTGAATTAGAGTTTAGGTTATTCAAATTGGGGATTTCAAATTTCTGATTTAGGGTTTCTAATACGAGGATTGTTCCCCTGATTGGATTCTGTGGTGCGCTTCCCTGCTTCGATTCCATTCGGAGGTGTCCCCTCATTCGATTTTTTTAGATGGCGTAAGCATGGGATACAGAATCGAAGGTTCGTGATTTTTTCTTAAAAAAACATTTTAGTAAATTAAATATATATATATATATATAAAAGTTTATATAAATCTTTATTCACGTAAAGATTGATGGATGTTTATTATTATAGGTGGAAATAAATTTGTTGTTATTATAATCGTTTGTATGAGAATTAAATGAAAGAGAAATAGAATATAGTGGTTTAAATAAAATGAATATGATTGGTTTGTGATGATGTTTAGTTTTGGGCTTTCTGCTAAACCCATGTTCTTCTTTCCTGTTAGTTTTGGTGTAAAAAATTCAAAATAAAAATTAATTAATTTGATAATTTTTGTTGTTACGTGTATGATGACAAATAATTTTGTGGATGTTAAAAAATCGAAAGAGGTTTTTAAGGTGTTTAATAATACATGGGAAGTGCAAGAATATTTGAAATGATTATTAAAAAATATACAGTTTTAATTTTTTTAAGTATACTTTTATATATATATGTTGAGAATTTAATATTTTACTTTAATTATAATTATTATTTAGTTTGTATTATTTTGAATAATCTCTTATTTGCTTAATTAAAAAGATAACAAAATTAAATGGAGACATATAAGATCTTTGGATGAATTATTAGACGCATATTTCATAATTAAATTTTCTTGAATTGATTGATACATCTTTTTTCCCATATTACTTTCACAAATTTTTCTTATTAAAAAAAACTTAAAAAATATAAGTTTAACATAATTATGTTACCAGTAATAATAATAATAATAATAATAATATAAATTTTAAAAAAATTATTCTATATTTCATTCATTTTACATACAAACCATTATAATAATAACACATTTAATTCTCAATTATATTACAAAAACAATATTTTTTACCCTTAAACAATTTTTTATTTTGTCAATCGAATTAAAATTTAAAGCATTTTATTTATTTGTTTTAAAAATTTGATTTTTATACACCATTTTTTCTCTTTAATTCACATATATACATTCTACTTTATATTTTAACTCATTTATATTTCTTATTCTATCTTTTAAAACCCTTTCAGAATTTAACGTCACCAATAATAAGAATCTACAATATTTTATTTTTCTTTTATCCTTTATTCATATCCTATAAAAACTGTTATAATAATAACAATTTTGTAAAATTTCATATTATTTTTAAAAAATAAATAATATTACAATAACAATTTTCACCCTTAAATTATTTTTTATTTTGTTCCTTCTCATAAACCAATTAATTTTAATCTAAACATTTTTAGTTATTTATTTTAAATTTCTCTTGCACATAATAATCCCTTTCGTCAATATAAATATAGATCCACTCTATTTTTCCATTCATTTTATATTGTTTTTTTAGATTCCTTTCAACAAAATTCCACAAATAATAATAAATATCCACAAAATTTTAAAATTGTCTTATATTTTCTAATTTGTAAATTTGTTATAAATCTCAATTATAGCCCATTTACATAGTTATTTATAATAATCTTTGCATTCATTATGCATGAACAAAGTAGGTTTATAGTTATGCATGACTGAATGAACAAAGTATGTTTATAATTATGCATGACAGTGGTACTGATTAACACTGAGTGATCAATTTACGAAAAAAAATATATACTAGTAGGGTATCTAACTAAAATCTCATATGCTACGTGATTTTCTCTTCTCTTCGTTGATGTTTATCTGCAATGGTACAAGACAAAGAAAAAAAAATACATATACTAGTAGGGTATCTAACTAAAATCTCATATGCTACGTGATTTTATCTTCTCTTCGTTGATGTTTATCTGCAATGGTACAAGACAAAGAAAAAAAAAATACATATACTAGTAGGGTATCTAACTAAAATTCGATATGCTATGTGATTTTCTCTTCTCTTCGTTTATGTTTATCTGCAATGGTGCAAGACAAAGAAAAAAAATACATATACTAGTAGGGTATCTAACTAAAATCCCATATGCTACGTGATTTTCTCTTCTCTTCGTTTATGTTTATCTGCAATGGTGCAAGACAAAGAAAACCAGATCCTTTTCTCTTTCCATGTCCCTTCCACCACACCTTTATGCATGAGTTGGATACACTTATCTATATGAACAAACTCCCTTAATCCAAACATAATGTAAACACGATAATTTAGAAAATAAATTTTTCCAAAGTATACTTGATTACTTTTTGTTCAGTATTTCTTCATAAGAGTAACATTAGAAGAAAAAATTCTTCATTTTAAGGTGAAAAATATGATATTTATGTGTAAGTATGAATATATATATTTGTAAAATTAAAAAAAAAAAGTGAATTTGAAGTATTAGTATAAAGAAAAATGTTTGATGAGAAAAAAAGGTTGGTGAGATAAGAAAGAGATAGGGCATGATGTCCATAGATCTAAGATTATATATATACGGAAGAGAGAGAAGATACGTACCAATCCCATTTACCCTAATCTTCCTTCCTTCATTCCTTCTTCACGCTGTTGCTCTTCTTCTTCTTCCTCTTCCCACTGCCACACCCAAATCTTAGGGTTAGGGTTTCAGCTCTCACCAACTGTCACTCGATCTGTTCTCTGCTACCTCGCCATGGATCATCGCAAGAGGGGGAGGTCTGAAGCTACCTTCAATGTCAATGGCGGCGCCAAGAAATTCAGGCCAGGTTTGTTTCTACTCCTTCATCACTTACCGTATTCTCCTCTTCTTTCTGCTTACCACTTACGTAATTCCAATCTGCTTTCACTTTTATCGTGCTTTTGCTCTTTACTGTTCATCAATCTTTCCAACACGCGCTGCCCGTATTTTGTTCTGTTTTGTTTTCATCTGCGCGCCATTCACAAGTGTTAAAAAATGCTAGGCCAATTTCGCTCCCGGTTCCATCGTTCTTTTCTTTAAAAAAACATTTATTGTTGCATATTGTTAATGTTTTCAACGAGATGTTTGTTTGAAACAGTTAAAATTTCATGTTCTCGTACAGATGCAGTTTTGTTAATATTTTTACAGATAAAATTTCATTATCACATCAATTTACGTTCTGTCCTGGTAATATGTATGAGATGTTGAATTATTGTCTCGTGCACCTTCTCCGAAAACACTCGGTATACGTAGGCTTAAATGAGCTAATATTGGTCAAATAATAAGAATAAATGGTTATTGGATATTATCCAAGTTGAATCATAAAAGATCAATGGAATTTTAACTGAGAGAACTTAATTAATGTTCTGTAACAGAAACGGACTCCTTTCCAACTGGTTTAGGAAGCAAATCGAAGCCATGCACAAAGTTTTTCAGGTTCAAATCTTTAACTTATCTAAAATAAAAATTGAATGCACTTTCGTATATGTATAAATTTTCTAATGTTTTAGATAAAATTGATACACAGTCTCTTCAAGCTGAATCCATATGATTTGACTAATGAATTGGGTAATTAAAGCTGTGATACAGGTCCTACTTCTAATTATGATAACAAGAGTATGAACAGAAATTGTTGATTCTCAAGAATGATCAGTTCTATTAAGTGCTTCCTGGGAAATATATAATTGAAAGCAAGGGGTGTGATGCCAACCACTGAAATGGATAGAGCAGTACATGGCCTAAGACACATATATCTATCAATACACTAACAACACACTTCTTTCTTATTTTTGTATGGAATTGTTGAATTACCTGATTTTCAATTGATCTCTATTATGCAATGATGATAATGTGGTTCTTGTGTTGACTATACTGCTTAGCTGATGTATGCTGTTGTGCAATTGTTTGATATATTACTCTCGAGGCTGATACATGCTGTATTTTTGTCGCCTTAATAATATTGAAGTCTGAGGACTTCTTCCATTTGGTTTTGAATGCGTCAATTTGAAGATTAACCATGGCTTGGAAAAGTAATGCCTAATAATATTATAGAGTTTGTAACCATGGAAACTGGAATGGCTTTAGATTTCTAGGAAAAGCATTGTGATAATTTGAAAGTGCTGAAATCTAGAAAGAGAATAAAGAAAATAATCTTCAAAAAATTTGATCATATCGCCACATAACTCATTTTTTTATAATTTTCAGATAATTTTTTGTGTGCAGATGTGTAATTATTCAGAATAGTCTTCCAAATACCATAATGTCTTGTATTGCCGAACACAGTTAGCCCTAATATACTCCAAATGTATACAGAAGTCATGATGTCTTCCATTAGCAATTCTTTTCTTTTGAAAATACTTCCAACTGTTATATTCCAAATAATAGGACTTTAAATACTCTGCAAGGTATTGCACCTTCCTATTTTCCATTAACTTATCTTCAAAATCTTTTCTAGACCGGCATTGGTGTTGTCGTGTATTTATTCTAAATCTTATTTAATCAGAATTCATCCGTGCGCAGATCAGTCATATTCTTTATCACGTCCTCTCGATCGAGAGCAATCTTTTGTTGTATGCTTAGTTTTACAATACATATTCTGTACCTGATTTTTTATTTATTTGTAAAAATAGCTATTTTACAATACATACCATACCAATATTTGTAAAATATTAGGATTAAGCCTTTTACCTGTTTTTTTGGGCCCAAAGAGGAAGCTTTACTAATATTTGTATTTATGAACCATTAAAAATTGTGATGTTGTCATCTTTACTCATTTGCTCTCTGCTTTAGAAGATACAGATATCTGCTGGGAGTGTTTGTTATCTGTCTAGCAAGTTAGAAGCCTTGCATGCCTTGGTAGTCTATACTATTGTATATGATTGCTTGTTTACATTAGAAGTTTGATCCCTGACACTCTGTTTGGTTAGAAATGGAGTGGAAGGAAATAAAAAATAGGGAGATTGGATTGAAATATCAAATTTCCACTATTTGTAAATTTCTCTTTTTTAAGTGTTTTCTTGGTAAATTTGTCTTGATGTTCTTGTATACTCATTAATCTGTGTTTTTATCTATTTACTCGTGAGTTTTCCACTCTCTTGTTTTCTTTGTTCCATCTGTCTATGTTCTCTGTTTGTCTTGTCTCTGGTCTGAGTTCTTAGATGTGTTCACATATCCTCGTTAATCTGTGTTTTCATCTGTTTTCCCAGGAGTTTTTGCCTCTCTTGTTTTCTTTGTTCAATCAGTATATGTTCTCTGTTTAGTTTCTCTCTGGTTTGAATCTTAGATATACCTTTTGGTCAACGATACTGACCGAAATTATTCACTCCTTTTTTTCTCCATTTTTTGTTAGTTAGCCATGACATTTTTTGTTACTAATTTACTTGTATGATTGCTTAAGAGAAAAGATCTATAACTTCTTATTGTTAATTATGAACATGTCAAGATTTAAGTATTTTTGAAAATTTGTATGTTTTTAGTATGAATTATATCAAATGTACAAGAAACTTTAACAATGCAAGTCATTTGTTATGCACTGTGATGCTATTGTGTTTTTGGGGACAACTGTTACAGTTTACTTTCCAGGATTGGTAGTTGTGTCTTCTCTCTATTCTGTACTGTTGCTTCTAAGTCAGTCTAAGTGACCACGGTGAATGTTTTTGTTGTTCACTTGTTGAAAGAATAGCAGATAAACATTACATGTAACATAGAAAAGGGATGTATGTGTAGATTACTTACGAAGAAGGAATAAGACTATGACTTGGGATGTTTTCATAAAATTCATGCAACCGTGTTACATGGATCTGGGATTTTCCATTATTTTCTTCTAATGTGTATTCTTAATGTTCATTCATTTGGTAATTTGATGTTTATAGCCTCTATATGTTTGTTACCTCGACTATGAGAAATCAGATTGAGCATTGAGTTAGTGCTGAATCTTATTATTTTAGACTTCAAAATTATTTATGATTTCTATATTACTGTTAATTAGATATGCCATGCTATAGTTTGTTACGTATGATTTCTTTTCTCATAAGATGCGCTCTAATTTCTAAGCTTATTTGTCCTTGATAATCATGTTCCTTGCATTATTCTCTTATTGTCATTAGAATAATTTGCCATCTTATTTATGATATACTTTACCAGTCTGAACTGAACCTTTTTTTCTTCTCCCGTACTGTCATTTGGTATTCAATATTGTTTGTTACTTCGGTCATCCATCATTAGTATTTTCACGGCTAAAAATTCCCAGATAATGTTATATTATATTTGCTTAACTAGAGGAAGATGATGTTAATTATGAAAATTTAAAAAATGGCATTAGTTTTGTAAGGGAAAGCATTCTTGATACATTTTAAATGAATCATCTTAATTCTTAAAAGATGCTACTTTGTTGTATATCATTTGTCTGACTTTTTAGCTTCTAATTTTCAGTTCATACTTCATAGAATGAATTAGCATTTTACTGAGGTCCCGGAATCTTACTAGTTGATTATATGATAACCTCATGTCGTCTTCTTTCCTCTATAATGCAGCACCTCTGGCTGTCCATTCGGTGAAGGATGTCATTTCCTGCATTACGTTCCCGGTGGCTTCAAAGCAGTCTCTCAGTTGATCAATGTTGGTAGCGATCCTGCCATCCCTCATGCTGGTAGAAATCCTATTCTACCATCCTTCCCTGACGGGTCTTCTCCTCCAGTTGTTAAGACCCGATTGTGCAACAAGTTTAATACGGCTGAGGGTTGCAAATTTGGTGACAAATGTCACTTTGCCCATGGTGAGTGGGAGCTCGGCAGGCCCACGGCACCATCATATGAAGATCCCCGAGTTATGGGACAAATGCCAAACAGCAGGATAGGTGGACGTGGCGAGCCCCCATTTCCAGGTCACGGTGCAGCCGCCAGCTTTGGAGCCTCTGCCACTGCAAAAATCAGTATCAATGCTTCACTAGCTGGAGCAGTGATTGGAAAAAGTGGTGTGAACTCAAAGCAAATTTGTCGTGTAACAGGAGCTAAACTTGCCGTAAGGGATCATGACACGGATTCTAACCTCAGAAACATCGAGCTTGAAGGTAGTCTCGATCAGATAAAGCAAGCCAGTGCCATGGTACACGAACTTATTTTAAATATTAGTGCTGCCTCTGGGCCTCCAATTAAAAGCTTTTCTACACAGAATTCTGCCCCCACAAGCAACTTCAAGACCAAGCTCTGCGGAAACTTCACTAAAGGTTCCTGCACTTTTGGGGAAAGGTGTCACTTCGCACATGGAACTGATGATTTGCGCAAGACTGGAATGTGATACTGTTATAATATAGTTTAAGTGGTTTTAGTGAGGAAGGATTGAATTGTGCAAAATTTTCTAGTTTTTCAATTTTTTTTTCAATCAGCTTCTAATTTGCTACATGATAACTAATGGTGAGTCTTACCACAGCTTCTGAAATTCGATTGCCTCTCACTATCACTCTTTCATATTTCATAATTTTCACTTTCTTCCTCTTGCCCTTCCACTCTTCCCTGTTTAATTCCCTGTACTAAATATATTTTTCAGTATTAGTGTTACTTTAATCTGTTAATTTTAGTATAATAGCAATCCTAATCTTCTTGCTTATATGAATAAAAGAAAACAAAGTAATTTAAAAAATAACTTTAAGAAAAATTATTTTTATTTAATATAAAGTGACTTTTTTAGTGTAGATATTTTACCTTTTAATGTGAATATGTAAAATTATTTTAATTATTTTCTTCTATTTTATCTCCTCAAAACCCTCAATCTTATACTTTTTATAATTTCTAAGTTTTATATTCTAACTTCCCATATGCTTTTTTTTTAACATAAGTAACACGATATTTTGATCTGAAATTTTAATTATTTATGACATTGTATAAGATAAACGTAATATATCGCAACAAAGCATTTTTTTTTATAATCGGGAAGGCTATATTCTCGTATTTCCACAAAAATGATTTTGTAGGAAGCGTATTAAAAAAACATGGCCAATAAAAAGAGAGAAATCACAATTTCGAATCTCAAAAAATTAAGAAAATTGTGTGTATCAAACATCCCCAAAAGTAAATTGATTATTTGTGTTAAAAGCATATTTGTAATATTTTATTATTTCAATTTTTTTAGGAAATTCTAATGAAATTAAAAACTACATTAAAAACTACTTTAATATTCGATGACTGACAGCTGGATTAATGAAATGAGAGAATTGAAAAGAATTAACTTTTGATATTTTTTTTAAAAAAACTTGCTTTATTATGTTACATATATACTTATTTATAACATTAAAATAGCTATTTGTGTACAAATTAAAAAAAAAGTTGTAGGATAAAATCGTATTAAAAAATATATCTTAAATATAATTCAATATCATAAAATTGATTTATAAGAAAATTTACATTCATTTATATATTATAAAATATTTTAATTTCTAGTTAATGTAAGTTACAATTCATACTTAAAATTATATATTAATGGGTGGTATTTAAAAAATGAAAAATCTAACAATTTTCGTTAAAATAAGTTCAACAACTTTTGTTTGGATAAGTTTTAGATACTCTAATAATAAAATCAGCTTATGAATTACATGAGTAAAAGACATTAAATGTGGTATTCTTCCATAATGAATAAAACTTTTGTAGTAATTAAATAGCTGTCGAACTTGCTTCATTGGCACATACACATCAGACAGAGTGGTTTTGTGATGAATTTGCAATGTTGAAGGTGTGATGTGAGAAGACGCAACCATGACAGCTTAGTCTGTCATGAAGATGTTCTTGCACATGTCTTTGGCTCCTTAACTGAATGATTTGCCTCCATGCCATGGCATTTGGCAGCACCACTGCCAAGAGAAGATGATACATTCTTGCATTATAATTGCCCTCATGTCTCCTTCTTTCTTATAATTCTCTTTCAAACACTTCAAATGTCAAGCATAACATATTGTCTTCAAATGAATTTGATCTGCATCTGATCATCAAATAATACAAAACACATGAAAAGAAGATGCAGTAAAAATGCAGTAGAAGGTGATGTTGATGATGATGAATGGAAGAAAACAATGAGTGAGTGATTAATTTGACAGGAGACAGGAGTATTTAATAGTGTTGTTACATGTTAGAGTGTGTGTCTTTTCAAACTGTGTTCAAATGCATTATGCTTCTTCTCTTTCATGATGAAGATGAAACATGAGGTGGAACAGTATCAGCCACTGCTTCTAAACCTAAATATTGGCCAAACAAAATATGTGGATGTAATATTTATATTTATATATTTTTAATAAATCTTATGACTTTTCTATCAGTAAAAAAATAATAAATAAAACAATTTAAATATGGTTCCATCCTTATATAAACAATGAAAATAAAACACATCTAACAAATTCACACTAAAAAAAAACCAAAGTACTAATAGAATCTACTTCAATTTAGACCAACTACCTAAATCTTAAACCCTAAACCTTAAACCCCAAACTCTAAACACGTTAATGATTTTGATCTTTCTCTTCTTGCAAATGTTTTAACTAGGATCTATTCTCTTTTATGTCTTCCTTTAAATTAAACTTTAATATTTAAAATAAATTGCGAATAATTAAAATAAATTTAAACAGTCAATTAAACTATCAACTTTATATACTTAAAAATGATTATTTATTATGAATTCTTACAAGTTCCAATTTAATTGGAATACAATGATAGGATAATTGTTTTATTATATTATTATTCAATTATTATTATGAGAAAATCATCAAACAAAAATCAATTTTAGTTAGTGATAAAAAAATAATTAATTTCTATATGAATTAAATTAGATATTATATTAGAGACTACAGACATTATTGACATCTAATTTATTCAATATAACACTTAATTATTTTATCTCTAAAATTGATGTCTATTTAGTGATTTTATAGTAGTGTCAACAATCTCTTTGAGTATTCCTTATTTGTCTTAAACTCTTTCATCTTTTGCCTCTCAAATTTTCTTATCAAAATTAGAAACTTTTGTGGCTCGAAACTTTTTGTCTTTTTCTTAATTTCCTAACAAATAATCCCAAATTTATTTGGAATATCATTTGTGAAAAAACAAACAAACATGACTTTGCTTTCTTTCTACATTTTGATTTGGATCGTGGTGTTATTAGACAACAAATGTAATCCTCTTCTACAACTTCTCATAGATATATAGCCTCTTTAGATAAATTTGCATTCTTACAATCTATAAATCATATTTTTCATTAAAGAGTGAAATAAACTACTTGTAATTTTTTCTTCTTCTTACATTCTATATGTCCCATAAGAATGATAACTCTAATGTCATTGTTGAAATTTTTAGGATTTTAAGTGTTTTATATAAAAACTTATGATTTATTTTATTTGTATACTTATATATACAACAAAATGTAACATAATATCAAATTTTCACCAATGAAAACACCTCAAATTTAAAAGTAAATGCTAATATTATATAAAATTACCTAGTTTTATAACTTTTGAAAAACATACTTATAAAACAATTAGTAGTGGTTGTATATTTACATTCACTATTTAGGACTAATATAGATATTTCTTTGAAATAACTACTTAAATTGTTAATATAATTGTTTATGAGAAAATTTAATTTATAGGAGATAAATTTCATTATACACTACTATTAGGGTTTAGGGTTATTAAATAGAAAACAATTTAAAGATAAAATAATTAATTGTTATATTAACAAAATTAAATACTATTTTAAATATTAAAAAAATTATTGATTTCTAAATTAGTTTATATTATTTATAAATAGTTTCTAAATTGATATCTAATTAGTTACAAAGATTTTAACTACCAAATTCTAAATTTTTCTAAATTTGATAGAAAAACATAAATGAAAACATGGTATTTATAAATGATATATATTTATTAATTGTAAATGTACATGATTAATTAAGCTAAGGTATAAATGGATAATCTAAGCAGCAATTAACAAATCACTGGCTCAGAATCCATATCCTTTGAACCAAAATTAATGACAAACAGAAGCCTAACACAGTGTATGATGCAGCTCTTATTGACTCAATACAATAATGGTTGGGAGAGAAAATAAATACTCAGCACACTTGCATTGCACAACTTCAAACTCTCAAACCTTGCTATTTACATCTTCCTGTTCTTGCTCTTGTTCTTCCATGTCACTATCTTCAACATTGATGTTCTTGTACCACTTGGCACACAACAAGTACAGCACAAAGTCAAAGGCTGCAAGCCCTGCAAGCAGAAAGAAGAACCTATCCATGTGCCCTGTGTTCAAGTTCTCAGGAATCCAACCTTTGTTTTGGCCCCTTGCTGTTATGATCATCACCATGTTCACCAGCATGCTGCTCACATAGTTTCCAAGAGAAATTGAAGCCATGCAAAGTGAGCTCCCAAAGCTCTTTATTCCATCAGGGGCTTGTCCATTGAAGAACTCCAATTGACCAACATACATGAAAACTTCTGAAGCACCAACCAAAACATACTGTGGAATTTGCCAAAATATGCTCAATGAACTAGTCTTTTGGCCATGAATTATCCGTTTGAGCCTTGCAATCTCTGTGGCACCAGATGCAACCATTGCCAACATGCCAATAACTAGCCCAATTCCCATTCTTTGAAGCTCACTTAGACCCTTTGGATTCCCACTCAGTTTTCCAGCAAATGGAACAAGGATTTGGCGATAGATTCCAGTGCACACAAGAACACTGCAGATGTCAAATGCAGACATGCTTGCTGCAGGCAAATGGAAACTTCCTATGTAGGAGTTCATCACATCTCCTTGCTCAACAAACAGAGAAGCCATTTGTGTAAACACTACTGAGTAGATAATGGTGCATAGCCAAACTGGTAACATTCTTAACAAGCATTTGGCTTCCTCCACCTGTGTCACAGTGCAAAGCCTCCATGGATTTTTTGAACTTAGCTCCTCGTTCTCTTTGATTGTTGCTGCCTTGTCCATGAATCTTTCCAACATCAAGAACAAATCACAGATATAAGTTTCAATACAATTCACAGTTATGGTTATCAAGTAGGTGTACTAATTCAATCAACACAACTAGGTGTTAAAAAACACAGCATAATATTTTCTTCCATTTCATATGGAAAAATCAAGCATCAAGAACAACTTTCCCAGAAAGAATGTACTTTAAGCCTATTCTTGTTAGGATAGATTTTAAAATAGCTCTGATTTCCTATTATGAAATTGACTTTAAACTTAATTCAACTCTCGTAAAATCGACTTATGAAGTGAGGTTTGCATACACTTATAAAGAATGAATTATCCGATCTCCAAACATGTAGAGTTGAGTTCTTGATTTGGTCCAGATGTTACTTTTTACAAAAGAAAACAAAATTTGTAATCATAACTTGTTATTAAATCTCAATGCTTACTTAAAATCATCTGTGTGCCGAATCTTTCTGCTGCCTTTTATAGCAGATTTTGCACCATCGACCTCAAAAAGTTCTTCTGCCTTTGCTGGAGCAGCCTTCCATTTCCTAAAAACAGCAGCAAATACCTGAGCAATCCTCACCACTGGGTTTCCACATGGCTTCACATATCTATATCTTGGAGTTCCCAGTAAGAAAGCCAAAAAGGCTATGACAGCAGAGACCAAAGATACCAAGAAACCCATTGTCCACTTCCCTGTATCCTCGTAGTAGACCAGCACAGTGTTGGAAAACAAAGAACCAACATTGAGGGCAAAGTAAAAGTAGCAGAAGAAAGCTACTTTTGCATTTTTCTCGTTTGGATTTTTCTCATTGTATTGGTCAGCACCAAATGTTGCTAAGGTGGGTTGGTGCCCTCCATAACCAAATGCCACTAGATATATGGACAAGTAGAAAATGTCGTCTCCAATTGATGAAGGTTTACAAGGAGTATTGCCATCACCACAACCAGCTGGGTTGATCAAGAAACGCCAAGACGACAATGAAGACAGTGCTAAGCCCTATTAAATTCAAAGTGTCAGAAGCTAGAAACTATGTAATACAGACATGAAACTATGCAACACAAACACTGATACGAACATGGATACGACATGAACACGAATACGAAGATATACGTATAATCTTTAAAATATAGGACACGAGAACACAGATCTATATATTATATAAATTGATAATAAAGTTTATGTACACAAGTATGTTTCAAAATGATTTATTCCTTATTTTTATAATCATAATAAAAATTTATACAATAAATTTGAGTTTCTAGAAAATTAATGTATATATTTTTAAAATTGTGTTAAAATCCTGTTATAATTATAAAAAATCCAATAAATATTTTTTAAATTGAAAATTTTGTCTGATACGTATTTTACCACTGTCAGTTTCCGATACGTGTATCCGACAAGAATATAAAAGTTTGATAACATTGTTAAAAGTAAAAGACTAAAAGTAATATACCAGAACGAAAATAAGCTGGAAGACCATGCAGGTTAAGTATCGACCCCAGTATGAATCGCTCAGAAATGCTCCGATCAATGAGAACATATAAACAGTTCCGATCCACTTGCTGACATTATTAGCAGCACTCACATTGTCTTGACCAAGAACTCTGGTTAGGAACAGAACCAAGTTCACGCCAACTCCAAAGAAGGCTAGTGTAGCTAGTGCTTGATTCACTGACAAAACAAACCAAAAGCCAAAAGAAACAACATGTAATCAAACAAACAGATAGATAATTCCACATAAATTTAATAAATCGATTTTATAAAGTTGAGTTAGACTTAAAATCTACTTCTTAATAAATCACGAATTGAAAAATGAATCCATGGATCATTTGTTCATTACCTAGCAAGAGGCTTGCAACTTTAGCTCCTCCTATTTTCTTTTCATCCGCTCTGCTACTTCTCTCCATAGCAGATTCTTCTCTGTAGCTGCTATCTCCTTCTGTTACCTATTTAAAGCAAATATCATTCAAAAAAAGACAATTAATTTTCCATTTTCCCCCCATAAATGAATCTATCTACGATTTTACAGTGGTGTACTTAGCATCAATGCATCACACATACAAATATAATCAGTTATTTTTCACCATGTCTATAACAAGTTTTGGAATCAGTATTGAAGTATTGACACGTTAGACGCCATGTACTTTTAGACGTGTTAAATATGTGTGAAGAGCTGTTCATTACATCTTTCCAAATGAATGTGTAGAAATTATTGTATGAATATTATTGTTGCCATTTGCAGTACCTTGTTTGTGGCAATATTGGGGGAGTTGGCAGAGAAAGAAGTGGCCATTTTTGGTAAAATCTGCATGATGCAAAGTGCATGAACTCAAAGTGATAACAAGGTAGCCAAGAAGAAGAGATGTTAATTGATTGAGAAAGGAAAAGACTTACAAAGGGAAGATAAGAAGAAGTATAAAAGTAAAGAAAGAGTTGAAAGGGTGAAGAGTGTTGTTGATGGTGTGGTTGGATTATAGCATGCAATATATAAGGGTGTGAGGGACGTGGGGAAGAAAGGGATATGAGTTTGAAAGTAAGGTTTATTATTGATGTAGCTGAGCCAAAAATACGGAAATCTGAAATGATTGGAGTTGATAAGAGGAGAGAAAGTGACAATTTGGATGAGAATAGTGGTCATGAACACTCAAAAGAGAAGGAAAGAAATCTTAAACTCTAAAATGAACGACTCTGTGCCACAAACTAGTCACTTCACCCATAAAATACTGACACTGTATGTAGGGACTTGCCCTTTTTTTTACCACCTATTACACTGAATCTGACATCTTCTCGTCCTTTTCAAACTCACATTTTTCATTTCTGATACCTTCACTTCCATTTCACTTTTCAATTATTTATGTGGTAAATCTTTTTTTCCCAATTTTTCAATTATATATTCTGAACCGGTCAGATAGAAAGTATGCATGTCGAGTGGCTGAGAAGACAAGGATGAGTGTAAACGTCACTGGAAATATTACGTGGAAAAGCACACAAGTGTCAGTGTTAATAAGGCATAAAAGAGAAATAAAATCAGTTAAGTATAAAATCGGTTAATAAGAGATAAGTAGAAAGATTAAAATGATATGACATGTCCAATAGGCCCATTAGCAAGTAGTGTAAATGGATTGAATGTTTAGTTCAGTTTTTTAGTTTTTCTAGAGAATAACTAACACAAACACTGACTTAAGCTTTTGAGTGTTTCTGCGAGTACTACTCCACAAATCGAGAGACCAAAAAGTAATTCCAAGACACGAGTGAACGAAAGAAGAGACTTTTGAGTGTTTCTGCGAGTACTACTCCACAAATCAAGAGACCAAAAAGTAATTCCAAAACACGAGGGAGCGAAAGAAGAGGGACTAAAGGAGAAAATAAGGGACTCGAAAGACGAAGTGAAGAAAGATCCTGAAGTCACTCTCTCTCCTATAATTAGTACAAGTACATATTCCAATTTTCATTCATCATCTCTCAACCATCCACTTTGTGTGTTTTTCTTATACTGAAACATCAATCCACCTTGCAGTAAATTGCATGCAAGCAAGCGAATCTCTTGTTTTGTGGTTCTGTTAAACGTTGTTGACAGTTGATGAATAGGTTATTCCACCATCAATATGTAACCACAGGCTAATTAATTGCTTGAATTGAACCTTCCTACAACATGCAGAGTTCCGAATCATGTTATGAAACGAAATCTCGTATTATCCTATTCATCATCTTTGTTAACATGTTTAGTCATGTAAGTAACAGTTCAGTGAACTCATCACCTACAATGCAAAATGTAAAGTTGACATCACTTTGCTTGGTTTGAACACAAACCATTGTGCAGAAAAATACAAGGAAAAGAGTATGACAAATCAATACAATCTCACATAATTGGTCTATAATTGAGATTTTCAAATATACTGTTCAAAGTTGGATTGTATACAGAGAAATATCAGTACTGCACTGCACACTCAAATTATTAACAGCCATTTATGTTGACATAGCAAAATACAACTAAATTTACTCAGTCAAAGGGCTTAGCTTTTAACAAAATAACACACCAATTGAATTGAAGCATTTGCTGAAAAAACCACATAACCTTTTAGGAGTCATTCTTCAAGGTACAAAAAAAACTGCATTAAATATACACTGATTAGTTTATATATAACCTTACTTAAAAATAGATTCCTATTTGTTACCCTTACTATTTTAAAAAATATGCATACAACTTCTATATATATATATATATATATATATATTCATTTCAATTACAGAAAATAACATACTTTGAATTTAAAGTTCACACTGATAGAAAAAAAAAACAAAAAAATAATGTCAATTGATCATGAAGGATTAGGAGAACTTTAAATTATAACCAGTTTTTAAAAAGATTTTAAAAATGAAATTAACCTTTTTATTCAAATATTATCATTTTTTATTGTTGTGTTCATTGACTAGCTAGTGATTTTGATTTTTTTTTTAAATATTTGTACAATTCTCTTAAATCTTATAAATTCAAAAAATATTTTAAAATATTTAAATTCTTGCTATATAAATTATCTTTTTAAATGTTTTACAATTTGTCTTAAAATTTGAAGACATTTGTAGATCTAAATAGTATTTTAAAACTCAATAGACCTTCCTAAAAGTCAATCCAAAAACCTAATATATGAGTAAAAAACTCCCTCTCTTTTGTAGATTGTTCCTTCATAATGACTACAAAGCTAAATAGTTTTGATGAACACTATATGTTGGACTAATTTGCAATGCTCCTACAGAAACTTGAAATTACTATGCAATCACATTACAACTTTTAATGTTATTATTCTACTACAATACTACGACAGAAAACCTGAAATGACCTAATTTTTTATACAATTACATTAAAAAAAAATCTGAAATCACCTAATTTTTTATACAATCACATTACAACTTTTAATGTTATTATTTTAATTTGTTTATATTATTTAATTACAAATTAATTTTTTATTATATATATTTATATCTAAATTCATGGTATAAAAAATTTGTATACAAATTTTAGGGTTTTGAAAGTATCATTTCCCTAATTCAAACCATATTATGCAAGAGTAGATGAGGTGAAAAGATTACTGGTTTTACTAAATTAAGGTTTGAGCCACTTCAGATTTGCTTCACACACAACTTCATTTTTGTTTTATCTACTTGTTCCTTTTTCCAACTGCGCTGTTACTGCTACCAAATTTAGTTTCTACCACAATTTTAGCCATCACAAAACTGAGAAACAAAGTGCCTCTCTTCCTCTCACCATTTTTTCCCTGTTAATTAACCACTGCCACCTTTATCTGTTGTATTCTCATCCCTTTCAAATTCAAAGTTAAAAAAGAAATAACAATAAAAGATACATATTTTGCTATCTCCTGACAAAAGGGACACGATTCAAGGATGATATCAACCCTATGATTTTTAGTTTTCAGTTGAAGGTTTCTGAAGTGTTTCTTATTTATTTTTTCTTGCTGATAAAGAAAAATGAACAGAAACAAGGAAAGTTATTCAGATTGTTGTGGGGAAATCAATTCTGCAGCATTTGACGCCATGCAAGAGGAAAACAGAGCAGCAGGGTCGTTGTTTCAGAAGTTCAAAGGCGTGGTGCCGCAACAAAACGGGAACTGGGGTGCCCAGATATATGCAAACCACCACAGAATCTGGTTGGGGACATTCAAATCCGAAAGAGAAGCTGCAATGGCGTATGACAGCGCCAGCATAAAGCTCAGAAGCGGAGAGAGCCACAGAAACTTCCCATGGGACGATCAAACGGTGCAAGAGCCAGAGTTTCAGAGCCATTACAGCACAGAAGCAATGCTGAGCATGATCAGAGATGGCACCTACGCATCACACTTTGCCACGTTTCTCACCACTCGTAAAACCCAACAAGGCGTTGTTGCAAAGCACGTAACTTTGAAGGGTGATGAGGAGGAGAAGCTCTGCTGCACCCTGCTTTTTCAGAAGGAGCTGACACCAAGTGACGTGGGGAAGCTCAACAGGCTTGTGATCCCGAAAAAGCATGCAGTGAGCTATTTTCCTCCGGTGTGTGAGATTGCAGAAGGGCATGAAGAACATGGCAGTGTTGACGTTGAGGTTGCGTTCTATGACAGGTTGATGAGACTGTGGAAATTTCGATACTGCTATTGGAAGAGCAGCCAGAGTTACGTGTTCACAAGAGGGTGGAATCGGTTTGTGAAGGACAAAAAACTGAAGGCTAAAGATACCATTGCGTTTTTCATGTGTGAGCCTGTGGATTGGAGAAAAGGTGGAGAAGGAGAAGCTTTTGGATTGATTGATGTAATTTATAACTCAGATGATGAGAGAGGTTTGAAGTGTTTTGGAGAGTTGGTTTGCAGTGAGGAAGAAGAAGACACCAAAGAGGAAACCATTGAAAAGGATTTGAATGCACAAAAGGGTTTGAGACTCTTTGGTGTTTTCATCAAATAGTTTTAATTTAACTCTCCAAATCTCATTTTATAAACCGATTTTACAAGTTTGAATTAAGTTTAATCACTTCTTAATATGATATCAAAGATCTTTCGAACCTATCCTAACAATTATTTGTTGAAGTCACCTGCTAGCAGACCTTTATCGGACAATCCATAATAATATAGTCTCATACATTAACGTGAGAAGTGTTTATAACTTGATGCAAATCTCACCTTATAAAACAGTTTTTTGATATTAAATTAGACTTAAAATTACACTTCTTAATACTAAACAACTATATCACATTTTAGAGTATTATGAAATAACACCAACTTTTCTTTATATTTTTTTAACATCTATATAACCTCCTTTATACTAATTTACTTTGTAATATTTTAAAAAAATTAAATGAGTTTATATAATATATGTTGTAGATCCACATCGACTAGATATTAGAGTCTTTCATTGTATATAATTGTGTACAAACTTCAACCTCATGAGTCAGTAAGTTGAGTTAGACTTAAAGTTCACTTTCTGATATTGTATAAGAGTTATTTCGAGTCTATTCTAACGAATATTTAAAAAAATAGCATAAGGAAATATATATAATCTTGCGAAACTTTGAATATAATTAACAAAATTAAATTTGGGTGAAAAAGATTATAATCAATTGAATTGTAGTTTAATAGGTAATTTCTCAAACAGAATCATATTAAGAGATTTTGAAAATGTATTTTTACTATTCATGCATTAAGAGGGACAACATGTTCTTTACATGCTCAATTTCTGGGTAGGTGAAGAGAAGTTTGTTCTGTTGAGATGAAATAGAAGTAAAGAGAATCAATTTTGTTTTTGGCTTACTTTTCCTATTTTTTGGTATTGCAGGCACGCACACGTCTTTTGTGCGTCTTAGATATACGTTTTAGTTAAAAAATTATTAATTTAATACAATTTAATAGAAAAAAAATATATTAATTTTTTAAAAATTTAAATTTATTATATAAATTGTTATTATAATTATAGAATAAAAAATAATTTTTTTATATTTTTCTATTAAAAAAATTAAAATATATTTATACATTTATTATCAATTTATATAATTTATAATTATATAATATATAGATTTATATGAAATTATACTTAACTTTTATGTTTATCTCCGTTGTGTTTATATTATCGTGTTTATATCTATATCGTATCAATATCTATACCATTATTTATACTATGTTTTTATACTTTATAAATAATAATTAAAAAAATAAGCAAATTAAGAAGAAAAAGAGAAAGCAATTTTGACTGAAGCGGGAAAGTAAACCGTCATTGAAATTTCCCCACTCTCATTAAAATTCAAATCCTAAAAGGGCAAGGTAAAGGGTTCAAGAAACACTTTTGAAATTGCTTTCAAATTTTAGCAAAACCCCTTTCAATCCCAAATTAGGGTTTTGGGTTTTGACAGAATGAAGCGTTCGCGCAGAGGCAATGCTGATGCCGATGCCGATGGCGTTGCCGAGGGAGGTGCCAAGGAGAAAGCGGCGAGCGAGCAGAACCCCGCCACTCGCAGAGTCATACGCTCCCAGTTCCTCAAACTCAAGACTCTCATCAACGGTACACAACATTACCACTCACTCTTCAATTTATTTACAACGCTAAATTCAATTTTTATCCCTAATTACCTAACCCTAAACACACCTACCAGAGAAACGAGATGATTTGATGAACACGGAATCCGACAACTTCGACACAATTTTGGACGAGTTCGACAAGTTACACGACCAAGGTAGGTAGCTGTACTTGTTCCTTTGCTATTGTTCTCGTTTTTGTTCACGTTGTTATAATCTTAACTTTGTAGTGATTGGTCTGGTTGGATGGAATTTTGCAGTTGAGAAGCCCAGAGAGCAGGTTGCAGATGCAGAGGCGCTGTTGGATCTGACGCGCACTCTGTTTGGATCTGTTAGGTCTTTGGCGAACGAGGGTGTCACCCCTTCTCAGTTCGTTTCCTCTTTGCTCATACGCCATGGCCAAGGCCAAGACTCAATCGATTGGCAGAAACTTGGCCTTGCGGTTTCCCCAATCTTCCTCTCCGTTCATGGCTCTTCTACCATGTCAGTTCCTCTCCTCTATTCCTTTCACAATTCTATAATACTTTGTTCTTATCTTGTTTTTTTTTATAGGCTTGGGCCCATGGACAATGAGTTCAAAAAACGAAGAACCGGAGTGCGCAAACACCGTGATCCTCGCCCAACCGTAACTACTAGGCCTGAACAGGTCACTCCCCTTTTCATATTCCTAGGCCATTCCTACAAAACTTTGTTTCACAATGTCGTTACTACTTGTTTTAAGTTCACGGTGCATGAAAATAAAATTTTGCGCATGCATATTTACCTTGGTGACACTTTGTGGCTGTTGTGAAACAGATTGATTTATCTATGTATTTTATGTTTGTGAGTGCACTGGTGTTTATTCATTGTTGTTTGTTTCGAGCAGCTTGATGAGGCTGGTGCAGTGGAAAAAACTGATACTGACATAAACATGGCAACTATGTTTAACATCTTGAGGAAGAAAAAACGTGTCCGACTTGAAAATTTAATTATCAACAGAAAGTCTTTTGCTCAGACCGTGGAAAATTTGTTTTCTCTTTCATTCCTAGTGAAAGATGGTCGGGCTGAGATCAGTCTGGATGAAAATCGTTTGCACTATGTTTGTAAGATGTGTTTCCACCTCAATCGACTGAATACTTGTTTCGTTTTTCTTTTTTGTACCATGGGTACTTATGCTGTCTTCTTTTTCAGGTCCTAAAAATGCTCCAGCCGCTAACTTAGTATCATCAAAAGAAGTTTCTTACACTCATTTTGTATTCAGATATGATTACCAAGATTGGAAGGTATGGATGGTACCCGAATGTAAGGTTGGAATTCAAGGAGCAATTGGAAATTTAATTCTATGATTGACTTTTTATGGGGTTGCAATCATTCAGGGTTACAACATCATTGTTTAAAAAGGGAAAAAACTGATAATAATGTCATGAGTGGTTTTCAATCCTGACAGTTTCAATGTATGTTGTATAGCACTGGTAGTTAATTAAAAATATATGTACGTTGTTGATTTTATGAAGTGTTGAATTATATGCTGTAGGCAAATAATACTATAATTCACATGCCTTTTTCATTTAAAGGCCTGGACATTAAATTACAAGCCTCTGTATAACCCTGCCAACGTTGTTTACAGCTTATGAAAGATGCTGTGCCCGAAGGGGAAGACTTGATGCCGCATCGGGATCAGTGTTGTGCTGGTGCTGACCCTCAGGAAAGGAAGGGTGGGGATGATTCCCAACTTGCTTTGGCTTTAACACCTATCAGGAAGCTATCACGGAATCGAGGACTGGTTGTGCAGGAGGAAAGTGTTGTAGAAGAATCTCCTGAATGTGACGAAGAAAATGCTCCCAGAGCAGGGGCTATTCGTAGGTGTAAGCGTAAACTTCATTAGGAAATGGCATATTAGGTCTGAACAACTTCAAATTTACATGAATATGTTTTGTTCAGCATGCCAAGCTGACCTTTTTTGTTATATAGAGAGAATGTAAATACTTGTAGGTCCATGATGCCATGCATTTTGAAAGCTGGATGTATTGTAAGCTTCCTTTTCTGTCTATATTTCATCTGCAACTCTTCAGAAATTTTTTCTTTGCATACAAGTATATTATGTTGGTGAAAAGGGTAACATAATAGATCCAGCTGTTTGTGATTGGGTTTCAAATGATCTTGCTCCAGTCAATTTGGAAAACTACTAAAACATATTAATCAGGAAACGTTCATTCACGTTGGTAGAGTGAGGTGAAGGCAGAATTTAATCTCCAGTCTTTATATTTATTCAAAACGGATTTTACCATTATTCACAACGGATGTCATAACATTATTATTCATTTGAAAGAGTAGCTCCTCTATAAGGCACAGGTATCGCTTTCAAAGGAATGGCTTTCCTTAGCGTTATTCCCATCCCCTCAGTCATGTCCATCTCCTCTGGTTTGAGGCCATCTGGCAAAACCCAATCAAAGGAGTGCAAGAGGGAGCCTAATGCCAAGGTAAGCACACGAGAGGCCAGTGGCATGGCTGGGCACATTCTTCGACCCGAACCAAAGGGTATAAACTCAAAATGACGTCCTTTGTAATCCACCACAGTTTTTGGCTCCAGAAATCTTTCAGGCCAGAACAACAAGGGAGCATCCCACACTTTGCAGTCCCTCCCTATTGACCAAACATTCACTAAAATCTGTGACTCTTTGGGAATATTGTAGCCAAGGAAGTTAAAAGAGTCCATAGCCATATGAGGAACCATAAGAGGAAGAGGTGGGTGAAGTCTCAGTGTCTCCTTGATCACTGCTTGGAGGTAGGGAAGATTCTCTATGTCCTTTTCTTCCATCTTCCTATCGGACCCTATTTTGTTCCTTAACTCCATCTGCACTTTCTTCAGTGTTCTTGGGTTGTTCAGAAGCTCTGCCATCGCCCATTCGATTGTGCTTGTTGTCGTGTCTGTCCCTGCAGTGAACATTTCCTGCAACCGAGTACTTTCTCAGTAATACTGCTTCAATATATGACTAACTACTTAAAGATGGAACCAAAGAGTAGTTATATGAAGCAAAACCTAGTTGAGGGACTTACAAAAATAGTGACATTAATAGTTCTTGGAGAAAAGGTATAGTGCTGAGAGGAAGAATCCCCACGAAAGGACAACAACACATCCAGGTAATCTTTGATTTCCTTTGATCCAGAGTGACCATTTTCCATCCTTTCGTTGATGAAGGTCCCTGCAATGTCAAAGGCCTGGTTGACATGGAACTGTGTCTTCCTCCTTATACCCTGAGGGTCAAACCACTTTAGAATTGGCAAAAAATCTGCCATGTTGGGCTTCCCAGCATACTCCATAACCTTGAGTGCATGGTAATAAAATCTATCCCCTCTCTCCGTTTCAGACTCCAACAAATCCTTTGAGAATATGAGGTTCCCAATAAGGTTAAAATCCATCAAGAACAAGAACCTCCCAACATCAACAGCACGTGTACCAGATTCACCAGCTTCTTCTATCAGCTGCAACATGCGGTGTATACACTTTGCACGCACACCTCGCATGGCGTCTAAGCGACTTGTGACAAAGAACTCAGTGGTGCAGAGTCGCCGGAGCATGCGCCAGTGTGAGTTGTACTGAGAAGTTACGATGGATCCCTCACTGCCATTCTCCCCTCTCATGGCCTCATAAATCTTCCTCCCTGCAAGAACCACATCATGGTTCTTGAACATCTCACCAGCCACTTCGCTCGATGAGATAACCACTGTGCACATCGACCCTAGCCAAAGGGTCATGATTGGACCATGTTTCTGAGCCAGTTTTGCAAAGGACTCGTGTGGTGACCAGCCCAGTTGAAACATGTTCCCAACCACTGGCCAACATCTTGGTCCTGGTGGAAGCTTACCATGCTCTCTTCCTTCCATCACCTTCTTCCTCACCATCATCACTAACACCCACATGGCTAACACCACCAAACTCACAACCTCGTATTCCATCCCACTTTTATGTTCTTTGCTTTTCATCTGTGTTCCATTGTTACTCTTCACATGCTTTCTATATATTGCTTCATGCCACTAACATACACACCATTCCATGGCAAAAAAAAAAAACAATTTTTGCTTTGTCATTGTTTGGTGAGAATATCTCTTCCAGGGATTTAGTATCCACGTACCCATCAAGTTCCTCCCAGGTAATATCATTTTCATATGTTGTTTCTTAGTTAAAGTTTATCAACAAAATTCTAAACTATGAATACAAATTATTATTATTATTGTAAGTTGTAACTACCTCAAACTTCCGATTTTCACCCGACTGAGAACAATTTTTAAACTATAAATAAAGATTATAAAGTTTTATAATTACTAATAATTCAAGTGATTATAGCATTTGTCGAAATGCAGGTTGTCCTGATTGATGAGAGGACGTGGATGAAAAGTTGTGGAATTGGTTTTATCGTACAAACAAGTATAAATTAATCCCTGTTTGTGTTACTGTTCATTTGATGTTGTTTTTTTATTTAGAAAGAAGTGCGTAAGTAGTGATGAGGGTCGTATAAAAACGATGAATCAAACAATCGATGAGCTTGTTAATTGGCGGCGAGTACGGGAATCGCGGTTAAGGACCATATTATTTTTTAATATTTATATCAATTCTATCACTCAAATATTTTTTTTCCTCCTTTCATATCACACCCATCCATTTATATCATTTTCTTATTCAAAAACTTATCTTTAAACATCTCTAACAAAATTTAAAATATTGTAATATAATTCACTTAACATTGTCAACTAGTATACTCATGTTATTTTATAAATTTTTTGTGTGTAGATTGTAATCTATGAAACTCAGACACTCTTTTTAAATGATGTGTCGGTGTTGGATACTCGTATCGGACACCAACACTTGTATGACATGTATCAGTGAAGTGTATTTGTTGGATTTCTAACAATTTTGGTACGGTTCTAACACAATTTTAAAAAGAAAAAATACATTAATTTTCTAAAAACTTAAATTTATTGTATAATTTTTTATTATAATTATAAAATAAGAAATAAATAATTTTGAACCAATCATGAAAAACATTTTTATGCTCCAAAAAATAATATAAAACATACTTGTGTACATAAATTTTTATTATCAATTTATATAATTCATAATTATATAATATATATTTAGAAATTATAGTATTTTCGTATTCGTATTCTTGTCGTATTAGTGTTAATGTCAATGTATGTGCTACATATTGGAACCCTAAAATAAACAAAATATCTGTTATATCTAAAATATATTTTTAAGCTAAATATATTGTAAAAACTATATTTTGAAATTTTCAGAATATAATTTCTAATATATGAAATACATACGAACTTTGATTGCTCCTCAATTAACCTAAACAAAACTCACATAATTGAAACAGAATTTTTAAAATATAAGAAATGCACTCTAGAGCAAAAGTTGGATTCCCCTTAATTCACGTAAAAAAAAAAACTCACATAATTATAAATGTAATGTTAAATTAAAATTTTAAATTTTGTTTGCCAAGTGATGCTAAAATTAAAAAAAAAATAAAACTCTATTTCTTTAATTTATTATGTATTATGTAAAAACTTGGACAAAGTAATGTTAAACTCCAAAAATCTTGAAATTTAGCATGATAGAGGAGGAAGTAGTGCGACTTTTTTAATACTTCAATTCATTATGCATGTGAAGTATTTCATTTTTAATTGTAGAGTTTTATTTTTTATGTTTTATGTTGTTTTTAATGTATAAAAAATTAAAATGTTTTATCCTTTTGTTTTAAAGATAACTATTTTAAAATTTAGGTGGATAAAGTTATTTGAAATGTTTAAGATGAGATGAAATGGGTTGAATTAGTTATTATAAAGTGGGTCAAGCTAATGTATCAATCCCTATTATATAACTTAATTATTTTAAAAATAAATCATTATCAATAAATTAATTAACAACTATTTAAAATTAAAATCTAACAATTCGGTTATTTTTTTTATTATATATTCAATATAATCACAAATGCATAATACAAATTTTAAGTATAATTTAATCTTAGGTTAAAGAGATACAAAAATAAAATAAAAAATACATGATATAATTTATTAAAAGATAAAACTATATAAGTCAGTATAAGGTGGAGGTCTCGATATTTTGATATTTATAATTGTTTATTTATTTACTAATTTGAATATTAAAAATATGAATTTCTATTTCTTTCTTCTCTTATTTTTTATCAATGCAAACAACAAACTATTTATTGATCTATGACGATTAAACTAATTTGTTACTTCAAAATTAATTAATTTTGATAATTTTTAATTTTATAACGTTAAAAGTGATTTGCACGTGGATCTAGTATCTGTCACAAACTAGGTTGGACTAAAAAAGAAATAATTAATACAAATCATTCCAACATTTGACAGACTATCCTGAATTATTGGCTCTAATCAAAGTAAAATATTTTTTGTACATCATCGATAAATAAATAAAAGTTTAAATATTATGTTTATTTTAAGAATTATTTAGACAATATTCTTTCATAATTTTTATATATAAAATAGTGATACAATATTCAAAAAAAAATTCTGACTATTCAGTTGACGGTCCATGTCAAGTTGCTTTATTTATTTAAAATAGTATAATTTGGTGGTAGTTTTTATATGGATTGAACATATAATAAATATTCTTTTTGATATTAGCAAATATTTTAAATTACAAATAAGGTTGAAACAAAAAAGAACTCATAAATATTCTTTTGTGCTTGCTAGCATAAATTTGGCTCTTTCTTTCATGTGATACTCTATACTTTTTCATAGCTTTCATGTGATACTCTATACTTTTTAATATATCAAAGTATACTTTATTTTATTAATGTTTTTCATTTCAAAGTCAATGACTCAAACAGAATTATGGATTATAAAACTGGAATGAAAATAACTTTCAAATTTTAAAATTCATGAGTTTATTTAGAAAAATATATTTTAGATTATATTTCCGATTACAAAATTCAAAAGTATTTATAAATTTAAGAACATCTTTCAAATTTTGTAATATAAAATATACTTTTTAAAAGGAAAAAAGAATTAATCTAAAATTTGTATATCTTTCAAATTATACAATCCGACCCATGTTTTCTAAAATTTGAGAATTTTTTTTTATAATTGTAATATATTCGTAGACCGGTGTACTCGTTTTAAATTTAAAAAACTTAAATAGAAAAATATACATTTTCAGGGACAAAATGGTCTTTTGCTTGAGCATTGGGTGCGAGAAAAAGTTATGAAGGTGCAGGCAGAAAGGCCCATAAATTTTGAATGTGCAAAAATTGGTTTCTCCAGCCCACTGTGACCCAAGCTATCATCCAACTCCCAACCACCAATCCAACTACCAATTTGTTTTTCCTTCCTACCACTTCCTCATAATTATTTTTAAGAAAAAAAAATGAGAAATATATATATATTTTTAAATTAATTATTCAATAAATAATATTAACTTATATATAAATTAAATTTCAAAGATATTTCCTCTCCATATACTTTTAAAAAAGACTAAAAAATTAACTTTTGAATAAATTAAAAATGAATCTGTAACACATTTTCCAAATTTAAAATTTTATTTTTGAAAACATTCACAACCCACCACAACCAAATTATAACCCCAAATATTATTATTCTTTTGATATTATTTAATTACAAATATACTCTTTATTATATATGCTTACATCTAAATTTATCACATAAAAAATTATATAAAAAAGACATCTTTTCTCTTTATTTTTGTTGGTGAAAGTGGTTTGGAAGCAGTGATGAGAGCATAGTAATTAATAACATTGATGCATATTTGTGTTTGATAGGAAACGGTTTTGGTGTTCATTGTGGTGGCTGTGATGTCAGACAACTACTTGCAGGAGTCGTTCACGGTGGAAAGCAGCGACGGAGTGAAGCTGCGTACGAGGGTGTTCAAGCCACGAACAGAAGAAAATGGCGATTTGGGGATCGTTTTGGTGCACCCATATTCCGTTTTGGGTGGTTGCCAGGGTCTCCTGAGAGGAATCGCTTCTGGGTTGGCTCTCCATGGTTACACCTCTGCCACCTTTGACATGAGGGGTGTTGGCAAATCCACTGGCAGACCTTCTCTCACTGGCTTCGCTGAAGTTAAGGATGTCGTTGCTGTCTCCAACTGGCTCTCCAACACTTTCTCTCTTCCTAGGATTTTGTTGGTTGGTTCTTCCGCAGGTACTGTTTCCCATCTCTCAGATCAGATCTCTCAAATTCGTTTCAATTTTCTCATGCCAATCTATTTCACACGATCCACTCTCTGGAGGAACACATCTTGCACCTACCACTAATTTTAGTGTGGGAGAAAGTTGTTTCTTCTACCACAGATTCTCTTCTTTTTTAATAATCTTTCAACTTTTCTCTGCTTCAAGGGAAAAGACTCATAAGGGTGTTTGTTGCTTTAAGCAATTAACTGGAAGTACTTTCCTTTGTATCTCAAGCTCTCACTTAGTGAAATGTACTTTTTGAAATGTTATAATATCTAGTCAATAGATGAAATCTCCAACACCCCAGACTATAAGTTCAACAAATAATTACTATGATACATTCAAAATGGTTCAGATATCATATTGAAAATGTCCTAATCTCTAGTCTGATATTAGCAGCATAATTTTTTCTTCTATATCTTAATGTATCAATTGCGTGATTCGTACCTCTTTTACGAGTAAGGCTTGCCGGTGTGGTATTTTCTTGTACTAGGAGTTGGGTTAGCTCGTAGCTGTATGGATTGGATTTTGGTTATTGAAAGTGTTTGCTGTTTGTGATTAGGGTTCACATGATCTCAAAAGTTCAGTGGTAGCTTTATCTACTGAGGTTCTAACCCTGTTGTAGAGCAGTATGTTTTTTACTCCTGGTTCAGATACAGACTCATTTGCAGAAGCTGCTTTCCATTTTTGTGTTGAAATGATACTTAACTGAATAGGATGCGTGCTTGAGGTTACATGAGTTGCTAAGTTAGACTTGTGGTGGTAATCGACATGCTTCTTGTCTGTGAGAGTTTCCCCTATTCATTCACAAACTGAATGCATTAGGGGATGAAGTAATTGGCACCATCTGGCATGGTTGCATCAATGAAGTCTGAACGAATTGCCATATATTTAAGTTGTTTCTTTTGTTGCAGGTGCACCTATAGCAGGGTCTGCTGTTGATCAGATTGAAAAAGTCATTGGCTATGTAAGCATAGGTTACCCATTTGGAATGACTGCCTCAATCCTTTTTGGACGACACCACAAAGCCATCCTACAGTCAGCGAAGCCAAAACTCTTCATTATGGGAACGCAAGACGGATTCACAAGCGTAAAGCAGCTGAGAAATAAGCTTAATTCTGCAGCAGGACGTGTTGAAACACATCTGATCGATGGTGTAGGCCACTTCCAAATGGAAGGGCCTGGTTATGACGCTGAGATGGTGGATCTCATCATTAAGTTTATCGCATCACTGTAAAGACATATAAGTGATTGCTGACTGTGAATTGCATCTGTATTGGGACTAATTTATGTACATAATCTGACTTGTTAAAAATCTGCATATTAAACTCTTCATGTGTGTCCCCTATTCCGCCTTCTAAATCAAAGGAATCAGATAATGTGTAAGCATAAAAACCATGCATTCATAATTTGTAATTTACATGTTACAGCTACATATCACTAAAAAAAAATCTGGTGCAGAGTGCTTAACATAATAGGTAAGAAAAGAAATCCACGATAATAGACATGGTACGCTATGATAGCCATGTTGCCAACTTCCTATAGATGCTAAGATGGAACACTGGTCTGTCTTGGTAGTTTATGGGGTGTAGCCATCTGAACCATCGAGTACTCTAACACCACCTGGATTATGCTGTTGTTTCTTCCAGTGTTTTTTCTGATTCAAAGACTGCCCTCGTGAAAAGGGAGGTTCTCCATCTGGCTTAAGGCAAGAGAGTTGAAGGAACATAAAGTATGAAAGACTATTGTAATCACTAATCTAAAATGGAATAAGTTAGTCAATAATACATGCCGTGTTTCATCAAGAAAGTTATTTGCTAGCCAGAAAACAAAGAAAGAGCCCTTATTCAAGGCCTTGTAAGTTCTATTTCATCATCATATACTTAACCACTGAAGTGGCAAAAAAGTTCATAAAGAAAACCCCACTCCCCAACCCGTTTTGCTGGTCTACTAGCAATATTCAAAAATTAGGATACAACAGAATGTGGTGAAAGCTTTAATTATACAGGGACAAATTTCTAGTTACTTAGTTATTACCACTTTCTCCCTCAGACACATCTCCGAGCCTGGCAATTGCATTAACAAGAGCCTGTTCATGTTCCTACATTTCAAAAGGAGAGCTATGATCATTGTAGAAATTAAAGATAGATAAAAAATAAAGCTGGAACTAAGAAAATGGTTGATACTCACTTTTAGCATTTTCTTTGCTTTCTCCATTTCAATGGGATCAGGAGGATTGGCAGTAAAAACCTTTTCAACCTGTTTTGGTTCCATTCCGATAGTTAATATTAAGGACCCAAATATTTGCATCATACAGAGTAGCCAAATCTAACTAACAAAATTGGAAATTTCTATTGCATATGCTTATACCTCCTTGATAACCTTATCTGTATGGAGTATCTGAATATCATCTGTAGGCTTCTTCTTGCTCCCATTTTGTGATGAAATCGAATCTTTCTTCGGCTGAACCTTTGTCATTCCCCTACCTCTTCCAGCACCAGTAACTCCACCACCACCAGTAACTCCACCACGAGACACCGACTTCTTCAATCCTCTACGCGGACCAGGTTGGCCACCTTTACGAGATATTTCAGGATCCTCACCCTCCCAACGAATGTCTTCTGGAGATATCTGCCATATTGAATAATTACAAGACAGTAACTATGATTTCATCACTGATTGAGTTGATAGTTAGCATCACAGACACAAACTCCTAATACTAACTGATAAAAATTAATGAATAGATAAGCAGAGACAGGAAAATTCTTTACTACAATAGAAAATCTAATACATTTTTTGCACACAAAATTAACAAAAAAAGTAATAAGTAATAAGTAATCGATGTAATCAATAAATCAAGAGAGCAAGCTTATTTATATTTCTTTGTGACAAATTGTGACAGACTAAAAGCATTTTCTTTTGCAAATGAAAATAGAAGAATTCCATTTTCTTTGGTGTACACTGGTGGCAACGGGACCAACCTAAGTCTTCATGCATCTATTCCAATCCCCGCGACCGGGTGGTGACCCTCATGAAAATAGAAGGGTTCGTTATATTACAAAAAATCTCAATAAAACTGTAATCAAAGAAGTATCAATATTGTCAAATTAGCATGTCTCAGGAACCTAAGGCAAAAGATGCATCACAATGTTATCAGTTACAACATCAAGTTTAGGATCCCAATAAACAAGTGAACCAAAATTTGAGCATGTAACAATGTATCTTTGGAGCGAGGTGTGGCCTGATTTTTGTTTTTTAAAACAATCATCTCACACAAACTGGAAGTTCCATTTGTTTGCATCAATGAAAAACACTTAGAAAGGAAATCACCAATCAAATGCTGGTCCACGATAACCAAGGACAGTGACTAATGTCATTCCCTTCAACCGGAAAACACACTAGATTTTAGTTTTGGGTATGGAAATGTTTATTTCATCAAATTCACGAGATACATCCTACCCCAAAGGAATGAGATTATGAGACACATGGTTAGCATGGGAAATGTAAGATATGTGAAAACTATAAGTTCACTTCTCAGGAGATAAATATTGCTTACAAAGAAAAGAAAAAGACAAGCAAAAGATAGGTCTACTTTTGGTGTCAGTCTAGCTGAGATGTCAAGTTGCATAGTAATGCCTAACATGAAAGCTTTTATAAGAAAAAAAAACTAGGTCTAAATGAATGGTATGCTATTATAATGAACATGAATTCATATTAATATTGCAAGAATTTTACCTCTTTTAGATCCACCCACTCCCATGTTTCATTTGCTGAATTCATATCATAGACCAAAGCATGCCGTCCCTACAAAATATTTAAATAGAAATATCAGAAGATGTCTGTCTTCCTCAGTTTTTATAGTATACTACAAACGCACCTCAGCAGAATTATAATCAGTTATAACAGCTTCATAGAAGTGGTTGTCTTCCGGCCACCTTGTCCAAACCTTCCTTCCAATACAAGGATCATAAGAAGCTCCTTCAGCAGGTCCTTTTGCTGCAAAAGCACCAGAAGACCCCCCCTGATTAGTGACCTGGCTTCGGCTTGTAAGTCCTGATGAAGGGAACTGTATGGACTTCAGTGAGATGCACGAATCAATGTTTTTTAATTTTATTTGAGCAAGGGAAACAATGACCATAGAGGAAGTGTAACTCGGTATTTTGTTTTCTTGATATCCCAAAACCAAAAGGCTTACTGTTTTTTGCTTTTTGGTCTGTGTTCCTGATGGAGGTCCATGCTTTATTGTGGATGGTGATGGTTGCATAGGTCGACGAACTGTGGGAGATGGTGCACCCAAGGATAATGAAGCCACAGATTTAGACATCTTTTGTTTCTTACGAGATGCCGAAACGGTTGGGCTGGTATTGTGATTGTGAACTTGTTCAGCAGTATATACAGTTCCAGATTGGAGCCCATTTCCCTTTCTCCACTCCCTAACAGCACAACTGGTTACACCCCACATTGAAATGCAGAGCAAACCACAGTTTGCTCGATGGTATACAGAAACTTCTCAGTAGAATATGACAAAATATAATATGACCTTATCCTGTGAATGATCTCATCAGCATTGACTCTTGATAGAAGTTCTCTGTGTTCTTCATCTGATACTCTTAGCTCCTTTCTAAGCTCTGTAATTAAACTTTCTTTTTCCTGAAGTACACAGGAACAACAAAATCATTGTCAGTACTATCCAAAAAACACCATTGTAGAAAGACAGACCAATGAATTGAGACAAAAGTACCCAAGTGACTGCGTCGGATTGCGCTTTAAAAGCCCGCAGGACAGAGGTGTATGCTTCTTGCTCAATGTTATGGATTTGTGCTTCCATGTCATTGTGTATCCTAGGAAATGAACCAGAGCCCATGATTGCTGATCTTCCATTTCCAGTTACAGCAACATGATCTGGATAATGAAATCTATTTTTCCGTTGATGGGAAGGAGGAAGATCATCATCTGTTCCTGTTTCATATTATGAAAATTAATAAGCAAAATGTTCCTTCATGTCATTATTCATTACACAATTGAAATGTTCACTCGTATCATTCTCATATCTGAAAAAATTTATAGATCATATCATTATCACCATGTCTGAATTCAACAGCACAACATTGTACTTGTACGTGTTTTTAAAAAATATTATTGTCCCGTCTCCTTCTCAGTTGAAATAACTTTCTACAACATTTGGATAATACGAAAATTACTACATATGTGTTCGATTGAAGGATTTAAGATATACATAAATGACACAACATGTAAAAAAGTGAAGTGTGGAGATCACAATCAGTGCATAAGATGAAAACTAAGATTAGCATGAAGGTGGATAATTCCTACATTTCAACTTAACAATTCAAACTCAAAGATGAACTTTAATCCTAACTCAACCTCGTAAAACCAGTATATAAGATAAAGTTTACACGTATAAAGAATAAAATATCTTAATCTCTAGTCAAAGTTATTAACAGATATCAAAATTCTAATTCCCAAACTAAGCTCCAAACTCATTCTAGCCACTATCTATCCTACACCTTCTCCGATATAGCAAGCTGCAGTTATTCTGAATATTGAGTCAGATGAAAATAAAAAATTGCATATAAAGTTGCACCTTAAAAAACACAATGCTACAATACAACGTAAACAAAAACCCAGTAGATAAAGGTAGGATAGGGTTTGGTGACCACCTAGAAAAGACACAATCAGCACACTCCACCTAAAAAAACCCTAAAAAAAACAAAATTTTGAAATCACCCACCACTGCTATCGGAGAGATCAAATTCCATACCGAACCTCAAGCGTCAAAACCATAAAACCAACCAATCAACTTGTTCAAGCACGCGAGTTCCTCACTGTTGTTAACGATTGAAAAACAAACAATTTTGAAAAAAACGCAGTTTAATTCGAACCCAGAAGCAGAAGATAATTTTGAATTCGAAACACAGAGACCAATCTACGCGATCAATCTCTTCCTTTTCACCTTTGATGTTTATGATTTTTTTTTTAATATTTGGGTAAATTTTTATTCGGGAACAATAGAAGTATTTCTGGCTTCACCAATGTTCTTCTCCTAATTAACACTAATGTTAATTGTAATGATAATTAGTTAATACTAATGCTAATTGTATCAATGTAACATTCAAAATAATTATTATAATATAAGATCATGAACATTGTTATAGTGACAACAATAGCTGTAAATTATGATCATGATGATGGTTACTGATATTTGAAGATGATAATAAAAGTCATTAGCGAATAACAACGATAATTATTACGATAATTAAATAAACATGGTTCTTTTTTTTTTTTACGAAAAAAGTAAATTAAATTCTTATATTTATGATAATAGAGTAATATTTTTATTATTCCAAACTCTTATGTGCCTAGATTCCTAAAATTATGATTGTTTTTTCACAAAATTATGGCATTTTTTTAAACAATTAAAAAACATAAATATAATTTTTTTTAAGAAAGAGTCGTAATAATTTACTCTTTTATTGATAATTATACGCAAATGAAGTAACCTAACGATTTTGTTTTTAAATATTTTTAGTGAATATTAATTAGGATGGATGAATTGAATTAACTTTAACACAGTTTTGGGATTCAATTGGATAATTAACCTGCTTACTAAATAAATAATTGAAGTTGAGTTAAAATTTAATTCGTTAAGTAAATGAGCTTAATTTGAATTATTGATAGTTATGGTTGAATCAATTGGATTTATCGTCATGGAGTGATTTCAATGCTTCTCTAGAAACAATTGACGTGTGATGTGACATTCATCAACAATATAATTAAAATATTTAAAATTATATCAGAGATTACAAATTAAAATACAAATAACTAAAATTACATATCTATGACATTAAAATAATACAATCGGTATATTTAAATTTGAAGAGTAATTATTTCACAATATGAAAACCTAAAATCCTTCCTACGAGGTTTTGACACGTTTCTTAAATGGTGTGTGTTTGTGTCGAATACATGTATCGGATATCGATACTCGTATAACACTCGTATGATATGTATCGGTGAAGTGTCAAATTCAAAATATATTTGTTGAATTTATGACAATTCTAACACATTATTTTAAAAAAATATATTAATTTTTTAAAAATTTAAATTTATTGTATAAACTTTTATTGTGATATAAAAATACTTAACACATCTTCTTGAATTAGTCATGAGAAAATCTATCTGTTAAAAAAAACTAAAATATACTTGTGCAAATTAGTTTTTACGATTAATTTATATAATTCATAATTATATAATATATAGATTCGTATGTCCGTGTTTTATATTTTAGAAATTATACATATCTCTGTGTCCGTATCGTATTAGTATCAATTTATGTGATTCAACTTATATTAATTTTTATGATCAATTTATATAATTCATAATTATATAATATATAGATTCGTATATCCATATTTTTGTGTTTTATATTTTAAAAATTATACGTATCTTTCTATCCGTATCATATCAGTGACCGTATAATTTATGCGGTTCAACTTATAAATAATGAACATATCCGTGTCAACGTGTGTGGTTGAACTTATAAATAATTGTCACAAAATTATTCACTCATTCTATGTTTTTATTTAACTTTTATTTATTTATTTTCCCTCTTTTATTTTATTAGTACGTGGACTCTTGCTGACAAATAGAATAATTATTTTATTTATATGTAATAATATGTAAAAAAAAGAGGTTTGTGGTGTGTGATGGAGAAGAAAAAAAAAAACAGAAGAAGTGTTAATTTGAATTGAAAAAAGAGTTAGGATTTTGGGCTGGGCATTGACCCCAAATCACATCATATCATCAAACACTCATATCATATGGGAAGAGCACTGTTACTCAACCACACCCACCTCTTCTCTCCCAAATCTCTCTTCCCACTCTCTCTCCGCCACCGCCCCACCGCCACCGCCACCGCCACCAAGAGGTTTTTCCATTTCTACCCCCCGCTTGCATGCCGCTCCATGGACCACTCTTCCATCGATTCCGTTACCCAACGCCTCAGCAATCACAATCTCCATAGCCTGAACCTCCAAGATCTCAAATGGGACCATTCCTTCGTCAGAGAATTACCCGCCGATCCTCGCTCCGATTCCTTTCCCCGCGAGGTTCTTCCTCCTTCTCCTCCCTCTCCATTTCCACATTTCCTATTCCTAATTTGTGCGCTTCTCCTTTCAGGTGCTGCATGCTTGTTACACCAAAGTATCACCATCCGTTCAGGTGGAAGACCCTCAACTCGTAGCCTTCTCCCGACCAGTTGCCGACCTACTCGATTTGGACCACAAAGAGTGAGTCAGTTCGTTGCTTACTCATTCATACCTTCTGTGTTTATGTTTCTTAGTTAGGTTGATCTTCAAATTTTTCATTCAATTGCAAACATACGTGCACTGTATATTACATGGATCAAATCTTTGCCTGAACATCATAGACACTTGTGTTCTGGGGTTTAGCCTCTAATTTCGGATAGTTATGTCGCTTATGAAGATTATTCATTACCATTTCTAAGGTTTTTCACTCGTCGCTATGTTTTTTTTTGTTTCGGTCTCTTTTGGACACCAAAGTCACGTGCTTTACTTGTGTACCAACTAACCATTTTTGTTTTTTGAGTTGCAGATTTGAGAGGCCAGATTTCCCCCTTTTCTTCTCTGGAGCATCGCCTTTAGTTGGAGCGTGAGTGCTGTGACTATGTCTGTGGGTTTTTAGGTCTGTCAATAATGCTACAAATGGCCGTGACTGTGATTGATTCTCTTGTTTACAGGTTGCCTTACGCTCAGTGCTATGGAGGGCATCAATTTGGCATGTGGGCTGGGCAGTTGGGCGATGGTAGGGCAATTACGTTAGGGGAGATACTGAATTCAAAGTCTGAAAGGTGGGAACTGCAACTCAAAGGAGCTGGAAAGACTCCCTACAGCCGCTTTGCTGACGGCCTTGCGGTGCTGCGCAGTAGCGTCAGGGAGTTCCTTTGCAGTGAAGCAATGCACCACCTTGGGATACCAACAACTCGTGCACTCTGTCTTGTGACCACTGGAAAGTTTGTCACTCGAGACATGTTCTACGAGTATGCTTGCTGAACTCTCACTAATGGCTTTATGGTATACTATTGTTAAAATGTCTCGAACTTGTTATGATTATTTTAAATCCCAGCCTCTGCTTAATTAGAGGATGACCAAGTTGGCAAGTTCTAATTTTTCAAAGGCCAAGGTTCAAAGAATTAAGGGCAGAATGATTCCTTTTTTCTTCTATACAACTTACATATAATGAAAATATTCTGTATCTTAGCATTTTTGGTAGGTCTTGAAATTTTACTGTCATATGCCATCCATAGTAGTTGAGCTTAGCTTGAATTTCAGTTTTATGCGATGAATAACTGGAATTTTACTTTGCTTTACGAATGTGTATCCTGTACATTTTAAAAATTGATTACATGAATAACTTGTTATTATTGCACATGTAGTGGCAATCCAAAGGAAGAACCTGGTGCAATTGTTTGCAGGGTCGCCCAGTCTTTTCTACGTTTTGGGTCATACCAAATACATGCCTCCAGAGGTGAAGAGGACCTTGGCCTTGTTCGTGTTTTGGCAGACTATACTATCAGGCACCACTTTCCTCATATTGAAAACATGAGTAAGAGTGAAAGCTTATCTTTCTCCACTGGCGATGAAGATCATTCTGTTGTAGATCTTACTTCAAACAAGTATGCAGGTATTGTTTTTTTTGTATGATCAATGGCAGTGACATTTTTACTTTAAAGATGTATAAACACTTTTGAGCGGTTATTTGGTACTTTGCTTAAATTGCATAAGCCGGGTTAAATAAACTAGCTGCTGCAACATAAACAGCAAAGTGACAAGTTATGGATTAAATAAACTAGCTGCTGCAACATAAACAGCAAAGTGACAAGTTATGGATTAAATAAACTAGCTGCTGCAACATAAACAGCAAAGCGACAAGTTATGGGAAAAAGTCACAAGACTACGTGTTTAAATAACCTTATTTTGGTGAAATAATTCCTTTATTTCTGTTGTCAGCTTCTCGAGAGCTTTAAACAAATCCCAAAAAAGAAAGATGTTTCCAAACATGGGGCGAATCCCTTTCATAGACTAGTTCCTGAGTTTCAGAACCTAATATATTACTAAAATAACCATAGGAGTTGAAACTTGATTTTACCGTTTAACCCAACATCCAAACTAGTGATTTTTTTGAGTCTTCAAGTTAAGCTCATCTCTTCTGGATTATAGTGCTGTCTTCATTATATTTTGATATTAAACTTGATGCTGACTATGTATCCCTTCTTTTTAATGGTGTTTTTTTGGTCAGCGTGGGTGGTGGAGGTTGCCGAGCGTACTGCTTCCTTGATTGCTAGATGGCAGGGGGTTGGTTTCACTCATGGCGTGCTGAACACTGATAATATGAGTATTTTGGGTCTTACAATAGATTATGGCCCATTTGGGTTTTTGGATGCTTTTGATCCTAAATTTACCCCAAATACTACAGATCTTCCAGGTCGAAGATACTGTTTTTCAAACCAGCCTGACATTGGTTTGTGGAATATTGCACAGTTCACAACAACACTACAAGCTGCTCATTTAATAGACGAAAAAGAGGCTAACTATGCCATGGAAAGGTAGTAGTAACACTTATGCTATCCTTCTTTTAACCTCAGAGGAGAAAATAGGATTGAATTGCCTTTGAATGTTTCACCTGATTGTTGGTTTGTTTCAGATATGGAACAAGATTTATGGATGATTATCAAGTTATAATGACAAAAAAGCTTGGCCTCCCTAAGTATAATAAGCAGCTGATTAATAAACTTCTTACCAATATGGCTGTTGACAAAGTCGATTACACAAACTTCTTCCGTACACTTTCAAATATTAAAGCAGACACAAGCATTCCAGATGAAGAGCTGTTAGTCCCACTAAAGTCAGTATTGTTAGATATTGGTAAAGAACGTAAGGAAGCATGGACCAGTTGGTTGAAAACATATATACACGAGGTACAGTTATTTCATGTATTTTCTTGGGGTTAAGTTACCCACTTGTAGTTAAAAAAATTATGTAGACTGATTATGAGCGATGATTGTGGCTTTTCTTCTCTCTATCTCTGGGTTTGCATATGCATGGCTTTTCTCAATAACTCCTGCCATTCTTGAAACTATGTCAATTTTCTGGCTTGGTAGGTAGTTATGTTGAACTTCTGGAACTCTTTTTTTTGCTTCTTTATGCTATTTTTGGGTTACTCATCCATTTGCAGAACCATACAATTTGTTCTTTGATTTCTTTTCTCGTGCTCAAAAGTTCTAGTTTGTTCCACTTGCATCACATAAATTGACTTTTAGATTACTTACCCTCCGTGGCTCATTTAAAAGTTTTAAGTGACAGAATTTTGGATCAATACTGGTGAAATTTATGGTCCATTTATCTTTAAGCCACCTGTTTGCTAGAGGCATACCCATTTGCAACTTTTTTCATTCAGATTTCAGAAGAACGAACAATGACACAGTTAATAGTTGACTTGACTTGCATATTATTGGGCTTTTGAAGTATTTTCATCAAATGTGTATACCTTCTAAAAATTTGGTTTAAGTGGGACTCTCATCATGGGCATAGTAACTGTGAACCTTTTCTTCTCACTGAACAAATGGGTAATGTTATACCAAAACAAAACACGAATGGGTAGTGCTACGAGGAAATTGCTGATATGATAAGAAGTTGAACTTCTTATGCCATAAGTTGCAGCAATAGTTCATGCACGATCAAATCAGTTGGCCAAGATGTCTTGTGCTTTTGTCATCTAACATCATTACTTGTGGTATTGCAGCTGTCTACCAGTGGCATTTCGGATGATGAAAGAAAGACCTCGATGGATCTGGTGAATCCTAAATATATACTGAGGAACTATCTCTGTCAGACTGCTATTGATGCTGCTGAAATCGGTGATTTTGGAGAAGTCAATAGGTTGCTCAAACTAATGGAACGCCCTTTTGATGAACAACCAGGAATGGAAAAATATGCTCGCTTGCCCCCAGCTTGGGCATATCGACCAGGGGTATGCATGCTTTCTTGTTCTTCTTGAGTCCTCTGCATGCTGAGGTAGAGAATATTCCTGATACCAGATATAGGTGAAAACTGAAACTGAAAAGGATTTACAGAAAATGAAAACACAAACACTAGGAAATAAGAGGAAAAAAAAAGTAGTGTGTTTGTATTATAGATTTAGTCTTTTACATGGTTGTTTTTTTCTTCTCATATTGTTTCCAAAAGACTGTCCCGAAGTATTGTATAACATGTACAATTCCATCACGATAGTAGCTGTTTCCAATGTAATAATTGGTGGAAGGGTTTGTTTGCGGGTTGGTTGTAATTTTAGTGTGAAAATTTGTTTGTAAAAGATGGAGAAAATAAGTGTTAAGGGAAACTAATTTTATTAAATGCATTGCGTTGGGATGAAACTTTAACTTTATGAAAAATCACAGGATTCCGTATAGATGATGGAGCAAATGGGAGAAGAAACAAATACTACGATATGACATTATGATTTAATATAAATTCACACCAACGTTGTTACATTGTTCATAATCTGAAATGGTTAAGAAGCAACTTACGAGAATAATTCAAATTAAGAAATACAAACGAAATGATAATTTTCATCTTGAAGAATGATTTAATGTTTTAAAATTGGGTAGATATAATTTATAAAGATTTATGCGTCAGAAAGTATGTAGTATGTTTTTTATGGTTATTTAAAAGGATCTGTTCTTTATTTATTTTTGTAATCATGATGGAGATTTTAAGTTTGTATTTTCAGAAAAAAACTAAAGTATTTTTTTTAAAATTGTGTTAAAATTATCAAAAATACAATAAATATGTTTTTGAATTCTACGCTTCACCCATACGATATTCAATATATCATTTATCATTTAAGAGACGAGCATATAATATTATATATCTATATATATATATTATATGTTCTAAAAGCTTCTTAAAATTACAAATCTATATAATCCACTAAATCATGTTTTAAAGCACATGTAATATATTAAAATTGAAATTTGATCATTGTATTAGGATGAATATGCTTTTTAAGTTCTCAATTTATTAAGAACTGGTTTTTCATATAATTATATTTTCATATAATTCAGTTTATAAATCTTTACTATTAATTTATATAATTTATAATTATATTAATAACTGATTTTAATTATAATTTGTGTATTGAAAGACTTTCATTTTATTGTATTTAAATTTGTTAAAAAACTTGAAATTAATATAATTTGCTTTAATTTTTATATCAAATACAAGTATTTTTATGAAAATTAATTCTATTTGAGTAAGATAAAATCAGAACAAGTGATAAAGTTTATTTTTCAAAGCAATTTAGAACAATTATATATAATATAATAATATAATAAGATTCATTGGGAATTGCTCGCTAATATTGTTTATATTTGTAATATTTACAACGAGTAAATGAACAAAATGAAGAAGAGTGGAATTATAAATTTAAAATATAAACTAATTTTTCAATGGTTAGTAGACTTTTCATCACCCCTAAGCATATAAAGTTTAATGGTCAAATAAATAAGAAAAAAAATGAAGAGAGTTTCATATAATTTTCTTAATTTTTTCTGTTTAGATTTTCTGTATAAGACTAAAGTTTTTGATTGATTTTTTGTAATTTTTCCGTATTGAATTCTGAAATTTTATCAATAAATTTTTTATTTTTAGTTCTCTAAATAAATAAGAAAAAAATATCAATTTAAATATCCTAAAGATTTTAAAATTAAATATTTAAATAGAAAGAAAAAAAAGTTTTTTTGGACACATTAATGGTAGAGGACGAACATTTTTTTTTGAGGAAAGATGAAACAAGGCCCATGAAGCACTGAACGCTGCGTTTCATTACCTAATAAATTGGGTATTTGGGTTAGGGATGAGTCTCTTCTCTCGTTACCATTAGGGCGGCTAGGGTTTTACTTATCTATTTTTCCTCTGTTGTGTTCTGTTTTGTTTCTTAGTATACTCTTCTGTTGTGAGAAATTAACATGGAAGAATTGGTTTTGATGAGTTGAGATTGAGATTGAGATTGAGTTGGCATAACACATAATTTGGGTTCTGGATTGAAGAGGGATCGGTGACGAAAATGGCAAGCATGAACCCTTTTGATTTGTTGGGTGATGATGCAGAGGACCCATCTCAGCAAATTGTGGCTGAGCAGCTCAAGGTTGTCACTGCTGCTCCCAAGAAACCTCAGGCTCAGCCCAACAAACCTGCTCAGCTTCCTACCAAGCCACCTCCTCCTTCTCAGGCTGGTCTGTTATCTTCCCTTTTTTCTTTCATTTTTGCATCGGAATGTGCAATCTAATGTGTTCTTTTGTGTTTTTCTTTCCGTTTGAAATGTTTGTGCATGCACTCCTTCAATTTGCATCTGTGATTTGATTTTCTTTCTGCAACTTCCGTTTTTTGTATTTGGTTACGGTATAAATAAAGTGGACACTAAGGGATGATAATCTCATTATGAAGATCGGTATCCTTGGACTCAGAGTAGTTGTTTCCAGACATAATATTTTGTTTTACCTTGGCTGAACCATATTGGTATATTGGTTTGGCTCCCAAGGGTTAACACCACCCACTAACTCTTCCTTATCTTGACTCAGGTTTTGTTTCCAGCTATAAAAAATTTCTGCAATTAAGCTGTATTCCTTAAGCTTTTGATTTAACCGAGTTGAATGGTGTTGTGTGGTCATGTAACCCACCCTACCTAGTGGGATAATTCTTTGTTGTTGTTGGCACATTGGGGCTTTGAAGTTCTTTTAATGGATGGAATATTTAGTTTTAGCTTATTCTTAATACCAATATTTCAATAGTTGACAAATTTAATTCAATACACATGGTTTCTTTTATGATCGTCCCTGAAGTTTTTTGTTTGTTTTTGTTATTGTCTGCTATCCTAATTCCTGAGTGCTCTCAGTTGATTTGTTGTTCATTCGTGTTTTTTATATTAATTTTCCTTCTCTTGTAATAGTGAGGGAGGCAAGAAGTGACTCTTCACGTGGTGGGCGTGGTGGTGGACGTGGAATTGGACGTGGTCGGGGCCGCGGAGGTAGTGGTTTCAACAGAGAGTTCTCCAATGATGAGAATTCCTTTACTCCCAATGCTGGTCAAGGTGCTCTTGATGGAGAGAGTGGGAGGGCCTCAGAAAGGTCTGCCTATGGTGGGCCTCGTGGTCCTTATCGTGGTGGCCGTGGGGGACGTGGAGGTTTTGGTGATGGGGAAGCTGGTGAAGATGGGCAACCACGGAGAGTCTATGAACGTCGCAGTGGGACTGGACGCGGGTAAATGTGATACTTGTAGCAGATTTCTGGGTTGTTAGATTGACTTTTGGCTCTTGTATTGATATAACTTGTTTTATATGCAGAAATGAGTTGAAACGTGAAGGTTATGGGAGAGGAAACTGGGGACTACAAACTGATGAGCTTGGCCAGTAAGGGCTTTTTTTTTTGAGATCCTACACTTTCATACTTCTATTGACAACCCTCTATACATGATTTGTGTTTAATACTATTTTGATGAATATTTATTGCTTGTTCCTTTTGCTTTTTTGAATTTTACTTAGGGCCACTGATGAAATAAATGAAACTGCTAAGAATTTTAGTGAAGTAAAGCCTTCAGGTGAGGATGATGTTGCAGCAGATGGAAACAAAGAGAATCCTGCTAATGAAGCTGAAGAAAAGGAGCCTGAGGATAAGGTGATTGTTCAATTTGGTTTCAAGTTCTCTGATTTTCTCTTCATCTGCTTCTGTATATCGTTAATGTTTTATTTTTAACATTATCTGTAGACAAGTTTATTTCAATTATAAATGACGTTTTATGAAATCGTCACTGCATGTGATCATGGATGTGAAGTGAGTTATAAGTTGTAGGAATGATAATCCAATCAAGTTTAGCTTTGACTTTAACCTATGGGTTCTCACTCATTGCTTAGAATGCGTTATTCTTCATTTGTTTTTGTACTACAGTTATTTATGTGCACATCTAAACTTTAATCATGGGTTTTGAAAATTCCTGTGATTATTCACTCGTTATTTATACTTCCTTTCACTTTGAAAATTTATATTTTTTCTTTCCAATTTTAGGTTACATCTTCTACTGTGTCTGGAAGGTGTCAATGTGTATTTTCCATTCTTTCGTTTCTTAACAATTTACTCTTTTATTTTTATGATTGTATGTGAAATTCCTTAATTAACGCTGGTTTGTTTAAGTTTTATAGCTGAATTGTATTTTTCCTTTTGGATAGGAAATGACTCTGGAGGAATATGAAAAAGTACTAGAAGAGAGAAGGAAGGCTTTGCAAGCACTTAAAACTGAGGAGAGAAAGGTAGATACTAAAGTTTTTGAATCCATGCAGCAGCTGTCAAACAAGAAAGACAACTTTGACATCTTTATTAAGCTGGTGAGGTTTTTGACTTTACGTTTCCATTATTTTAGTTTGTAATGTTCATATTTAATTTGTTGTATAGCTGATGATATCCTTGACACTTGTAATTTTTCTATTTTGAAGGGATCTGAGAAGGACAAGCGCAAAGAGACTCTTGAGAAGGAAGAAAAAGCCAAGAAGGTGTGACTTTGTTGCTTTTGTCTTATCTTTGCTGGTAAATTACGTTATTTCTGCATGGCTTAAATTGTTATTTATGGTCAAGGCTTGTATTTGTCTCTTGATTTTATTTTACCGTTTGTTGAATGTATTGTATGGTTTACAGGTGGAAACCAAAGTTATCTTATTGCACCCTAAAAATTACTTTTATGAATGTATTTGTTTTTGTTGTTTTTGCTTCCATTTCATCCTTGTATTGGTCTGTAATATTGGGAACCTTACATGTAATAAATTTCTTAATTACTTTTGAGTATTGTGCACATGACCATGAATTTCTTGTCTTTCACATCTAATACATTTTGTTGACTTTTTCCCCATTTTGTTTATTGGATTTCATGCTACTAGTCTGTCAGCATCAACGAGTTTCTGAAGCCACCAGAGGGTGAAAGCTTCTATAGTGCCGGTGGGCGTGGCCGCGGACGCGGTCGTGGACGTGGTGCAAGAGGTGGTTTTGGTGGCTATGCAACTGCTAACGTTACCGCTCCATCAATTGAAGATCCTGGGCAATTCCCTACTTTGGGTGTCAAGTGAGAATTTCAGTACTGTGCTGACATTTTTATGTACCTTGTCTCAATTTTGGTTCTCTGCTTTGAAGCAGGAAAAAGAACTATGGTAATTGGATTTCCTGTATGGGCAGGTTTTTTTATTTAATTTAACGTCTTAAAATGTAAATTTAGATTGTTTCTTTGTGCCCTTATTTCCTTAGATAGACGAAACGCATCCTCAATTATGTTTTACTTTTAGTGTCATTTTGCATTCTGGCGTAGACAATGCTGGATCCCTCTCCTTTCCTCATATTTTAGATTCAACACGCATGTTTTTCTTCAATCTTTTTTATTCGTATCAAGAACAACTCAAGATCCATGCCAAAAATATCTTTTGAGTTTCATCTATTAGTTAAGGTTCTCTGTTCAAAACCAGACAACACGGTGAGCGTTTAAAAGGATTTTGTTGTTTATCAATGGTTTAGTTGTCATCAGGGACTTGTTGTAACACAGGCTTGCTATAAAAAATTAAACATTCATATACACAAATCTTTATTATCAAGATTATATGTATTTTGTGTCCAAATTAGAAGTTCAGTTTCTTTATTTTCAAGATTATACGTATTTTGTGTCCAAATTAGAAGCTCAGTTTATAGTATGAGAAGCTCTGTACTTGCATACTCTTATTTTCTGATGTGTCTTCGTTTGCTTTTATACTTTCCACTTTTGTACTGATAAAAAACTCTTTTGTGGCACTATTTTGAAAAGTGACACTGGCAGTGTCTGTTTCAGCTGGCCAAGTTTGTAATACTTCTATTGTATTTGTTTTCTTTGAAAAACATAATTGCTTATTTGATATGGTTTTTTTGAAAACATATTCTATTTCACTGGGACTTTTCATGCGTATTTTGTAATATGATTTTTTTTAGCAAGATTTTGGTATAAGTTTTCCACATTTACTAATTATTATTATGTTTATGTATATGTTTATTACATTATTCTTTTTACTTTATAGTTTTCTCACTTATTTTCCATCTCTATTTATGTATATGTATAATAACCATTCAATTCTATATATGAGAAACTAAATTACATATACACACTTAAAACGTGTATATATATATATATCACTTTGTAATCATTATTTTTAAAAGTCATCAACGATGAATTGTGCTAATTAGTGTTAAAAGTTATACTCCTCGTGACTATTTAAGTCATAATATATATCATATTAGAAAAATGATATTAAATATAATGCAATTTATTATATTTAATTTAATTTGCGCTTGATAAATAATTTGAAGGCAACGAAATGAAATTTACGTAGACCACACTAAAACGTAGGTTGACGTTATTACACATACACATGTGTTTCAATTTTATTAAAGAGACCAATTTCTTGTGCTTTTTAAATTTGACGTGGTTCATAAAAAGAAAAATTATAATATTTACAATTTTATTTCAGAATAAAAATAGAATATTGAATAACATATAAGAAAGAATATCATGAATTTATTATAGAGACTGAACTAGTTATGTCCAACAAAAACAAAAATAGTTGCAGTGAGAAAGAATGATGCAATAAATCTGAGTTCACACAATCATCGTTTGATATTATTAACATCTTCTCCCAAACTTAACTATCTATACTCTATTATTAACATCTTAATATTTAACAGTATTTGATATGAGAGAAAGCTACTATTCCTCCAAATTCTGTGTTTATGTACTGCATTTTGCATGCATGCACCAACGCATAACGTAAGAAATAATGTTCCTATAGTACTATTCTACACTTCATATATTAATTAAATTCATTTGTTTCTCCATGCAGGTAGGTAGCTGCTGAAAATAACACCACCTTCCTGCTTTCATGGACATGACCATTTCAGCCACCATTTTTGTCAGTTGCAATTAATGAAGAATTAGATTTGGGTTGTCTGGGTAGCTGTGGTAACTGAGTTACGGAAACATAGGAATATGAAGATTTTTAAAAGCGGCATGATCTAATCATGTAAAAAAATTTACTATGGTATGATGTAAGGTATGGTCATGGGTAATTTTTAAAATCTGTAGATAAAATTTTTCGTATTCTAATTGATGTATCTGTCAGAATTTGATAAGTGATTTTTTTCAGGGTAGAATTTTATTTTAAAGGGATTTTTTCGATTGTCAGACATGTTATGTTTCTATTGGTGAAAAAAAATTTAGAGTTGTATAAAGGTTGAGACATGCCTAAAATATTTTTATTTTATTTTATTTTTTATAAAAAATGAGTGGAATTAATTGTAGAAGGAGATGAATTGAATGGTGAACTAATAATGATGACAAGCATTAACTTCTGAACAATAAAAGTGCTCTGAAACCAAAGACTGCTATTGTGTTTCTCTCTATCTTTGGGTTAATCTTCACACAATCATTTTCCACCTCAAACATAGTCATGCATTATTTTTATTTAAAAAAATTCTCTCATTATTTGTATTGTAAAATTATATATTTTTTTATATTAATTAACTTTGGGATAATCGAATTTGAGAATGTAAATCTTTCTTACTATATATATATGAAAGGGTGATATTTGGGAAATATCATTATTACACAATGTGATACTTGTTTTTTATTCAGAGTATTATGCATATGGTTGAATAAAAACTTCAATAATATTTTGTAAGTGAAGAAAATAATAAGGAAAAAAAGTATATAATAAACTTTTCCATAAACTAAAATTAATTCTCAAATTACTTGATTTTATGATTCACGTTGTTTATAAGATTTAGTATGTTATTTGAATGAAAATGTAATTAACTTAATACGGTTAATTTCAGATTAAATATAAAATATTAAAAACTTAAAACTAGATTAATGTGTTTTCCCAACACTAATCGGATTAAATTTTAATTTTTCACGTTCTTCGCTTTTAAATTTGTTTCACCCTTAAATTGAAATACTCAAATCTATTCCTACTTTTTTTTATCATCTTTAATTGGAAAATAACAAAAATTTATTGTATATAATATTTTAATCCTTACATTAAAAACAGTTATGGTTATTCAAAATTTGTATGGATATGTTTTATCGAAATATGTTAATGAATATTTTTGCTCTTAAACAATTTTGAAAATTTAAATTACAAAATTTTATAAATTGCACATTCTATTTTCCAATAATATTGAAAAAAGGGATACCCATATGAATAATTATTCCTACTTTTATAGAGGCCCCTTGTGGATGTGATTTATTTCTTTTAAAAGATTTGATGGGATCATCATTCCTTTTCTTCAGACCCTACTTAATATATAAATATGAATTAAAATATATATTTGTTAGGATAATTTTTATTTTAGTCACATCACTTAACTTAGATTGATTATAACTCAAACAAAAGAAAATCTACTATATAAAGACTAGCTAATTTTTACTATATAAAAAAATTGTAAAAACCATTTTTGAATAAAGCATATTATACCTAATATAAATTTTTATTTGTGACATATTTTTGTTATACATATTCATTTAAGTTATGTCTGACATATCATTTTAATTAGTTTCTATTTTTTTAGTAGTTACTTGCAAACAAACATTTTTTATTAAATTGTAGTGCTTTTTAAAAGGGTTATTGAATGGAGAGTTTTAAGGCGATATTTTACACTTTTTTGAACTTTTATTTTTTTCTTCCTAATTGATTTAATTAAAATTGAAGTCTTTAAAAAATAAAAGTATTTTCTAGTATTTAAAATACTTTTTTTTAATTAAGTTATTCATGTTTGATTTTGTTGTTTACTAGATTGACAAAATATTGATATTGTATTGTCATTTTATTGTTGTCTTTATATTTTTTAATTGAATTTATATTATTTGATCTTGACATTAACTAGACTTTTACCATTATCTTGCATATATGTTTTGAGATGCTTATTTTTTAGTATTTAATTTAAAAAATGAAACAATATTATTTTTACTAAAAATAATTAGCATTTTTAATTTTATTTATTTAAATTTTTTATTATTCAAGTTTGTTGTATTATGTTTGAGATTAGAATGGATGATGTTATTGGTCAAAATTTCAATCTTTTATTTATGTATTTCTTGTTAAAAGTTGTTGAATACTACAAAATAGGTTAAGGTTATTCTTTCTCCCTTCTATTAAAATAATATTTTTTAAAATTAAAAAAAAAATCAAACGATAAAAATTGAATTAAAAAAATTAAATATTTTAAACTTTCAATAAGACTTTTAATCCAAAGTTGATTAGAACTTAAAATTTATTTTTTATAAAGTGAGGTTATATATATTTTTTCCTTTTTCCTTTTATAATTTTTTATTTATAGATAATTTTTGGAAGATGGAAATAAAAAGGTAAAATTTAAGAAGCTAAAAGTGTATGTGAAAAAGGTTTTACAAGAAGAGGTGTGACTTGTAGCAGAGGATCAAAGCCGCAACACTGAAAAGTGAAACATAGCTGTGAAGCTATAACGTAAGACACTGTGTAATTACCGTGTCAGTGTGTAAGAAACAGTGACAAAACTACAAACAAAAAAAATTAGTAGAACAAAAAATAACATAGAAACAGTGAAATACAATTAATGATGAATCATGTCAAAGCACTGAAACATTATAAAAATGGGAAAATGAAAAATCATTAGTTCTTAGAAGCACAACAAGAACCGATCCTTCTTCTCTCTCTAATCTACTTCTCTTCCTTTCACTTTAATCCAACAATAATAATTATTCACCAAAAAAAACGTTCAACAGATACCATCATCATTCATCATCATCATCATCACCCACATCATCAGAATTCCAAGGTGGGTTCCCTTCATTCTCTGCCACTATTTGGTAGCATCAGTGAAAAAACAAAACTTTCTTCATTTACTTTTGCAGTTACTCTTCTTGAGATTAGATTTGGTATTTTCTTTTATATTGGTTTGGGCATCCATCGGGGGTTGCTGGGTTGGTGTCAAATTAGTCTTTTGCTTGTCAAAGTTTGCTGCTTTGACTTTTTGCACTTTTTATCTGTGAGTTTTAGCTTGTGGGCACACTGGCTTGTTCCGAAGTCTGTGCTCACCCAAGTTGGTTTTTTAGTAGCTTGAGCTACTACAGTTGAGTGTTCTTTCTTCAACGGTTTCAGATTTGTTTTCTGCTAGTGGCCCTGTAAGACCAGGAATTCTCTAGATTTGAATTGTTTCAAGTCTGTCTTTGTCAAAGTTGAGTCTGCTGGTTACCCTTCATGGGAAAAAGCATGTGAAGAGTTTCTTTTGCAATTGATGTTTTGATTTGGAGTCCTTTTGCTAGTCTGCTTCCAGTGAAGAAAAGACTGTGTTTTTTATTCTGTGATGGGTTTCAGGTCTTGAATTTTGTTGGGCTGCAAGGTTATTATTGAAATATGATGGTGTGTGTGGAGTAGAGCCTGTGTTTGTGTAGAAGATGAGAAGGGAACAGCAAGAGGGATGCCGAGCTTCAATTCACAATTGCCCAATTCCAATGCATGGTATATTTCCTCTTAGTATTAGATTTAATAATCTAGGTAGAAGCCTTCATAACTTTTGATTCTGTCCCATTTTATGAAATGCTGCTGTGTAGTTTCCCCAACCTAAATTTCTTCTGTTCCCATGTCGTTACACCTTCATTGGATATTTGGATCATTGTCCCAGCAACATAGGACATTCATTGTAAGGGGAAAAAACTTCTCGGAGCAATGTTCCAGTTTTTGATTTTTGAATCCATCAAGTTTAGAAGACTTAGGTTTTATGTGCTGTTTGTTTGTCTGAAAAGAAGGACCTGAGCTGATTTGTGCTTGTCTGTTAGCTGAATCTGATGTATGGTTTTTTTCAGCTGTACAGAGGGAAGCACAGTTGATTCTTTTCGTGTGTCTGACTTTGATCAATCAGTTGGATATCGCATAGAGGATGCTGTTGCCTTGAGTGGAAGTAAGTATTCTTATTGTTGGAGATTCTGCATTCTCTAAAACATGCCAGAAATGGGGGTATGCTATTGTCTTCTCTGCTCAAGCAAAAGCTAGCACCACCTTAGTGTATAGTGTAGTATTATTATAGTGCTGGATATGCTTCTGTTATGACATGTGTGCAATAGGATAGAAGCAGTTTCTTTGCTGCAATCAGTTAGCTTGTAGAAAAGAAATTTTGGCTTGCCCAAGTTATGAATATAAGGTAGTGTGGTTCATTAGTGAGTAATATGTATTGTTCCTCTAATTGTGATTTTCTAATTACTAAAAAACCAACACCACAGCACGTTGTTTCAATGTAATTCATTTTGAATATCAAAATTTACTATTATTAAATTATCTTATTTTGGTGAAAAATAAAAATAAATCAGATGTGATACCAACTTATCAGTTGTGAAAGATTACAAGTCTCCAATCTCATGGTTGTAACACGGATATTAAAAACCAAAGGCGGGGAAAGTCGTATTGGTAAAAGATAAAATGTAATCATACACTATCAATTTGGTGGAGCAAAAGAAAGAGTTAGAGGATTTAGTATGGCTTCATTGTAATATGGTGAGTTTGATTGAGTTATAATTTGAACTCTAGATTGAGTTTAATATACAATGGATGATTGAGATTTGTTGAACAAGATATCTCCAGTTAAAACAAAAAACAAGGAGAGGATCTGAATCCTAAAGAAAATATACATTTAAAAACTTATCAATTATCTCTAACATATTGTCAATTGTTTATGCTTGATAAGAGGAGGATTAGGGTATTTTAAAGTATTTCTAAGTGTTATGTGGCACAAGAATAAAAAAGAACATGTAATTAGATTAGATTTGTTTTGGAGATCCTACATTCTCTAAAGATGTGACTAAAATAGAGCATAAGTAGGAACACACATTAGCTTATAAGTTGGTTTTGTAGTGTTGAGTTTGATTTAAACCACATTTTAAGATTGTTTCAGAGTTTATCCTAATAATTATTAGTGCGCGTATTGTGTCATTCGATGTTAACTTGCTTTTGGACTACCTATAATATCTAGTTCTAAGAGGGTAAAAGATGGAGAATTGTGTAAAAAGTATTTCGTTAAAGGTATTATTGTGAATAAGTCTAACATGTTTCTTAAACTTAAAATACCTCTTCTCATTTCTCATCAGTGATCTTTATTTTAATTCTCCCTATTTTATAAGAATCCTTTTGTTAGCAAAATTTTATTGGATTATACAGTTGTTGATACCCGTCAGTGTGTAAGTTTTCATAATCTCACCAATTGCATGACCACGATAACATTGATAAACACATAGGGAAGTGCTGTGAAAGATAAAATAGAGAGTAGTAATACATCCACAGATGCACACATGTTAAAATATATAGTGGGCTTTTACTATTGGCTAAAGAACTAGATATCTAAGTTTATAATCTGACTAATCAATTCTTTCTATTCTTGGTAAAGTGTAATCTTTTCTCCACCTTTTCATTCTCTGATAATGTTATCTGATATGTGATTCAGACTCAATTTTTGACTCACTTAAAGTAAGTAGCCAAACAATTTCTCGAGGTCCTGTTCTACTTGGTTCCTTTGATAATGTGAGTTTTTCTATTTCTTGTTATCTATTAAACATTCAGCTTGGTAAATTAGGTGATTGCGGGCTACTTAAAACATAATTAACTATTTTACATTTCTTTTCTTTTCTCGTTTCAATTTAGTCGCCAACTTCACTTGACAAAAGCCCTTTAACAAACCAAACAGAGCGGGGAAGCTTGCAATTCCAAAAGTTCCACTCATCAAATTTGGTTACTGGTGATAAAGAACACCGGGAAGAGTTTGCCATGGCTGATGCTAGTCCTAGAACTGATATTTCTACAGATGCTGACACTGACGATAAGAATCCACAGGTGAAGTTTCTTTTTACCTTCTATGCAATTTTCTCCTTGGTTTTGAACCTATTGAACTCATCATCAAGGATTCAACTTTTTCATTTTTTTCCTTTAAAGTAGAGGTTATTTAGTCCACATTCCTTACAATCTGACATTTGAACATTCCATGTGTACAGTTTGATAGAAGTCATGCCCTTGTTGCTGCGGCTTCTGACTCCAGTGACAGATCAAAGGATAAATCAGATCAGAAGGTAAAGTATATTTTGAACAGTTAAATGACCATATTGGTCCCTCCAATTATATATAGCATCAAATTGGTCATCTGAAGTTGCAACATCTAGTTGATCCTTAAAGAACTAAAGGATGCCATTAATAAACATTGTAGTATCAATATTGATGTCAATTTATAGATGGAGGACCACAGTAATATTGTGTATACCATTTAAGGACCAAAATAAATGTTTACTCTATTTTAAATTATTGTGCGGTCAATATCTAAAATTTTATATCAATATTTGTTACTTGATCATTGGTTTGTTAATTTGTCGCAGACTCTCCGCAGGCTTGCTCAGAATCGTGAGGCTGCAAGAAAAAGCCGACTGAGAAAGAAAGTAGGAATGTGTACTTTTTTGTTAATATTTGTTGTTACAAGTGATTATCTGTTTTGTTCTTTCTCCATATAAATATTTGTATGGCTTCATTGTAACTCAAATACAGACTATATATTCTCATCTGTGGTTGTATGCATTTGAATGATCAGTTTGGTCTACAGATTATGTAGGCCTGCTTGCAAACTGAGAGTGCCATGGATATTGATTACATTCAAGTGATAGTATAATATATTTTTTAATAGAAAAATCAATTTTGTCAAAGGGAAAGGTGGAAAGAACAACTAGAGGTAGAATAAGATATCCTCCAAAACGGAAAATTGTAGGTAGAACAAGGAATATGAAAATAATCAAGAATTCAGCAAGACTGCTCCTGGCTGTCTGTGCTTAATTCTCCCACCGGCTTCTCAACAATGCAGCTGAAGTATACTTCCTTTTATGGTGAGAAAATACACATAAAATGTGTACAACTTTCTTTGAGCTCTGACTAATTGAAACATATATTTTGGTAACTAAATATTGTGATTACTACATTCAATACCCTCTGTAATGTTATATATATCTATGGCAGTTATCTAGATGTTTCTTCTTAACTGCACTTGGAAGGGAACTTGTAAAATGATAAATATGGATGTTCAACCTTTATAGAATAGAGTGCTTTGGAATAGTAATTAGTTATTTGTAATGCGTATATGGCTTGTAGTGGAACCCTCTAATACTTGTACAGTTTTTATTTGTTTGATCTCTTTGATAGATTTTAGAAATAACTATGTTTGCATCACCCCACTTGGCCATTAAAATGCAAGACTTGATACCAAAATGTTATTACTCCACAGGCTTATGTTCAGCAGCTGGAAAGTAGTCGTTTAAAGCTGACCCAACTGGAGCAAGAGCTTCAGCGAGCTAGGCAGCAGGTAGGGTGCAATTATTCCTTGGAATTAGTTTATGTTCTCCTTTTTAGTGAAAACTTTGCCAACCATGCTCATATTCAATTTAAACTCAAATCTCTGGTTTATTTTCCTGCAGGGAGTCTTTATATCAAGTTCAGGTGATCAAGCGCATTCAATGAGTGGAAATGGTATCCCTCTTTCTAAAATATGTTATTCAGACTACAAGTTTTAATATCAAAATGTCTATAACTTGTGTCTTATGTTGTACCAAACTATTTCAAGAATGTTTAAATTTCTCATTTCTCATCTGTTACATGAGATAATCCGTAACTATGTTTTTTTTTTTTGCAGGGGCCATGGCATTTGACGTAGAATATGCAAGGTGGGTGGAAGAGCAGAATCGACAAATTAACGAACTAAGAGCAGCTGTAAATTCTCACGCAGGTGATACAGAACTCTGCATGATTATCGATGGTGTAATGGCACATTATGATGAGATCTTTAGGCTGAAGGGCAATGCAGCTAAGGCTGATGTCTTCCATTTGTTGTCTGGCATGTGGAAAACACCAGCTGAGAGGTGTTTCCTATGGCTTGGTGGTTTTCGGTCATCTGAACTCCTCAAGGTGAGCTGATTGTGACCCTTTAGTTTATTGTTCTAATGGTTTGTTGAAAGATATTATGGCTTTTCCAAGCACTAGTTTTTCATTGTAAATTATTAAACTATTGGGAAGAGAGAGACATTGAGTTGAGATCATGTATTTCTAAGACAACATGGATACTTTATTTTTATTGAGAAAACGAAATCAATACAATAAACAGAAGAGGTTTGATTTCCTCTAACAATAAAGAAATGATACGGAAATAAATAAAAACAGTTCTAATAATACATATATAATCTAGATATATTTTACTATATAGGATCTGCTACTTATTTCTATAATTATAATAGTAACATATAGATAAAAATCTCCTACTGTTTTTTTGGATAATCATAAGATACCAAACTTGTTTTAACCTGAGAGTTCTGTAAAAGAGAATACATGCATTAAGGGTTGACATTTTGCATCTATATTTATGGTTGCTTTCTGACATTGCTGGTTGATGTAGAATTTAAAATGTTGGACTTGGGATTCTTATTATTGTGCTAGGAGTTTTATTATGTTAGGACTTTAAGACTGTTAATAGATTTGTATTACACTTCTACTTGCTAGAATACTAGTATAAGTATGTTTGTTTGGATACTCTGCCAAAAACCAATCATTATATCATATTTGTATCATTCAGATTCCTATTACTCTCTTCTCTCCTTTTATACATGTTTCACATATTAGTTTGTCACTGGATGTCTCTCCAGATTTTCATCTCTCTCTGTCTAGGGACATATGTTCTGTTACAAGTGACACTATAGTCAAATTTTAAGTACCAATGCCTACACATATTTTCTCTGATTTCAGTAAGAACTCGAGTTCTAGCAGGCTCCTTGTTTCATTCAGAACTTATTTAAGGGCCTGTCAAAAATCTAATGAAGTATGCTAATTAGTAATTTTAGCTAGCAAAGGTAGAGTTGATATATGTAGATAAGTTAAATGATAACCTGATTGTTTATTTAATGTGTTTGGTCCCTTGTGAAATACTAAATTTGAGACTTAATATGTGGTGTGGTTTGATTGTCCCAAATGAGTATTTTGCTCATCTCTTCAAAATTTAGTAGTTTGAGCCTTGCTTGACAAGAGTGGCATGAATTTGGTTGCAGCTCCTGGTAAATCAGTTGGAACCTCTGACGGAGCAGCAGTTAGTGGGTATCACCAACTTGCAGCAATCTTCCCAACAGGCAGAAGATGCATTGTCTCAGGGCATGGAAGCATTGCAGCAGTCCCTTTCGGAGACATTATCCACTGGATCACTGGGCTCCTCTGGTTCATCAGGCAATGTGGCAAATTACATGGGTCAAATGGCTATGGCCATGGGCAAATTAGGGACACTCGAGGGCTTCATTAAGCAGGTAAACCTTTTCTTACTCACATATAAACAATCAATTGAAGTGATTTTTACCATTCTGGTGCAATTTCACTCATTAATTATCAAAATGGGTAAGTCGTGTTCAGTTGAAATCTGATACACTGAAGTCGTGCCAGGCATGAAGTCGTGCCAGACATGAAATCGTGTCAGGTATGAAGTCGTGTCAGACATGACTTACCCATTTTGGTAATTTTTTAAGATTTTATCCATTTTGATGATTATCTTGTGAAATTTCACCAAAATAGTAAAAATCTCTGAATTGAGTATCTTAGAGACCACCAACCTTTGAAGTAGGAAGTAGAAAACCTTTGAAGTAACTAATTTGTGTGGTGGTGGTTTGAAGGCTGACAATTTGCGGCAGCAAACACTGCAACAAATTCATCGGATACTGACAACTCGGCAATCGGCTCGTGCACTGCTTGCAATACATGATTACTTTTCCAGGCTGCGTGCTCTCAGCTCTCTTTGGCTTGCTCGCCCAAGAGACTGATACATGGATCATTTTCCTCATTTTCCTTTTTCACTAACTTATAATCTACAAACTTTATTCTATTTTCTTCATTACTAATGTAGCAATATTCTCCATTGTAACGTGCTTCAAGAGATTACATTATTTTACACACAATACTTCAAATGTCGTCTTCTCAAGCAAAAGAACTGCAAATTAAAAATCATCCGTTTATAATTGCGATTTGACCAATACAATTTCAAAAATACATAGTTATCAACATTTCAACTCAAAATACTAACCCTTTTTCAATATATTATTTATTTTATATTCTTTCTCTCAAACGTTAAAGAAGACTAATTCTCCCTGCACTAGATCACAATTGATTTGCACCCAACACTTGTATAGAAAATGTCTATTTTATCCTTAAACTTTTGGATATCTATATCTGCGACACAACTAAGCATATGATCATCCGCAGTAGAGGAATGTTTCCTGGACGAACACAACTAAGTCAGTTCTGTATATACAAGTATATACAAATTCAGAATTGAAATGTGTCTTCTAGATATGATCATCCGCTATGAATGTTTTCTGGACGAGATCCTTTTTTTTTTCATTTCAAATTGGGAAAAGGTGACAAAAACAATTTTTGGTTTTAAAAAAAAGATGGTGCAGATCAACACAATTGATGTGGTGCAGGGAAAATTAGTCTTTAAAGAATCAAAAGCCACTCTTTTTATTGTAAAGTAAAAAAAAAAGTGTTTTCTTAAAGTTTTTTTAACATGTTTTTTCCCTATCATTTTCAATTTCTTAAAGTCCACATTTGTGACATAATAATACAATGATGAGTGTGGAGAAGGGAAACCCAACAAAAACAAAATACTAAGTACTTTCAGAAAACAACAGCCACATGTAAATTAAATTTTTTTAATCACATGTAAATTTATAATCTTATTCTTTACATTATTAAATATCCTTATTACATGACTTATAAATTTTAATAAATTATTTTTACACATCCACATCTAATCCAAACAGATTCATTTTCTGATAACATCTAATCCAAACAGATTCATTTTCTGATACATAGACAACCTCAATGTTCCTTGTAATCCTCAGAAAACATAGACAACCATATTATGGAAAGTGGATTAGGGTAGGGAAGTGGCATGACTAGTGTCGGAGTCAGATGATAAGAACAGCGAAGAGATAATTGGAAATATTAATATAAGAAGTGGACAACACCAAACAACAACATGCAATGGAATGGAATCACTACATCACCCTTCTCCTGTCATTTTCAGAGTGTGGAATGAATTCTAAGTGTTTGTGATTTGGTCTCAGTGTCTCACCCTCATCTGGGTCGATTAAGGTTCAACCCTTTTGGCCACGCACGCACGCCAACATGACCATCACCACCATAACTCATTCCATTCCGGGAAGCTCAGGGTATCTGGACATATACCCAGAGAGGAAAGTCTCCCTCTTTAAAAACCCTTACATTATAGGACTCACTTCTGTGGCTAGCATTGGTGGATTGCTCTTTGGCTACGACACAGGTACCTACTTCAAGATCAATTTATTCTCATGTTATTTTAGGATATGCTTTTTCTTCACCTTTTGTTGCATTGCAGGTGTTATTTCAGGGGCCCTTCTCTATATTAAAGATGATTTTGAAGCCGTCAGACACAGCAATTTTCTACAGGTACTATACCAATACCTATCATCCAACTGTTTCAACCAACTTTTCATATTTGACCATTGAATCCTACAAAATTAAGAATGCTACTGGTGTATTTTGATTTTGCTTTTCTACTGGGCAGTGTCAGTTGTGTGATTGTGGTACTACAATTAGGGGTGGTTGCTGCAGCAATGCCTGCTTTTTAATTTTCCTCTTCTGAAGTGGGTGTCAGATTTTTTTGTCTGATGAAAATACACTAAGTAAAAGATTTTAAACCCATGCTTTCATAATGTAATGGATACCTCCGCCAAAATTGGATTGAAGATACAAAATATTGGCTGCAGTTAGTTTTTGCCTCCATCCTTGCGTGCAGCTCTCGTGTATGGGTATTGTCATCTCATATACTCTGTTTCATTCCCCTTCTTCTCAGTTGCAGCACCATTGAAGCATATGGCCACTTGGTTACCAATCTACAAGAGCAATCATGTATCCAGTGAACAATATAAAGGAACATGAGTGTACGAAATTGGTATCTTCTCCTTGTACTCCTGAGGTCTAATTTGTTTATGATCTCCAGCATGCAAGGCATTTTGTTTTTTTTCCACATTATTTAAAGCACTGTAATTTGAATTTTGAATCAGGAACGTTAGGAACTTACGTGAATAAAATGTTACTTATGACGACTAGAGTTGGAATTTTTTAAAGTCATATGAAATCAAACCACCATGGAGTCACCTTTGTTGCTCCCATGCATAGACTGTTAAAAGAAAATACTCCTCTGTCTTTTCTAATCAATGTTTACGAAAGTCAGCATTAGAAATCATTGAAGCTAGACCTGAATGCAAGATTTTTTGCATTTATTAATTCTACAGGCTTTGGAAACACAAGTAAATTTGCAGGGTTTTAATCTTGTTAAAAGGAGGAGAGTGAGATCAAGGACTGAGAGGGATCTCATGGCGAATAATATCTATGATAATTTACTGGTGTAAAGAGTAAAAAATGCTTCATAACAATTCATCTATTCCCCTCCACCCCCAACCTATCAATCCTGTACTGTCCCTGGGCATGTCAGAGTTGAATTAAACGGTAATTTAGGTTGAGAGGTAGGGCTAAGGCTTGAGTAAGTCCTCTGTTCTGTTCTACCGCTTCTGCAATTTCTGCTGACACCTCAGAGGAATATAAATTAAGAGGGTGGAACTGGTTTCCTATAGTGATGCTGCTTTCCATTAAAGATCAGGACGAGATCACACAAAACATGAATTTTTCATTCTGAATGAAACTTCAGGGTGGTTATGTATCACAAAATAAAATTTATATATTAAATTCAAATGGGTGAAAAAAACAATTGGCTAATTCTCATTGTAGCTGTCTAATTGTATTGAGTTGCAGGAAACAATTGTCAGCATGGCGGTGGCAGGTGCAATTGTTGGGGCAGCAGCGGGTGGTTGGATTAATGATGCTTATGGAAGAAAGAAGGCAACCATCATTGCAGATGTTATCTTTACCCTGGGAGCAATTGTCATGGCCGCCGCACCGGATCCTTATGTTCTCATACTTGGCCGTGTTTTTGTAGGTTTGGGTGTGGGTATAGCTTCTGTCACTGCTCCTGTTTATATTGCAGAATTGTCACCTTCAGAAATAAGGGGAGCATTAGTAAGCACAAATGTGCTCATGATAACTGGTGGACAGTTTCTTTCCTATCTCATAAATCTTGCTTTTACACAGGTTCTTTTTCCATGCTTTGTTTTTCTTCACTTCTCGTAAAATAGAAATAATATCAATTATCCAGAGCTGTTTTGTATCCAATTTAACAAGTTCATGCACAATAAAGGGTAAAATTCAGTTTCTTCCATGTGAGATTTTTCCACCAATGATTTGAACTCCATCACTCCTCTTTTCACTTTTCTCCAATATAGTTAGTGTTTCTTCTTGTTTACCATGTACATTTCTGAGGGAATCAACATGTGAAATCGTGGACATCTCTAACTAGCCCCCTCAATATACAGAAAAAGAGAATAGGCATAGCAGAATAGGAATAGGCTCAAAATATCATGTTCCTGTTTCTGAGTCGAGGGTATCATTTCAATGACTGCCCATATTCTTAATCAAGCAGGTCCCAGGAACGTGGCGGTGGATGTTGGGAGTTTCGGGTGTGCCAGCAGTAGTTCAGTTTTTCCTTATGCTCTTACTGCCTGAATCCCCCAGATGGCTCTTCATGAAGGTTGTATAATTGTTTTATGTTTAGATTGAAAGTTATTTCATTTATATAAATCTTTTCTTCCATGTGCAGAACAGGGAAGAGGAAGCCATTTCTGTGCTAGCTAAGATCTATGACTTTGCTCGTTTAGAGGATGAAGTTATTTTACTTACTACTAATTCAGAGAGAGACCAACAAAGAAGGGATAATATCAGATATCGGAATGTTTTCAAATCAAAAGAAATTAGACTTGCATTCCTTGCTGGAGCCGGATTGCAGGTGAGAAAAACTTTATATCTAGAGGCAATGAGGTGCCAAAACCTAACTTCCCTTGCTATCAAAAGGTTGAAAGGCATAATAACTGTTGTTTGAACATGCTATTACTTTGAACATGCAAAATGAAATATCTTCTTATATATCATCCCATTGTTGCACAGGCATTTCAGCAATTCACAGGCATCAACACAGTGATGTACTACAGCCCAACAATTGTCCAAATGGCCGGCTTTCGCTCCAACGAGTTGGCTCTTCTTCTCTCTCTGGTGGTTGCTGGCATGAATGCTGCTGGAACAGTTCTTGGCATTTACCTTATTGACCATGCAGGGAGGAGAAAATTGGCCCTATTTAGCTTAGGAGGGGTGATAGCGTCTCTGATCATCTTGGCCTTCTCATTCTTTAACCAATCATCTGGAAGTAGTTTGTATGGGTGGCTTGCAGTTCTTGGTTTGGCACTATACATTGCTTTCTTTGCCCCAGGGATGGGACCTGTGCCTTGGACGGTTAACTCAGAAGTATACCCTGAAGAATACCGAGGGATGTGTGGAGGCATGTCTGCTACTGTGAATTGGGTCTCAAATCTCATTGTGGCACAGTCATTTCTGTCGGTTGCTGCAGCTGTTGGCACTGGTCCTACTTTCTTAATTATTGCTGTTATTGCTGTGCTTGCTTTTGTGTTTGTGCTTGTCTATGTTCCTGAAACCAAGGGGTTGACGTTTGATGAAGTGGAGCTGTTATGGAAGCAGAGAGCTTGGGGCAACAACCCTGAAGATGCTCAAAGCCTTTTTCAGAATGCAAATCATTCCTAGGAATGCAACCATCTGTGTGTCCTTCTGCAATCATTCAGTATATGCTACAACTGATACACTCATACTATACATTATTTTTTGCACACTGTATATTAGTTTTGATGCCACGAGTTTGCACTCAAACTTGGCCCACACACCACTTTTGTTTCATACCATTGTCATTGTTCCTTGGACATTATGTTAAAAATGTAATCTTTGTAATGCATTCTTTACCATTATAATGTAATTTCACTTATAATTATTAAATTTGGTGAAAATTTTTTAAAAAATTATCAAAATGTTTCGTAAATCAGAGACTTTGAACCAGAGACCTCGTTTGTAAAGTAAATCATCGCACCTACCGTCCAAGTAATTGGGAGAGAATCAATAAATTCTTTTTCGGATTCATCCTTCTCGAACGCAGATTCATCCTTCCTGAACGCAGCATACAACAATTCGTTGTATTACACTCTTCAAGTGTGTTTGTTCCCCCTCCTTCTTTACCATGACAAGTCGTACTATCTATTACGCTTTACTCCTTAGGTATTTGGGTCTGAAATTTTTTCCAGACATTCGTCATTGTGTCTATAGAGTTTTCGCTGAGATTTGAGCCCCAGACTCGTCCCACAAGATTCGCAATAAATTTTTTATTCATCACTGCCCGGGTTGAAAGGAAGGTTCGTTTGTGTGTGAAACTGTTTGATTTTTTTCCTGGGTGAATACTCATCCGTTTGACCTGAAATCTGTCGCGTTTTTGTCCCAAATTCAGTGGAGATTCTTACGCGGAATTTCAGGAAAAAACCATTTCGGGAGAATTTTCAGAAATTTTGTGCAAACCAAGGCTATCCTCTAGCAAAACTTGTGAAATTTCACCGTACTTTCTCCAATTTTTTTCCGGGTCCGTATTGCGCTGAAAAAATTCAGACGTGTACTTTCATATGTTGTTTGCACCCAGGTAAGGAGGCAGGTTCATAAAAAAATCAAAGAAAAAAGATACGGGGAAGAAAAGTCATGACGTTTTGTTTTCGGAAAACCGGTTTTGTTCACTCTCGGTCTGGGACTTACTGCGCCTTACTCCTTGGTTATTTTGGTCTGAAATTTTTTCCAGACATTCGTCATTGTGTCTATTGAGTTTTGGTTGAGATTTGAGCCCCAGACTCGTCCCACAAGATTCGAAATAAATTTTTTATTCATCACTGCCCGGGCTGAAAGGAAAGTTCTTTTGTGTGTGAAACTGTTTGATTTTTTTCCTGGGTGAATACTCATCCGTTTGACCTGAAATCTGTCGCGTTTTGTCCCAAATTCAGTGGAGATTCTTACGCGGAATTTCAGGAAAAAACTATTTCGGGAGAATTTTTCAGAAAATTTTGTGCAAACCAAGGCTAACCTCTAGCAAAACTTATGAAATTTCGCCATACTTTCTGCAATTTTTTTCCAGGTCCGTATTGCGTTGAAAAAATTCACACAAGTACTTTCATATGTTGTTTGAACCCAGGTAAGGAGGTACGTCCATAAACAAATCACACAAACAAGATACGGGGAAGAAAAGTCATGACGTTTTGTTTTCGGAAAACCGGTTTTGTTCATTCTCGGTCTGGGACTTACTGCGCCTTACTCCTTGGTTATTTTGGTCTGAAATTTTTTCCAAACATTTGTCATTGTGTCTATTGAGTTTTGGCTGAGATTTGAGCCCCAGACTCGTCCCACAAGACTCGAAATAAATTTTTTATTCATCACTGCCCGGGCTGAAAGGAAGATTCGTTTGTGTGTGAAACTGTTTGATTTTTTTCCTGGGTGAATACTCATCTGTTTGACCTGAAATCTGTCGCGTTTTGTCCTAAATTCAGTGGAGATTCTTACGCGGAATTTCAGGAAAAAACCATTTCGGGAGAATTTTTCAGAAATTTTGTGCAAACCAAGGCTAACCTTTAGCAAAACTTGTGAAATTTCGCCCTACTTTCTGCAATTTTTTTCCGGGTCCGTATTGCGCTGAAAAAATTCACACAAGTACTTTCATATGTTGTTTGAACCCAGGTAAGGAGGTACGTCCATAAACAAATCACAGAAAGAAGATACGGGGAAGAAAAGTCAAGACGTTTTGTTTTCGGAAAACCGGTTTTGTTCATTCTCGGTCTGGGACTTACTGCGCCTTACTCCTTGGTTATTTTGGTTTGAAATTTTTTCCAGGTATTCGTCATTGTGTCTATTGAGTTTTGGCTGAGATTTGACCCCCAGACTCGTCCCACAAGATTCGAAATAAATTTTTTATTCATCACTGCCCGGGCTGAAAGGAAGGTTCGTTTGTGTGTGAAACTGTTTGATTTTTTTCTTGGGTGAATACTCATCCGTTTGACCTGAAATCTGTCGCGTTTTGTCCCAAATTCAGTGGAGATTCTTACGCGGAATTTCAGGAAAAAACCATTTCGGGAGAATTTTTCAGAAATTTTGTGCAAATCAAGGCTATCATCAAGAAAAACTTGAGAAATTTCGCCCTACTTTCTGCAATTATTTTTCCGGATCCGTATTGCGCTGAAAAAATTCACACAAGTACTTTCATATGTTGTTTGAACCCAGGTAAGGAGGTACGTCCATAAACAAATCACAGAAAGAAGATACGGGGAAGAAAATTCATGACGTTTTGTTTTCGGAAAACCGGTTTTGTTCATTCTCGGTCTGGGACTTACTGCGCCTTACTCCTTGGTTATTTTGGTCTGAAATTTTTTCCAAACATTCGTCATTGTGTCTATTGAGTTTTGGTTGAGATTTGACCCCAGACTCGTCCCAGAAGATACGAAATAAATTTTTTATTCATCACTGCCCGGGCTGAAAGGAAGGTTCGTTTGTGTGTGAAACTGTTTGATTTTTTTCCTGGGTGAATACTCATCCGTTTGACCCGAAATCTGTCGCGTTTTGTCCCAAATTAAGTGGAGATTCTTACGCGGAATTTCAGGAAAAAACCATTTCGGAAGAATTTTTCAGAAATTTTGTGCAAACCAAGGCTAACCTCTAGCAAAACTTGTGAAATTTCGCCCTACTTACTGCAATTTTTTTCCGGATCCGTATTGCGCTGAAAAAATTCACACAAGTACTTTCATATGTTGTTTGAACCCAGGTAAGGAGGTACGTCCATAAGCAAATCACAGAAAGAAGATACGGGGAAGAAAATTCATGACGTTTTTTTTTCGAAAAACTGGTTTTCTTCATTCTCGGTCTGGGACTTACTGCGCCTTACTCCTTGGTTATTTTGGTCTGAAATTTTTTCCAGACATTCGATATTGTGTCTATAGGGTTTTGGCTGAGATTTGAGCCCCAGACTCGTCCCACAAGATTCGAAATAAATTTTTTATTCATCACTGCCCGGGCTGAAAGGAAGGTTCGTTTGTGTGTGAAACTGTTTGATTTTTTTCCTGGGTGAATACTCATCTGTTTGACCTGAAATCTGTCGCGTTTTGTCCCAAATTCAGTGGAGATTCTTACGCGGAATTTCAGGAAAAAACAATTTCGGGAGAATTTTTCAGAAATTTTGTGCAAACCAAGGCTAACCTCTAGCAAAACTTGTGAAATTTCGCCCTACTTTCTGCAATTTTTTTCCGGATCCGTATTGCGCTGAAAAAATTCACACAAGTACTTTCATATGTTGTTTGAACCCAGGTAAGGAGGTACGTCCATAAACAAATCACAGAAAGAAGATACGGGGAAGAAAAGTCATGACGTTTTGTTTTTGGAAAACCGGTTTTGTTCATTCTCGGTCTGGGACTTACTGCGCCTTACTCCTTGGTTATTTTGGTCTGAAATTTTATTCCAGACATTCGTCATTGTGTCTATTGGGTTTTGGCTGAGATTTGAGCCCCAGACCCGTCCCACAAGATTCGAAATAAATTTTTTATTCATCACTGCCCGGGCTGAAAGGAAGGTTCGTTTGTGTGTGAAACTGTTTGATTTCTTTCCTGGGTAAATACTCATCCGTTTGACCTGTAATATGTCGCGTTTTGTCCCAAATTCAGTGGAGATTCTTACGCGGAATTTCAGGAAAAAACCATTTCAGGAGAATTTTTCAGAAATTTTGTGCAAACCAAGGCTAACCTCTAGCAAAACTTGTGAAATTTCGCTCTACTTTCTGCAATTTTTTTCCGGATCCGTATTGCGCTGAAAAAATTCACACAAGTACTTTCATATGTTGTTTGAACCCAGGTAAGGAGGTACGTCCATAAACAAATCACAGAAAGAAGATACGGGGAAGAAAAGTCATTACGTTTTGTTTTCAGAAAACCGGTTTTGTTCATTCTCGGTCTGGGACTTACTGCGCCTTACTCCTTGGTTATTTTGGTCTGAAATTTTTTCCAGACATTCGTCATTGTGTCTATTGGGTTTTGGCTGAGATTTGAGCCCCAGACCCGTCCCACAAGAATCGAAATAAATTTTTTATTCATCACTGCCCGGGCTGAAAGGAAGGTTCGTTTGTGTGTGAAACTGTTTGATTTTTTTCCTGAGTGAATACTCATCTGTTTGACCTGAAATCTGTCGCGTTTTGTCCCAAATTCAGTGGAGATTCTTACGCGGAATTTCAGGAAAAAACCATTTCGGGAGAATTTTTCAGAAATTTTGTGCAAACCAAGGCTAATAACCTCTAGCAAAACTTGTGAAATTTCGCCCTACTTTCTGCAATTTTTTTCCGGATCCGTATTGCGCTGAAAAAATTCACACAAGTACTTTCATATGTTGTTTGAACCCAGGTAAGGAGGTACGTCCATAAACAAATCACAGAAAGAAGATACGGGGAAGAAAATTCATGACGTTTTGTTTTCGGAAAACTGGTTTTGTTCATTCTCGGTCTGGGACTTACTGCGCCTTACTCCTTGGTTATTTTGGTCTGAAATTTTTTCCAGACATTCGTCATTGTGTATATTGAGTTTTGGATGAGATTTGAGCCCCAGACTCGTCCCAGAAGATTCGAAATAAATTTTTTATTCATCACTGCCCGGGCTGAAAGGAAGGTTCGTTTGTGCGTGAAACTGTTTGATTTTTTTCCTGAGTGAATACTCATCTGTTTGACCTGAAATCTGTCGCGTTTTGTCCCAAATTCAGTGGAGATTCTTACGCGGAATTTCAGGAAAAAACCATTTCGGGAGAATTTTTCAGAAATTTTGTGCAAACCAAGGTTAACCTCTAGGAAAACTTGTGAAATTTCGCCCTACTTTCTGCATGTTTTTTTCCGGGTCGGTATTGCACTGAAAAAATTCACACAAGTACTTTCATATGTTGTTTGAACCAAGGTAAGGAGGTACGTCCATAAACAAATCACAGAAAGAAGATACGGGGAAGAAAAGTCATGACGTTTTGTTTTCAGAAAACCGATTTTGTTAATTCTCGGTCTGGGACTTACTGCACCTTACTCCTTGGTTATTTTGGTCTGAAATTTTTTTCCAGACATTCGTCATTGTGTCTATTGGGTTTAGGCTGAGATTTGAGCCCTGGACTCGTCCCATAAGATTCGAAATAAATTTTTTATTCATCACTGCCCGGGCTGAAAGGAAGGTTCGTTTGTGTGTGAAACTGTTTGATTTTTTTCCTGGGTGAATAGTCATCCGTTTGACCTGAAATCTGTCGCGTTTTGTCCCAAATTCAGTGGAGATTCTTACGCGGAATTTCAGGAAAAAACCATTTCGGGAGAATTTTTCAGAAATTTTGTGCAAACCAAGGCTAACCTCTAGCAAAACTTGTGAAATTTCGCCCTACTTTCTGCAAGTTTTTTTCCGGGTCCGTATTGCGCTGAAAAAATTCACACAAGTACTTTCATATGTTATTTGAACTCAGGTAAGGAGGTACGTCAATAAAAAAATTACAGAAAGAAGATACGGGGAAGAAAATTCATGACGTTTTGTTTTCGGAAAACCGATTTTGTTCATTCTCGGTCTGGGACTTACTGCGCCTTACTCCTTGGTTATTTTGGTCTGAAATTTTGTCCAGACATTCGTCATTGTGTCTATTGAGTTTTGGCTGAGTTTTGAGCCCCAGACTCGTCGCACAAGGTTCGAAATAAATTTTTTATTCATCACTGCCCGGGTTGAAAGGATGGTTCGTTACTGTGTGAAACTGTTTGATTTTTTTCCTGGGTGAATACTCATCTGTTTGACCTGAAATATGTCGCGTTTTGTCCCAAATTCAGAGGAGATTCTTACGCAGAAATTCATGAAAAAACCATTTGGGGAGAATTTTTCAGAAATTTTGTGCAAACCAAGGCTATCCTCTAGCAAAACTTGTGAAATTTCGCCCTACTTTCTGCAATTTTTTTCGGGATCCGTATTGCGTTGAAAAAAATTCACACAAGTACTTTCATATGTTGTTTGAACCCAGGTAAGGAGGTACGTCCATAAACAAGTCACAGAAAGAAGATACGGGGAAGAAAATTCATGACGTTTTGTTTTCGGAAAACCGGTTTTGTTCATTCTCGGTCTGGGACTTACTGCGCCTTACTCCTTGGTTATTGTGGTCTGAAATTTTTTCCAGACATTCGTCATTGTGTCTATTGGGTTTTGGCTGAGATTTGAGCCCCAGACTCGTCCCACAAGATTCGAAATAAATTTTTTATTCATCACTGCCCGGGCTGAAAGGAAGGTTCGTTTGTGTGTGAAACTGTTTGAATTTTTTCCAGGGTGAAAACTCATCCGTTTGACCTGAAATCTGTCGCGTTTTGTCCCAAATTCAGTGGAGATTCTTACGTGGAATTTCAGGAAAAAACTATTTGGGGAGAATTTTTCAGAAATTTTGTGCAAACCAAGGCTATCCTCTAACAAAAGTTTTGAAATTTCACCCTACTGTCTGCAATTTTTTTCCGGGTCCGTATTGCGCTGAAAAAATTCACACAAGTACTTTCATATGTTGTTTGAACCCAGGTAAGGAGGTACGTCCATAAACAAATCACACAAACAAGATACGGGGAAGAAAAGTCAAGACGTTTTGTTTTCGGAAAACCGGTTTTGTTCATTCTCGATAAAGGACTTAGTGCGCCTTACTCCTTGGTTATTTTGGTTTGAAATTTTTTCCATGTATTTGTCATGGTGTCTATTGAGTTTTGGCTGAGATTTGACCCCAGACTCGTCCCACAGGATTCGAAATAAATTTTTTATTCATCACTTCCCGGGTTGAAAGGAAGGTTCGTTTGTGTGTGAAACTGTTTGATTTTTTTCCTGGGTGAATACTCATCTGTTTAACCTGAAATATGTCGCGTTTTGTCCCAAATTCAGTGGAGATTCTTACGCGGAATTTCAGGAAAAAACCATTTCGGAAGAATTTTTCAGAAATTTTGTGCAAACCAAGGCTAACCTCTAGCAAAACTTGTGAAATTTCGCCCTACTTTCTGCAATTTTTTTCCTGATCCGTATTGCGCTGAAAAAATTCACACAAGTACTTTCATATGTTGTTTGAACCCAGGTAAGGAGGTACGTCCATAAACAAATCACAGAAAGAAGATACGGGGAAGAAAATACATGACGGTTTGTTTTCGGAAAACCGGTTTTGTTCATTCTCGGTCTGGGATTTACTGCGCCTTACTCCTTGGTTATTTTGGTTTGAAATTTTTTCCAGACATTCGTCATTGTGTGTATTGACTTTTGGATGAGATTTGAGCCCCAGACTCGTCCCACAAGATCCGAAATAAATTTTTTATTCATTACTGTCCGGGCTGAAAGGAAGGTTCGTTTGTGTGTGAAACTGTTTGATTTCTTTCCTGGGTGAATAGTCATCCGTTTGACCTGAAATCTGTCGCGTTTTGTCCCAAATTCAGTGGAGATTCTTACGCGGAATTTCAAGAAAAACCCATTTCGGGAGAAATTTTCAGAAATTTTGTGCAAACCAAAGCTATCCTCTAGCAAAACTTGTGAAATTTCGCCCTACTTTCTGCAAGTTTTTTTCCTGGTCCGTATTGCGCTGAAAAAATTCACACAAGTACTTTCATATGTTGTTCGAACCCATGTAAGGAGGTACGTCCATAATCAAATCACAGAAAGAAGATACGGGGAAGAAAAGTCATGACGTTTTGTTTTCGGAAAACCGGTTTTGTTCATTCTCGGTCTGGGACTTACTGCGCCTTACTCCTTGGTTATTGTGGTCTGAAATTTTTTCCAGACATTCGTCATTGTGTCTATTGGGTTTTGGCTGAGATTTGAGCCCCAGACTCGTCCCACAAGATTCGAAATAAATTTTTTATTCATCACTGCCCGGGCTGAAAGGAAGGTTCGTTTGTGTGTGAAACTGTTTGATTTTTTTCCTGGGTGAAAACTCATCCGTTTGACCTGAAATCTGTCGCGTTTTGTCCCAAATTCAGTGGAGATTCTTACGCGGAATTTCAGGAAAAAACCATTTCGGAAGAATTTTTCAGAAATTTTGTGCAAACCAAGGCTAACCTCTAGCAAAACTTGTGAAATTTCGCCCTACTTTCTGCAATTTTTTTCCTGATCCGTATTGCGCTGAAAAAATTCACACAAGTACTTTCATATGTTGTTTGAACCCAGGTAAGGAGGTACGTCCATAAGCAAATCACAGAAAGAAGATACGGGGAAGAAAATTCATGACGGTTTGTTTTCGGAAAACCGGTTTTGTTCATTCTCGGTCTGGGATTTACTGCGCCTTACTCCTTGGTTATTTTGGTCTGAAATTTTTTCCAGACATTCTTCATTGTGTGTATTGACTTTTGGATGAGATTTGACCCCCAGACTCGTCCCACAAGACGAAATAAATTTTTTATTCATCAATGCCCGGGCTGAAAGGAAGGTTCGTTTGTGTGTGAAACTGTTTGATTTTTTTCCTGGGTGAATACTCATCCGTTTGACCTGAAATCTGTCGCGTTTTGTCCCAAATTCAGTGGAGATTCGTACGCGGAATCTCAGGAAAAAACCATTTCGGGAGAATTTTTCAGAAATTTTGTGCAAACCAAGGCTAACCTCTAGCAAAACTTGTGAAATTTCGCCCTACTTTCTGCAATTTTTTTCCGGGTCCGTATTGCGCTGAAAAAATTCACACAAGCACTTTCATATGTTGTTCGAACCCAGGTAAGGAGGTATGTCCATAAACAAATCACAGAAAGAAGATAGGGGGAAGAAAAGTCCTGACGTTTTGTTTTCGGAAAACCGATTTTGTTCATTCTCGGTCTGGGACTTACTGCGCCTTACTCCTTGGTTATTTTGGTCTGAAATTTTTTCCAGACCTTCGTCATTGTGTCTATTGAGTTTTGGCTGAGATTTGAGCCGCAGACTCGTCCCACAAGATTCGAAATAAATTTTTTATTCATCACTGTCTTGGCTGAAAGGAAGGTTCGTTTGTGTGTGAAACTGTTTGATTTTTTTCGTGGGTAAATACTCATCCGTTTGACTTGAAATCTGTCAGTTTTGTCCTAAATTCAGTGGAGATTCTTACGCGGAATTTCAGGAAAAAACCATTTCAGGAGAATTTTTCAGAAATTTTGTGCAAACCAAGGTTAACCTCTAGCAAACCTAGTGAAATTTCGCCCTACTTTCTGCAATTGTTTTCCGGGTCCGTATTGCCCTGAAAAAATTCACACAAGTACTTTCATATGTTGTTTGAACCCAGGTAAGGAGGTACGTCCATAAACAAATCACAGAAAGAAGATAAGGCTAAGAAAAGTCATGACGTTTTGTTTTCGAAAAACCGGTTTTGTTCATTCTCGGTCTGGGACTTACTGCGCCTTACTCCTTGGTTATTTTGGTCTGAAATTTTTTCCAGACATTCGTCATTGTGTCTATTGAGTTCTGGCTGAGATTTGAGCCACAGACTCGTCCCACAAGATTCGAAATAAATTTTTTATTCATCACTGCCCGGGCTGAAAGGAAGGTTCGTTTGTGTGTGAAACTGTTTGATTTTTTTCTTGGGTGAATACTCATCTGTTTGACCTCAAATCTGTCGCGTTTTGTCCCAAATTCAGTGGAGATTCTTACGCGGAATTTCAGGAAAAAACCATTTCGGGAGAATTTTTCAGAAATTTTGTGCAAACCAAGGCTAACCTCTAGCAAAACTTGTGAAATTTCGCCCTACTTTCTGCAATTTTTTTTCAGGGTCCGTATTGCGCTGAAAAAATTCACACAAGTACTTTCATATGTTGTTTGAACCCAGGTAAGGAGGTACGTCCATAAACAAATCACAGAAAGAAGATAGGGGGAAGAAAAGTCCTGACGTTTTGTTTTTGGAAAACCGATTTTGTTCATTCTCGGTCTGGGACTTACTGCGCCTTACTCCTTGGTTATTTTGGTCTGAAATTTTTTCCAGACATTCATCATTGTGTCTATTGAGTTTTGGCTGAGATTTGACCCCCAGACTCGTCCCACAAGATTCGAAATAAATTTTTTTTTCATCACTGCCCGGGCTGAAAGGAAGGTTCGTTTGTGTGTGAAACTGTTTGATTTTTTTCTTGGGTGAATACTCATCCGTTTGACCTGAAATTTGTCGCGTTTTGTCCCAAATTCAGTGGAGATTCTTACGCGGAATTTCAGGAAAAAACCATTTCGGGAGAATTTTTCAGAAATTTTGTGCAAACCAAGGCTAACCTCTAGCAAAACTTGTGAAATTTCGCCCTGCTTTCTGCAATTTTTTTTCCGGGTCCGTATTGCGCTGAAAAAATTCACACAAGTACTTTCATATGTTGTTTGAACCCAGGTAAGGAGGTACGTCCATAAACAAATCACAGAAAGAAGATAAGGGGAAGAAAAGTCATGACGTTTTGTTTTTGGAAAACCGATTTTGTTCATTCTCGGTCTGGGACTTACTGCGCCTTACTCCTTGGTTATTTTGGTCTGAAATTTTTCCCAGACATTCGTCATTGTGTCTATTGAGTTTTGGCTGAGATTTGAGCCCCAGACTCGTCCCACAAGATTCGAAATAAATTTTTTATTCATCACTGCCCGGGCTGAAAGGAAGGTTCGTTTGTGTGTGAAACTGTTTGATTTTTTTCCTGGGTGAATACTCATCCGTTTGACCTCAAATCTGTCGCGTTTTGTCCCAAATTCAGTGGAGATTCTTACGCGGAATTTTAGGAAAAAACCATTTCGGGAGAATTTTCAGAAATTTTGTGCAAACCAAGGCTAACCTATAGCAAATCTTGTGAAATTTCGCCCTACTTTCTGCAATTTTTTTCTGGGTCCGTATTGCGTTGAAAAAATTCAAACAAGTACTTTCATATGTTGTTGGAACCCAGGTAAGGAGGTACGTCCATAAACAAATCACACAAAGAAGATACGGGGGAGAAAAGTCATGACGTTTTGTTTTCGGAAAACCGGTTTTGTTCATTCTCGGTCTGGGACTTATTGCGCCTTACTCCTTGGTTATTTTGGTCTGAAATTTTTTTCAGACATTAGTCATTGTGTCTATTGAGTTTTGGCTGAGATTTGAGCCCCAGACTCGTGCCACAAGATTCGAAATAAATTTTTATTCATCACTGCCCGGGGTGAAAGGAAGGTTCGTTTGTGTGTGAAACTGTTTGATTTTTTTCCTGGGTGAATACTCATCCGTTTGACCTGAAATCTGTCGCGTTTTGTCCCAAATTAAGTGGAGATTCTTACGCGGAATTTCAGGAAAAAACAATTTCGGGAGAATTTTTCAGAAATTTTGTGCAAACCAAGTTTAACCTCTAGCAAAACTTGTGAAATTTCGCTCTACTTTCTGCAATTTTTTTCCGGGTCCGTATTGCGCTGAAAAAATTCACACAAGTACTTTCATATGTTGTTTGATCCCAGGTAATACGTCCATAAACAAATCACAGAAAGAAGATACGGGGAAGAAAAGTCATGACGTTTTGTTTTCGGAAAACCGGTTTTGTTCATTCTCGGTTTGGGACTTACTGCTCCTTACTCCTTGGTTATTTTGGTCTGAAATTTTTTCCAGACATTCTTCTTTGTGTCTATTGAGTTTTGGCTGAGATTTGAGCCCCGGACTCGTCGCACAAGATTTGAAATAAATTTTTTATTCATCACTGCCCGGGCTTAAAGGAAGGTTTGTTTGTGTGTGAAACTGTTTGATTTTTTTCCTGGGTGAATACTCATCCGTTTGACCTGAAATCTGTCGGGTTTTGTCCCAAATTCAGTGGAGATTCTTACGCGGAATTTCAGGAAAAAACCATTTCAGGAGAATTTTTCAGAAATTTTGTGCAAACCAAGGCTATCCTCTAGCAAAACTTGTGAAATTTCGCCCTACTTTCTGCAATTTTTTTCCGGGTCCGTATTGCGCTGAAAAAAATCACACAAGTACTTTCATATGTTGTTTGAACCCAGGTAAGGAGGTACGTCCATAAACAAATCACAGAAAGAAGATAGGGGGAAGAAAAGTCCTGACGTTTTGTTTTTGGAAAACCGATTTTGTTCATTCTCGGTCTGGGACTTACTGCGCCTTACTCCTTGGTTATTTTGGTCTGAAATTTTTTCCAGACATTCATCATTGTGTCTATTGAGTTTTGGCTGAGATTTGACCCCCAGACTCGTCCCACAAGATTCGAAATAAATTTTTTTTTCATCACTGCCCGGGCTGAAAGGAAGGTTCGTTTGTGTGTGAAACTGTTTGATTTTTTTCTTGGGTGAATACTCATCCGTTTGACCTGAAATTTGTCGCGTTTTGTCCCAAATTCAGTGGAGATTCTTACGCGGAATTTCAGGAAAAAACCATTTCGGGAGAATTTTTCAGAAATTTTGTGCAAACCAAGGCTAACCTCTAGCAAAACTTGTGAAATTTCGCCCTGCTTTCTGCAATTTTTTTTCCGGGTCCGTATTGCGCTGAAAAAATTCACACAAGTACTTTCATATGTTGTTTGAACCCAGGTAAGGAGGTACGTCCATAAACAAATCACAGAAAGAAGATAAGGGGAAGAAAAGTCATGACGTTTTGTTTTTGGAAAACCGATTTTGTTCATTCTCGGTCTGGGACTTACTGCGCCTTACTCCTTGGTTATTTTGGTCTGAAATTTTTCCCAGACATTCGTCATTGTGTCTATTGAGTTTTGGCTGAGATTTGAGCCCCAGACTCGTCCCACAAGATTCGAAATAAATTTTTTATTCATCACTGCCCGGGCTGAAAGGAAGGTTCGTTTGTGTGTGAAACTGTTTGATTTTTTTCCTGGGTGAATACTCATCCGTTTGACCTCAAATCTGTCGCGTTTTGTCCCAAATTCAGTGGAGATTCTTACGCGGAATTTTAGGAAAAAACCATTTCGGGAGAATTTTCAGAAATTTTGTGCAAACCAAGGCTAACCTATAGCAAATCTTGTGAAATTTCGCCCTACTTTCTGCAATTTTTTTCTGGGTCCGTATTGCGTTGAAAAAATTCAAACAAGTACTTTCATATGTTGTTGGAACCCAGGTAAGGAGGTACGTCCATAAACAAATCACACAAAGAAGATACGGGGGAGAAAAGTCATGACGTTTTGTTTTCGGAAAACCGGTTTTGTTCATTCTCGGTCTGGGACTTATTGCGCCTTACTCCTTGGTTATTTTGGTCTGAAATTTTTTTCAGACATTAGTCATTGTGTCTATTGAGTTTTGGCTGAGATTTGAGCCCCAGACTCGTGCCACAAGATTCGAAATAAATTTTTATTCATCACTGCCCGGGGTGAAAGGAAGGTTCGTTTGTGTGTGAAACTGTTTGATTTTTTTCCTGGGTGAATACTCATCCGTTTGACCTGAAATCTGTCGCGTTTTGTCCCAAATTAAGTGGAGATTCTTACGCGGAATTTCAGGAAAAAACAATTTCGGGAGAATTTTTCAGAAATTTTGTGCAAACCAAGTTTAACCTCTAGCAAAACTTGTGAAATTTCGCTCTACTTTCTGCAATTTTTTTCCGGGTCCGTATTGCGCTGAAAAAATTCACACAAGTACTTTCATATGTTGTTTGATCCCAGGTAATACGTCCATAAACAAATCACAGAAAGAAGATACGGGGAAGAAAAGTCATGACGTTTTGTTTTCGGAAAACCGGTTTTGTTCATTCTCGGTTTGGGACTTACTGCTCCTTACTCCTTGGTTATTTTGGTCTGAAATTTTTTCCAGACATTCTTCTTTGTGTCTATTGAGTTTTGGCTGAGATTTGAGCCCCGGACTCGTCGCACAAGATTTGAAATAAATTTTTTATTCATCACTGCCCGGGCTTAAAGGAAGGTTTGTTTGTGTGTGAAACTGTTTGATTTTTTTCCTGGGTGAATACTCATCCGTTTGACCTGAAATCTGTCGGGTTTTGTCCCAAATTCAGTGGAGATTCTTACGCGGAATTTCAGGAAAAAACCATTTCAGGAGAATTTTTCAGAAATTTTGTGCAAACCAAGGCTATCCTCTAGCAAAACTTGTGAAATTTCGCCCTACTTTCTGCAATTTTTTTCCGGGTCCGTATTGCGCTGAAAAAAATCACACAAGTACTTTCATATGTTGTTTGAACCGAGGTAAGGAGGTACGTCCATAAACAAATCACAGAAAGAAGATAAGGGGAAGAAAAGTCATGACGTTTTGTTTTCGGAAAACCGGTTTTGTTCATTCTCGGTCTGGGACTTAGTGCGCCTTACTCCTTGGTTATTTTGGTCTGAAATTTTTTCCAAACATTCGTCAGTGTCTCTATTGAGTTTTGGCTGAGATTTGAGCCCCAGACTCGTCCCACAAGATTCGAAATAAAATTTTTATTCATCACTGTCCGGGCTGAAAGGAAGGTTCGTTTGTGTGTGAAACTGTTTGATTTTTTTCCTGGGTGAATACTTATCTGTTTGACCTGAAATCTGTTGCGTTTTGTCCCAAATTCAGTGGAGATTCTTACGCGGAATTTCAGGAAAAAACTATTTCGGGAGAATTTTTCAGAAATTTTGTGCAAACCAAGGCTAACCTCTAGCAAAACTTGTGAAATTTCGCCCTACTTTCTGCAATTTTTTTCCGGATCCGTATTGCGCTGAAAAAATTCACACAAGTACTTTCATATGTTGTTTGAACTTAGGTAAGGAGGCACGTCTATAAACAAATCACAGAAAGAAGATACGGGAAGAAAAGCCAGGACGTTTTGTTTTCTGAAAATCGGTTTTGTTCATTCTCGGTCTGGGACTTAGTGCGCCTTACTCCTTGGTTATTTTGGTCTGAAATTTTTTTCACACATTCGTCATTGTGTCTATTGAGTTTTGGCAGAGATTTGAGCCCCAGAATCGTTCCACAAGATTCGAAATAATTTTTTTATTTATCACTTCCCGGGCTGAAAGGAATGTTCGTTTGTGTGTGAAACTGTTTGATTTTTTTCCTTGGTGAATACTCATCCGTTTGATCTAAAATCTGTCGCGTTTTGTCCCAAATTCAGTGGAGATTATTACGCGGAATTTCAGGAAAAAACCATTTCGAGAGAACTTTTCAGAAATTTTGTGCAAACCAAGGCTATCGTCTAGCAAAATTTGTGAAATTTCGCCTTACTTTCTGCAATTTTTTTCTGGGGTCGTATTGCACTGAAAAAATTCACACATGTACTTTCATATGTTGTTTGCACCCAGGTAAGGAGGCACGTCCATAAACAAATCACAGAAAGAAGATACGGAAAAGAAAAACCAGGACGTTTTACTCTCGGTCTGGGACTTACTGTGTCTTACTCCTTGGGTATTTTGGTCTGAGGTTTTCACCAGATATTCCTCATTATCTCTATTGAGTTTTTGCTGAGATTTGATCCTGAGACTTGTCACACAAAATTCACAAATTCAGTGGAGATTCTTACGCGGAATTTCAGGAAAAAACCATTTCGGAAGAATATTTCAGAAATTTTTTCAAAACAAGACTATCTATTTCAATAATTTTTTAAAATTGTAACTATTTTATTAATTACTTTGTGAAATTGTACTTAAAAAACACCTTTTCTTTCTATGCCAACATAAAGAAAGAGGGTTCTTTTGTGATAAAGCCGTTGCTGTATAATAATATAAGATGGTACCTCTTTTTGTTCGTGTGTTGATAATAAAAGAAAAGTGATACAATATATCTATAATCTCATTGTCTAAAATTTCAATTTTTTTTTATAGAATGACAAAAATATTATTTTCATATCATGCCTATAATTACTGATAGTAAAATATGAATATATATTATTACAGGATAAGATAATTTTAGACACGTCAGGGATGACGTCATCAAGTAAAGTGGGTATTTAATAAAGACACTTGGAACACGTTGTACAGTTCACGCGGTTAGGATTGAGACACGTGTTCATCTTCTTGTGGTGTGAATGGTTTTCACTTTGTCAAACTGACGTGTAATTTGTTTATCCAATTCATAAACTAGTCATCTTCATTGTTACCTTTTTTTCTAAATCTTTCAATATTTTATTCATTCTTTTCATTGCTCTTTCTTATGCAAACATTTTTTAAAAAGGTTGAGATTTCTCATGGTAATTCTTTATTGTATTATTTGCTTTTCAAAATAGTGTTTTGTAATAAGGCAGTCAACATTAAATGTGCCAAATTGATATTTTAAACTCTCTTTCCCATATGTTGATTCAGAAAGGTCACCTCAATTATCTCTCTTTTCTCACTCTCTTTCTACAAAATTCAAAATTTCATATACATAACAAAAGGGTTGTCATAATAAGTTCATTAATTTGGAGCAATTCTTAAAAACTGTACAAATTGTTGACCAAATTAACTTCCCTAGTTAAATGAAAAAAAAATTAAGTAATTGTTTTTTTTTTCATAATATCATATATTAAGAATTGAATTTTAAGTTTAACTGAATCTTATAAAATCAGATAAAATTTATATTTACTTATATTATATAATAAAATATTTTTATTTTTATTTAAATTTATAATACATTATCTCACGCTGAGACTTACCAGCTCATGCATAAACTATATATTATGAGTAAGATATATAATGTGAAGTAATTCATCGCTCTCGAAAAAGAATTTATTCATTCTCTTCCAATTGTTTGAACTATAGGTGTGATGATTTACTTTACGGACGAGGTCTCTAGTTCAAGTTCAGGATGACCCAGTTACGTCGAGAACAAGAATAGAAAACTGACTTGACTCCTTCATGCATGCTGCACTCAGCTTGGGGGATATAGCTTAGTTGGTAGAGTTCCATTCTTACAATTGGATTTGTAAATTACAGTTGGATAAGTCTAACAAACTCTTTATTATGATAAATTATAAATGACACTGATATCAATTTAGCTTAAAATTCACTTCCAAATATATTATATAAATAAAATCAAAATATATTATATAAAGAAAATCGAAAGCTTCTGGATCTAGTTTTTGAAGGATCGAATTTTTCTTTTATAAAATAGCATTAAATATAGAGAACAAAAAATAAGAGAGAATAAAAGAGAAGAGATAACAGAATATGAAGAAATGATAGGGCCCTCGCAATTAGGTCTTATTCTGCCCTTTCATATACTTTCTCACTTCCTTTACGGTTACCGATTCAAGCAATCAACTTATCGGAATATTAAGGATTTTTTTATATAATTTAAGCGCAATTAATTTTCATACAATTATTTAAAAATTATTGTCTGATTAAAAGGTTTATTTGAATGAATTATTTTATATTGTAATAAAGATAGTTGAATAAAAGTTTGTGGATGTGTTATTGAGTGATGGGGACTGGCCACGTGGGTTGTTGGCCTGTTCTTGTCCTTCTCATTGCCACCAATAATTCACTTACCCCATCATGCCATACCCATGTCATCACATTCATCCATACATACACATCAATCATACATACATTCATATATCAATCATTCAAAATTTGAAGGTTAAGTTAAGGAATGCAACTGCAACAACGGTGTTAATGAGCAGCTGAATTGCTCATCAATTCTTCATTACTTGAAGTGTATATCACATTTAAAGATGAACATATTTTTGTCTCCTCATTCAAATCAACACTCACATGGATCGGTTACACATCAATCATACAAACAGTATGTTTATTTTGAACTTTTTAAGATTGTTATTTTTAACTTTTTAAGATAAGAGGGATGTCTCTCAACCAGAGCATGTAGTTGAGGTCGGTTAAACTTTAATATGATTGTGTTCATCGTATCTTGCAAACTTTATGGACTCAAGAAAATGAGAGACTTTCACCTACAGATGATACTCCGCCACTCAAGTCATTAAAAACATAAAATATAATATATTAAGTGTAAAATATGAGTTGAAAGTACTCTCTGTTGTATATAGAGTAGTCCGATTTTACTATTGACTTAATTTAATAATAAATGTTGTTTCCTAAGATTGATTGTCCTGTATCTTTTGATTTACGTTATACCATATTAATATCTTTTAACTATAAATATTAAGTGATATCTTTATACATAATATTAGACTTGATCCATTTGAGATTACTAACTGAAAGGTTATCATTCACACTACAACAACATTAATTTGAGGCCAGATTTTCTGGTATCTGATTATTCTCCTGTTTCTGAAAGATGAAAGTGTCTAAAAAAGAACAAAGTTACATGGGGTTTCATTTAATTCTGATGCATGTAGAAACTTACAAATTGTCTTCACTTACTGAATTTTATAGAGACCCACATGTTGATCCCCAATCAGACAGATTCAAGAGGGTTTCATCCTCATTGTCTAGAATCAGACACAATGCAAATTGCTAAGGCTGAATGTTATGTATGCCACATATTCTCCAAAGTTTGGTAGTGGAAACGTATACAATACACACCAACACTTCACTCCATTTCCTAACCACTCTTTTTCTTCTGAATGAATTGAATATGGTTCCCTTTTTCTAAATTATGCAGATTCCTATGAAGAGAAGAAAAGACATGATCAAGTGTTTCATTTGTTGGTTTTTTCCCAAGGCTTCTTTGGATTATTGACTTTGAGTTATTTTTAATGCAATCATTTTGACTGTTGGGTATAACAAATGTTAAATAGAAGAAAAGAGAGAAACAATTTTTAAAAGTAGATGAAGAGAAGGGTACGTTCGTGTCAGACACCTCTCTTAAATGACATGTTTGGACACATGTGTTGAACATCGACACTCATGATACACTTGTAAAACACATATTCGTGAAGTGTAAAATTCAAAAAATATTTGTTAAATTTTTTATAATTCTAACACGGTTCTAACATAATTTTAAAAAAAAAATACATTAATTTTTTTAAAAACTCAAATTTATGATATAAATTTTTATTAAAATTATAAAAATAAAAAATAAATATTTTTGAATTTATATACATAAATCTTTATAATTCATAATAAAATAATATATAGATATATATTCTTATGTTCTACATTTTAGATATTATACTAACGAGTTTCTGTCTAGTTTGAGTTTTTGTCTGTGTCTATATCATATCGGTCTTTAGTTTAAGATTTTTTTCTGTTTCTATATCATATCAGTGTCTTTTTGTCTGTCTCTATATCGTATCAGTATGGTAAATACGATGTGCATGTAGAGTTTTAAAAAAGTTGGGTTTGATTTGTCTGTTTCAATAATTTGTATCGTTTGTTGGATCCCCTCACATGCGTATTCCTTGAATGGAATTGATGCAAACAAAAGCAGGGGACCCACCCACTTTCTTCCTTTATTTTCTTCAATCCATCTATAAAACAACACTGCTTGCTGATATGGATTATGCCATTGTTTTCAGATTCAACACTATAAATCTCACATAATACGTTGAATAATCCCCAAGAAAAGGAGCGATAGAGAAGGTTCTGGAATCCGGGGTCTCGCACTTGGATTAAAATACGACCAATTATAGGACCCAAACGAAAAAAGATTAAATTTTTGAAGCAAAATGAGTTGGAATATATGGTGGGGATGAGATGATGGTGATGGGCATGCATGATGAGATGGAATTCGGGAATAGATAAATAGCGGGTGGGAGAGGAGAGAGAGGAGAAGAGTGAAGATGGAGAAACAGAGAGAGAGAAGGAACAAGGGGAAGAAGATGATGAATAAGCAGGTGCTGTTGGAGGGCTACGTGGAGGAGGATCTGGCCAGAAGCAAGAGTCTTTCTGACGAGGATCTTGAGGAGTTGAAGGGGTGTTTGGATCTTGGATTTGGGTTCAGCTACGAGGAGATTCCGGAGTTGTGCAACACTCTACCAGCTCTGGAATTGTGTTATTCCATGTCTCAGAAATTCATGGATAACTCTCCTCCTTCTCCTTCTTCTTCATCGTCTTCTCCTTCTCCTCATTCACTGTCAACACCTTCCATTGCCAACTGGAAGATCTCGAGCCCCGGTGACCACCCGGAGGACGTGAAGGCCAGGCTCAAGTTCTGGGCTCAGGCCGTGGCCTGCACTGTGAAGCTCTGCAGCTGAGAATCCTTTCAGCGATTCCTTCATTGATTTACCTGGAGACACAAGATCGATGATGGGTGGAGGAACCTAACTGGGGATCCAGGGTTCTGCTGTCAGAGTAACCCTAACCCTCACCTAACAATCTTCACAGCCTTAGGCACAGGCATCATCTTGTCACTTGTTAATCATGATTACATTTCAATAAAACATTCTGTACTATGTTTCAGATCTCCTTCTCATGTTCATGTTCATGTTCATGTTCTTGTTCATGTTCATGTTGGATTCCTTCTTTTGTTGTAACTGGATTCGAAGCAAACCATGAATAGTGTTTTTTTGTGCAGCGGTTATATAGATAAGCAACGATGGTTAGAGCTGGGGCAACTACTTAGGTAACTGATCTAACTGCACTAACGTCTTTTTGGTGTTGGATAATTAATTAACCCTTGCGCATCTGAAATCGGTGTGTGTGTGTGTGTTGTCGCGTAGATGAATAAATTCTGGTGTGGTGAAGTGAAGCCATTGGCATTGCTCCCAGATTTTCCCTCAAATTGTTCCTCCAAACTAATCGCTGATGCAATTCCAATAACTGAGATGGTCACACCAGTATAATTGAGTGTTAGAAATTGGCTCATGATGAGTGACCAGAATCTATGAGAAACGACAAGAATTCGTCACGAGACCATTCACGGGTGTTCATTTCATAGGAGTTCGCCTTTTCAGACAACCAACTGATTCGATGTTGTGAGCTTTTGTACATAAATGTCTCAGGAAATGATGATGTGTTTGGCGTGTCACGTGATAAAATTGTTCTTACTGTTATTGTTGTTATGGTTGGAAACAGATAGATTCCAATTCAGATCAGAGAAATGGAGAACTCAACAACACAATACTTCAATCTTGAGCTAGACGAATGGACTTTGCCATTGCTAATTGAAGGGTGATAGGCTTACACCTGATTATGATTATGTAATAAGTAGGTCGGTTTTCGAACTATAAAACCAAAAATAATCAGAAAGAACACTAACAAGAAAAATAATCTCAACTAGTTAAAGGTGCAGCACTCACTCTTCTTCTTGACTACTTTGAGTGTTCTAAACTTAACTAGTGATTTTGTCTAGAACAGTAATGATACGTGTTATGCTTTCAAAGTAAACAAATGTTTTTCTGAATCGACGAAGCTGCAAAAACAAGTTATGTTTATCGGGTGTTGTAATGATTTTCATAAAAGAGCGTGCATGCTATGTAGGAAGAACTTGATTAAATCACATGTTACCTCAATTAACTTTGTCAGCATCGACTTTTATATCAGATCATGTGACTGAACCAGCCATCATTTTGTCTGTGAACCACAATTTTACTTTTGATTTCCTTTCTTCTTCTCACTTCAATGTGTTTTACGTATTCTGACACCAAGGCATGAAATCTAGGAGCCATCTTAGTTGAGGAATTTTCCGACTGTTACAAAAGCCAAATCAGTAACAAGCAAATACACAGTGGCACATTGAATGGGTTACTTTAATATAATAATTAGTTATAGTGGAGAGAACAGAATAGACATATCATATCTTAAATGTGCACCACCACATGATTGAAGAATCTACACAAAAAGATAAATATTATGAGCAGAACTTTGTTCAATAGATTATTGATCAAACTAACGAAATGCTTTCCACTTCAACCAACCATGGTGAGTTTGATCCTTCGGAATATACGAAACAAAAAGGACCTAAAGAAAAAACAACTGAAGTGGTGGTAACTCATCTGCATAATTTGCCAAAGCAAGACAAGGTACAGCTGCAAAAAACAAACAAAAAGGGCCAAACATGTAACCAGTTTGTTCCTGCATATCAACATGCAAGGTTTCACTCAAACTGATCATAATGACAGTGCAGGGTCCGCTGAATCCATCTCACTACTGGAACATGCAACATCAACAACAAAAAAATGTCTTTTGTGTCATGTCCCTCCTCAGACACTTCCCCATCACAGACATGAATTTTAGAGCAAGCAAGACCATCGTATACCAGAGAAGGAGTCGATATGATGAGTTTGACATAAACGATTGAATTCAAACACCACCCTATACTATATTATCAGATTGTAAAAAAAATAATCACAAATACAACTGCAGAAACAATCACTATTATCGTATTCTATCTATTGTACAATGTTTGTCTTCATAATATTACATCCAATTACACTTAAACATGATTTTTTTTGTTCTTTAAATTTCTAAACCTTTTAATTGTAATATTGCATTCAATTAATAATTTCATACACACCATGATACAAACCTGTCAAATATTCAGCCTAAGAATAAAAGAAAAACAGGGTGAATCGTTTTACAATAGCAATAAAAGAACCACACTCCAAGGACACGAGAATATGGGTGTGTGAATGAAATGAAGGTGTGAAGTTCATTCAATTTGTATCATTTTATGTTGCACTTTTCTTATTTAGGATGGATGATGCCCAACTAATACTAAGACTCACTCGTGACTGCTAAGGATCTAAAAGACTTCCACAATCATTCTTCGGGATTCTATAATAAACATTTCATTGAATATATTTTATCGCAATATTTAAACAGAAGACTTTTCGGAACAAATACTGAAACAGAATGAATATAAATTTCGCACACCCACCACCTCACCCAAAAGCAAAAGAAGAAAAAGGAAAACAAAAAAGAATTAGTTAAACGCACGCTTACGTGTAGTCTTTTAAACTTAAAATAAATTTATGTTTTACTTTTTTTCTTAAAGAGTGGTAAAGTTCTGCTTACACAAACGACTAAAATATAAAACCAAAGTAATTTATTATAATATAAACAACTTATTATTCCTTAATAAAGGAAAGTGATGACACCATACTAAATACATATATTATTATAAAGAATTAATCCTAAAATATTAATATCTTATTTTATTTTTTAATTTAAAATATTATTATATTATTATAAAGAGTTGTGAAGTGTGTGTAATTTACTATTTGTGGTGTCAAAGAAAAGTTTTCCTAAAAGAAAAGTTCATATCAGTATTTAAACAGACTAAAATGGTTTATTTTTTCAAATTTCATTAACTAAAAAATCTGATTATTCAAAATTTATATTATATGCATAAGTGCATTCCGTTTTCATATTTATTATTCTTTTTATCTACGCGAAAATGATATAAAATTGGTTGTTAAGACCTAGAGTATATCGAACAGCTGAGACAAAACAACGTATGTAAACATGAACACCGTTTTCTACAAAGGAACTCACTTTATTTCCCTGTAATTTCATAAAGATGAAATGCCAAAATCATGTAATAAATGTAAATAATAACACAATAATTCTTCTAGCCCAGGATAAGGTAAATATACCATCCAAGCAAATTGAGAAAGAGAAATAAAATGTCCAAGAATAAAAAAAAAATAGTACAAGTGAATCCACATTGATATGCCAAATGCTCTTGCGAAGACATTCTCTACGCTCTATCAAAATCTTCAGCAGCTGAAAGTCATGGCTTGTTCACCAGCTCCTGAAGTCAATACTCCATGCCTTTCTTCATGAACCAAGTAGAGAGAATCCCATCAGAGGAAAGCTATCCCAGAAAGGCAGAAATAATTTTCTTTTTACTTTATTTTGACTTTAAACTGTGTGATGTGGTCAAATGTTACCAGCAATATCACCAATTTTTTTTTTTAAACTCCTGCAATGATATATATTGAAAATGGTTGGTTGTTCATAGCATAAAAAATGGTCATAAACCTGTACACAAAATGGGATAGTCGAATTCAAAAAAGTAAGATATTTTATTTGCACTAACACGGGTATAGCTTGGGCTAGAAATGGAGAGAGAACATACAGTAGATCGATCTAGGAGGGAAGAAGTGGCTGTCTCTCATCATGTACCACGCGATGAGAGGCCTGTAAATATACACAATAACAACAAAACTTTGGTCAATCACTCACAGTAGAAATTATAAAACAACTCTCGGTTATAAAACAATGAGATAACAGATCCACACCTCCTCATTTGCTCCAGCTGCCATATTTATAAAGGATTCCTTTGATCTAGAATGAACAAAAGGTATTTGGTCAACCAATCAAATATAAGAATAAAAAATTATCAGGAAAAAAAAAGAAAGCATTTGAATTGTAGAATAATTTTGGAACCCAAAACAAAGTAAAACCCATATCAATGACTCAGCTAACAAAAGGAAAAGCTTGAGATCGGTAAAGAAATTAGCAAGTACCTTTGTCTGTCATTAACATCATGCAGTTCCAGCACACCATTCTGTTCATCTTTAGCTTTTGAAAGTGGTGAAAAGAACTGTAAAAAAAAAGGCGTGAATAATGTGATACAAAAAGAACCTCATTTTTTAAAACATTGTTAAGACACCAACCAGAATCTTCCAAATTCAACTTACCTGGTGCATTGAGATGAACACAATAGAAATGCCGATAACAAAGTTCATTGTTAAAGTATGTCCAAATAGTACAGCAGATGCTATACCAGTAAAGATTGTAGCTACTGTTGATGAGTACTTCTTCAAAATTGTATCTACAACACATTAAATACAGGTTATTGAGAGAAGGGGTAAATAGCATGTCAATCTGCAAGACATAATTTGAAGATAAATTATATTATACCAGCATTTTGTTTTAGCTTCTAATAAACGCAGCACAAAGAACAAAAATGTATATTTGAATACTGACCTGCATATTTGAAGAAGAAAGAGGATAAAATCCCTTGAGCAGCATTGTTTGCGATCAATAGCATTGTGGCTTTTGAATGACCTTGTAGGATATCAAAGCTGCTAGGCCCTGGAAAATTTAAAACAGCAATTGAAATCAGTTAGTTTGAGCATCAGAAAAATTAACACTACAAGCCACAAGTAAAAGGCACAAACAAGCTTCTCTATCAATAGAGATGGAATAAACAAACAGAATTAAACCATCACTGATTGTACTAGATAATGCAATCAGTTTATATGGAAGCGTGATTCAGTGTATAAAAATGACTATTTGTTGCCACATTCACCATGAAAAACACAGATTTATGACAAAAACACACATGCTCTTTTGTGATGATCTGTTTTGAATTAGAAGAATGATTATGAGATTAATTAAATTTAAACCTAATACTTTTAAGTTTGGTGCATCATAAGATGAATTCGTTGATATTAAAGACATCTAATTCCTGATGTTATATTCTTTGCTGCAGTCTGAAACCCAAAGAGTGCCTTGGAGTAACGATAACATTGCTGTCTTGTAACTTGGTAATGTATTGTAGTACGGAAATAAAACTCTGCTGACTGTGATGAAACTGTAAACATTTAACTGACAAGGACTTGGGTACAGCTTCATAACACCAGACAATAGTAGGAGTTTCATTCACTGGATCACCCTGTTCTTTTTAATTCGTGGAATGAAATGTAAGTATCATCTGGTTCTAATGCATGGAATGAAAGCCAAGAGATTAACCTTGAAATTAATATTTTAGCTTTTAGGGAAAATTAAGCATATCTTTTGCTTTATTTTAAACAATTAGATGCATGAAGTTTGCTTTGAGTCTCTTTTTCTTTTTCTCTCAGCAGCATATTTAAAGTGACCACCAGTATCCAGAAATTAGAGATTTAATTCTCACCTTTGATAACAACAGTCCCAAGTATCCCAAGAAAATTGAATATAGCTCCATATCCATATAAGAATAAGTTCTGTAAATCAAGAAATAGAGAATTAATACATCTGAGTGATACAAAAAGTTATAGTTAGAGAATCCTAGCAGCAGACTAGCACCATTAAACTGTTGTTCTTAAAACTACACATTTATTCCATTGTCCTCCAGGATGTCAAAATGATTTTTGGTGTTAGTCACTGAGCATCATTGTTAGTTTCTTTCTCTTAAATTTCTGCTAACATTTTATGTTGATTTTCAAAGAGATATACTCAAAACCCCATCCAATCCCCAACCTTAGAAGCAAAGCCTCAGGCCTCAGTGATCACGATTATATAAACTATAAAATTACAATTCAATTCTAATGTATGTGCAAATATTCAAAAAACGGGAAATGGTTAATTGTTGGTCAAAAACTCTAAAAGGCTGAACTAAAACTAAGTAACTCTGTAGACAGCACAGCTTTAAGAGGAAATCATAATTTCCATTCCTTGCAGAAACACAAATTTGAACTCATTTTTAGGAATTAATAAAGATGTAGTCCGATAATTAAAAAAATTGCAATTCCTAATGCGTCACCTGCAGATAAATGCTTGTATCATATTGGCTCTTCAAAGCGTACTCATTATAAACAGAGGCCAATGATGGAACAGTGACCTGAAAAATAATTCCCAGGTTAAAAAATTCAACAAATTAAAGCACAGTAATAATGTATCAAACAAATAAATAACAAATCACTTACAAAGATCAACGTGTAGAGATATGCACCCATTGTGACAGGAAGACCCAGAGCTGTAGTTCCTTCAGGTAAAGATCTTAGCTGATTAACGCTTATTCCAATGAGCAAAAGAGCAAGAGCTTCCCACTGTAGTAAAATCAATAAATCAAATTTTCAACAAAATGTAAGGAGAATAAGCAATTGGGATTTATATAAGGATCACAACTCGCCAAAAGTAAAGACCAAATAATGACATGACAGTATGATGCACTAACCTGAATGACAGAGAACTGGCGCTTCATAATCACCTTCAGCAGAAGTGCTATTACTAAAACCTGAAACATGCAAAGTAAAGAGAGCACTTTACAAACCAAATTATTAATAGATAAATATGTACAATTGTTTGAGTATAAGTAATAGGTTACTGAGAGGTTTCAAGCAGCCATCACAAGAGCTATACCACGTGCAATGCATAGGCAACTAATTACTTAGCTGTGAAAAATACTGATAATCAATCATTCAAAATAGTGAAATAGAATTTACCTTCAAATTACTTAACATCTTCACAGTAGCAGGGTTAAAATAAAGCTGCATGAAATGTCAAATCAACTTGTAAGTTACCTTAGGTCCAATAATTTCTTAATATGTCACTGAACAATAACAGATGAGTCATGAATTTTCATCACATGATTCAATTTAAAATAATAGGTTACTTTTAAAATAATGAATATGATTCTATAATCTCACTGAATATCAAACATATGAGACATATAAGCGATAGCAATCCTAGTGTTAAAAAAAGCAATGAGCAATACATCGTGCTTTTTTAATAACTTCAGATATCTGTCTTTCTGATTTGGAGAAGTAAATCTACAATATGCACTACCAACCAACATCTATCCACTAAGGGCAAAAACCCATGAATTAGAATAGAATTTAAGCTACTGATTCTTGAACTTAAAACATTTTAGCCGCAAAAGATAGATCTCTATTGACAAGCATTTCATCCTCAATCCTTACATATGCATTGTTTATGGACTAATTCATACCTGCATGATAAACTTCAGATAGTTGTTTATAGCGTACAAAAGTGCAGGAACTGCCAGAAGGGCATTGCTACGAGCTGCCTACAAGAGACAAAATACCAGATCGAAAATAAATATAAAACTCTATTGGAAAAACCTACATATGGAATTTTGAAATTATTTAAATTTGGTGATATATAAAGAATAAATACTAAGAAACATAAAAGCAAGATGCTATCCCACATTCCATATTCACTGTATTGGGAAGCAAGAACAAACACTGCGCTACAAATGCACTCTATGGTAGTAAAGTAGTTGGTAATTATTTTTTCATCTTATACAAAATATGCCTGAGTAATCCAGGTCAATCCCAGGAAGCAGGGAACCTGACAGCTAGCAAATGACAAATGCTTAAAAAATTATCTATTTTTTTTAAAAAAAAAGTATATGGGTCTGACAAATCTGTTCATTGATACAAAAAATGAATATTATTAATCACAGTACCTGCACCAATGTAGAAAGTGAGAGGAGAGGCTTCTCTCCAACTTTTTGATTCCTAGCCTGCACAATCAACCAGCCATTTACACTTTACATGAATGTAAAACAATTTTGAGTTTCAAGAACACTCAGAAAGATTGGCCTATTTTCTTTTACAACTAATAATATGTTTCCTTTCAGTTTATCAACCTGTCCATGCCTGTTTTCTTTCCCAAAAGACAATAAAAATATTTTTCTAAAAGCTGAATTGATTTTATTTAAATATGTCATATCATGGTCCCAAAAATTACCAGTTGGCACCTTGATCCCACTTCATTTCCTGAAAATCACTCATAACCTTACAAAGTATCACATAATTGGCAGATAACCAGGTCCCTTGAGTATGTTGACCAGGTTCGATTCCTAACTATGTAATAAAAACCTTTGTTGGGAGAGGCAAAACCCACTTTGGAGATCTACAGACTACAGCCCTCAAAGGGATTACTTTTTGTTGTTCAATGTAGCGTACACCAAAGTAACTAAGAATATTATCATTACAAACCAAGAAGTCATTATTTCCACTCTTGTCTTGAGTTTATAAATTCTAATATTATATGACTAATATCACAGAAAATTAGGGCATGTCCTGCCACAATAGAAAAAATAGTAACCCGTAGTAAAATCTCAATTTACTAATGATTTACTTCAATGTATGTGCTAGTGTCTTCCACTTAATCTAATTCTCACTTGACACATGCTTTAATTATAAGTAATTGAAAAGACAAAAAATATTTGAGTATAGACAAAGGGAAAGTGATCTTAACCTGGAGAATAAGCATAACAATAGCAAAGAAAACCTTTGTAACCTCAGTCAAAAAATTAACACTAATTGGGCTAAAATTGAATTTCCCATCCACCTTGGACATATAGACAAGGATAGGCTGCCAATTAAAAAGAAATAACATTTGTCAGTCACTAAACAACAAGCATAATAGTTGCAAGAGTTAACAAATTAACAGCAGTGAACTCTTTAGTGTACATCAGAGTATGAGATTATCAAATATTGAAAAGTAGATCTGCAAGCAGAGTATGCATACGAAGCAATTTTTTAGGGTTTGTAAAATGCTTCATCACAGCCATCATAGCATCCCTAAGTTACTATTCACAACGCCAATTTCTTTTAGCCTCTCTCCTAAAGCCGTGGAATCCTACTTCATAAATTCCCAAATTCCTTTGCCAACAAGACATAATGCAAGAAATGATACTTCAACAGATTGGCATGCATGATTAGCATTCCAAATCATTAAACACGTGAATGAACAGAATTTCTTTTTCCAATCCAAGACAAACAAAACAATATATGATTCTAGAATATCAAATCCAATAAGTACTCCAAAACAAAAAACTTGTGAATGCAAGAGATATTGCCTATGCACACAGGTAAGCAGAATATAGTCACTGGCAGCACATGGCCAGAAACACCAGTGTACAAAACATAGCTCCGAGTCCAACAAATGACGAATGTGAGTGATGTGCTGTATTTTTCACACTAGCCATGTCATAATTCATAATGTCTGTGTCATGTTTAGTTGTCTTAACAAGTATGAGCTCCATAGCTATTCACTCATATTTCCATATAATTAATTTAACATTTGAGAGAAAATATTCAATTAAGAGACGGTAATCACCTGGAAGCCAACTAGAACACAATCACCAACAACCAAAAAGACATTGAGTACACGTTGCTTGGACGTTATCCTACTTTTGTGGCGATCATACGCCCTTGATATAGTTTTGGCGGAGGGGGAAACCAATTTGGAATGGCAAACACTGCATTCTATCATCCCGTTCTTCATGTACAATTTCCCACACTATCAGAGTATGAAGAACTCGATCTGCAACGGAATCAACAAAAACAATTCAATATAAGCTCCTCCACACACTCTCCATAACAATACAGATCTTGATCTTCCAGCACAGCCTAAGACAGCGTAATCTAAACCGAAATTAAATGCAAAATCCAAGAGAAAACAAAGATCCCTACGAAATCGAGCGAAATAGGATTAAGCAGAAGTGAGATCTCGCACAGAATGAAACACGAGAAAGAAACTAAGCCTTCACCGACACAATATTAGAGCATGAGAAGCGTGGAATTCAGATTTGAGGAAGCACGGACAAACCTATATCGAGTCCAGAAGGAGCATTCAGGTGAAACTCGATTTGATCTGCAGCTGACGGCAAGCGATTCGAATCTGCTCAACAGAAAAACGACCGCGACTGCGAATTTCAAACAGAAAACGATTCCGATTCCGATTCCGATTTCACTATCTTCCTTCTTTCGTTCTTTGTGAGAATATAAATGGAAATTGGATTTCAAATTTGCAGAGAGAAAGAGAGAGAGAGAGAGAGAGAGAGAGAGAGAGAGAGAGAGAGAGAGAGAGAGAGAGAGAGAGAGAGAGAGAGAGAGATTTAGAAAGAAGGAAAGAGAGAGAAGAGTGCGTTTTGCGTTTGTTTGTGTGATTTGCGATTTGGAATAAGAGGGAGAGTTATATGGTTTTATTTGTTTGCTTTGAACTCACACAAAAAGAAAAATAAATAAAAAATGTGTGTTTGGGTGGAAAGTTGGAACGACGCGTTTCAAAGTGAGGGTAACAAAGTGGAGTCAAAGGGGGATTTGTAGTTTGGTGTGTCAGTGTCGCTGCTTCGGTTCGGTTTGTTTGGTTGGGTGGAATTAACCCTTCTGCATATTATTATCTCACTAACTCACCAAAATCCAAATGTTTTTCCTATTTCTTCTATTCAGCTTACACGTTTCTTTCGCTTCAACTTTCAGGATTCTGCTATCTCCCCTCCCTCCACCAAAATTTATACAATAACTTTTCATCTTATAATAAATGTATAATTACTTCTTTTCATGTCAATTTAATCTGATTTTTAAAAAATTTATTTGCTTCCAAGTTTTTTAAAAATGTTTAATTTATTTCCTTAGGTTCAATTTTTACTAAAACGTTAATTGTTGATGACATCGGACACACTCATATTGGTCTACACACGTGGCATATCAGAGGTTGAGGAGACTTTAACTACTGATAACGTGATGCACACAGTCATATTGACCTACACACGTGGCACATCAGATGTTGAGTTGAGAGAACAAAAAGATACTCAACATCAACCTCTGATGTGCCACGTGTGTAGACGAATATGACTGTGTGCACTACGTCATTAACCGTTAACGTCGTGAAAACTTAACGAAAATGACTAAATTAAACCTTTTAAAAAACCTTAAAATCAAATTATTTTTTTTAAATCACTATATTAAATTGAATATTAACTATAGAGAAAAAAGAATAATTATATCTATAATAAACTAATTACTCACTTATAAAAAAAACATTTTATTCATACACAAGATTCTTCTATATATGCCCACACTTTTTTTTTCCTTTTCAAACTGTTCATTTCTTATGTGAATATGAAAATACCATTAAAAGAGGAGGGAGCTTTATTATAGTCAGGCTACAAAATAAATTCTCTTCATTAATAAGATCTTAACCATAATTAAGAAACATTAAAAGCATTAATTGTTTTGTTTGAAGATATCACTGAATACACTATTTGGCATATTCTCCTTCTAAAACCTGACCCTTTCATAAGTTTGTTTTATTTTATTCCTTTTAAAAATTACTGGTTTCAGTTAAAATTGTGAAAAATACTATTTATAAGTTTATCTCTTCCCAGATTTATCAATTAAAATCTTATTTCAGCAAGGGAGCTTTAGTGCAGTTTGGTTTCAATGTAGATTCTGTTGATGTGTGAGATATTATCCATTTATACAAAACTTCAAAAAAAAAACATCATTTATTGTATTCACTTATAAGAAAATATTAACATTATCAGTTATCGATTGTATTATCATAAAAAAAAATTGACATATACACAGATGTCACGTATTAATACTGTGTTTATTCTTTTTTTTTCTGAACTTTCTTCTTTTCTAATCAATAAAAACACATAATTATATGTTAACCATAGTAGTTATGATCATTATAAAAATATTTTTATTAAATTAATCACAAAATATATAAATGCATTACGAATTTGTATAATACATAATCAATTTATTATCTTTTTACGGGAATTTGTATAATAACTATGATGCTTTTTTAGGATAAATTTTATGGTCCTGGGTGAGAATTTCCATTTAAAATACTTTTACTTTTGATTGATATTTGATTTTTTTTTCTTTCTAGTTTTTGAGTTAGACTTGTTTAGAATCAAGTGTTGAAAGCTTGATCTTTGTAGATGTTTTTCTCTTTGGATTTGACTTTGATTATTCTTGAATCTTCTTTGTTTGAATCATTTTTAGCTTTTTAATGTTCTTTGTCCTCACTAAAATTCTTTTGATATTAAAATGTTAGGGACAAAAGGTCGTGTTCAATAAAAAGGAATTCCTCACTACCTTTTCTTTGAAGGTCATCTTCTGGTCCTTAGCATTATCTTCTTCATTTGACCATATAGTAGTAACTTGTGAGGATTTCCTTGTTCATTCTATCACCTAAAAATTATTAAATTATGTTTCACCATTATTATTTTTTTGTGTGCACACAATCATTATTGTTTAAGAGTATGTTTTAACAAAATTGTGTCTTACATTTTTATAATCATTTATATTGCATATCAATGCTTGCTTTCAAACATGATCCTTATTGTTTCACCATCATTATTGTTTATTAAGTGTATGTTTTATTAAATTTTTTTATATTTAGTATCACTATTTATAATGCATATCAATTTTAAAATTATTATTATCATCTAAGTATTTGAATGCTAGCTTTCAAACATGATCCTCTCTAATATTTGAATATTTTAATAAGATCCGAAGAGGTTATTCAATACTCTCAATTATTTAAAAATTCTCAAAAAGAAAAAATAAACTACTATGTTTGAAAAGTTTTACATGATTGATGCATGTAGGATTTATGGATCAAGAATGAGTCTCTACTAATCCCTAAGGATATATTATTGACCTTCATGTAAGTTTTGTGAAATTAGAGCTTTTGATTTTGTGTTTAGCAACTTAAACAAGAAAAAATAGTTTAAATTTAATTAGTGCATTAGGTTAAATAATCTAAACATGAAGGTGATGTGGTTATATTATTTTTGAAACTCTTGTAGGAACTGGTGTATTAGTTTATTTGTAATTTAAATGAATTATCTTGAATTGATCTTGATTTAAATGAACTTACCTTGAATTGAGGTATTGGTTGATTTGAAATGAAAATCCTAGTCAAATTTGAATGCTTTGCAATGGGTGTGTATGTATTAGTATGATTGTTTGAATACTACATTTGAAACAAATTGATTTAAAGTGTAATTAGTTTGAGATAAAATAGTTAATGTTATGAAAAAAAAATGAGGACAAACTCATCTTGAATCAATTTGGATATATGTAAAGGAACTATTAAATAAAAGTACTCTAAGAAAATGGTTGTTGGAGAAAATTCATTCTTATAAAAAATTAAGGCGGGTTTTCTTAATTGAGCACATCTATTTGTTGGACGAAAATATTTGTTTTAAAATTATAAAACTTTGTATTTTATATGATTTTTATATTAAAAATGGTTTTTGTCTTAAAGGATTATAATTTTAATTAGGATAATGTATTATTAAGTTTTCTAAATAGTAAATAGTAAGAGATGATATGAATTTCATGTTAATGATGTTTGATTTGAGTTGGAAATATATGAATATTTAGTATATGATATGATATAGGCATAGTCAAATTTTTATATATTCTCATGAAAGGAAATACTGAGACGGAGATTCATCTAGAATAAGATATATTGAATTTATTCCTATATTAAAATCATATACATAAAAGTTATATGGTGATGAGAATTGAAGAAAATCTATATGATCGAGTCCACAATTTAAAAAATAGCTAATCTAAGTGGTAATATGAATTTATCATGTCACATTAAAAAACTTAGTTCCTATTTTATATAGTTGTGTTAAAGAAATAACTTAATAAATAAAGATAATATAATGTGAAAATCTCTAAGTCAAATTCAATGATTCTTTGTTAGACTGTGAATATAATTTTGGTATGAATTGTAGATTTCATTTATTATGAAAGACAACTTGATCCTGTGAACTATGTGAATATAATTTTGGTATGAATTGTAGATTTCATTTATTATGAAAGACACTTGATCCTGAGAACTATTTGAAGGAATGAAATTTGATGTGTGTCAATATAGTTTTGGCATAAATTGTAGATTTCATTTATTATGAAAGAAACTTGATTTTGTGAACTATTTGAATGAATGAGATTGAATTTGAGATGTACATTTATTATGCTTAATAAAAACTAGGTTTAATATGACTTTAAGTAGCCAAAAATCAAGTTGAACACTCAATTTTTATTGTAGTCAATGTGGTTCCAAATTTTTTTTAATGACTCAATTTGTTTTCTTCCATTAGATTGTTATTCACAGTTATTAAAATGGCGATAACTTGACAAATGAGAATTGACACATGACAAAATAACATTGTCACGTAAACCAAATGTTAAATAAAGAAAAAAAAATAAGCAACTAGGAATTAAACCTGTAACCATGATTATAATGGTTTTGGGATAGATTTCTATATGTTTATTTTTATTTTCTATTTAAAAATTTGCTTTAGGTGACACATGTATGTTGTGTTCACATGTTTATTATGTGTCCATTTTCATATGTTAAGTCATCACTGTCTTAATCACGTCAACGACAATCCAACAAAAGTCACCAAATTGAGTCATTTTAAAAAATTAAATTGACAAAAAATAAAGAAGGAAAATATTATATGAAATTTGTATATATACTAGAAATTTTTATAGAACAAACTTTACATGTAGAGACTGAAAATCAAATTTAATTTCCTAAAAAACCTCATTGGTCACTAAATTTATTTAAAGTATAAAACAAAAGATAAAACCTATATGAATAGCAAGCACTTTTTAAAAGTAATTCAAAAAACAAATTTCAAACAACAAATTCTGATGACTAACATACAAAACACCATTTTAAGCCATTTTAGTTAAAATATTATGACTTTTTCTAGTTTATATACACTGCATTTATTCATTACCATATCATATCTAACTGCCATTTGTTACATTAATTAATTTCATTAAATATTAACAAGAGTCCGCTAGGAAACATGATTATAAATAAAACAAGACATGAAAACATTAATTATTGTAATTAGAATAGAAAGAATAAAAAAAAAACCATATAATTGCAGTATTTAAAATACTAAAATGCAGTTAAATCAATAGAAAACGTATTTCCTATCAATAGAAAGTGGAGAATTAATTTAAAGTCCTAATACTTTATTTGGTTAGGATTGTGGAAAGTGGAGTGATTTATTTTGATAAAAAGAAGATTTAGCAATGAAAGCATAAGGGAATTGTTTAACCTGGTTCTTGACTCATTGTTTAATTGGAGTCTGCATGTCCAACAAATTTCTGTCACAATGTCCCTGTCAACAAGCTTCTCCATAAAAATCACCACCCTTGTGATACCAACATGCATGCCAATACAAACGAAAGGTCTGCAACACCTGTCAATCAACTAAATCCTCAGTTCAATTTACCAAACCTCACCCACTCCTGCAAAATATTTTCATATTAGCAACTATTCGTAGTTACTTATTCTCATGGTTATCTAATTATCAAATAAACCTGGCTGTATACAGTGAGGAAGTGATAAGCTTTATGTTCAAGTCAGATGACAATTTGCTCTTTAAATCTCGATAAGCATAAAAATACATTAAAACCATTAAAAAGCTAGCATTAGACAGAGACAATAATAATATACATTACTGAAAGAAACTATCTAAATATTATTGAATAAACAGATTTGATCAAAACAATTAAGCTTGTATATATTCTAAAAGAATGCATCTTCAGTCAGTTGTTCTTCCCAATCGAGGCTGAAGGCAGAGAGATTAATTTTCAGGGAGCGTGGTGGTGTCTTCAAGTTGGTCAGAGAAACCATTTTGGGAATGCGTCTACACACAAAAAACGAGAAAGAGGATATATGAGTTGGCAAAATATGAACACCAGAGGAAAGAATAAAGGTATTTGCCTCCAGAATTTACCAAACCCTATCAAGAAACAAGACAACTAACATGAAAACTGAGAAATAAAAAACTAAATTTCAACACTACAGATGAATAGCATTGTTTTTGGATATTTGCAGAATTATATATCCATATCACTAGCTCATTACCATCATACACAAGCAGAATGTAACTCAGTGCCAACTTTGAACTAACTATGAACAAGAATAAAAAACAACCCCCAAGCATCCAGAACAAAAAATATTTGAGATTAAAAGCCTTCATATTATTCAACTTGGGGAACATTCTTTCAGACACAATAATATCACAAATAAATTCTGTGCAAGTAATTATCTGTGCAAGATATGCAAAACAGGATAACAGGTTCGCACCAAACCAAGAGCTTCTCTTGCAATCCTATGACCGTGCTCGCCACAAACTTTACCAAAGAGGAACATAAGGTGTTCTCTTTGTTCCAGTTTCAAGTGTTTTTCTAGGCCCCGACTAACCATCTCCATTTCAGGCTGCATAGAAATACCACAGTAAGTGCTGGTAGAAAGTGGCAAGTCAATACATAAATCATATTCTGCAGCAGACAAGGTTAGAAGAGAAATCTTTCTATCTACCTAATGCCTCATCCTAATCAGCATTCCATTAGAGGACGTGACCTGTCAGAGGATTCTATTTACCCATCTTTGGTGTACTGCCAGCGGTTGTTTTAATGGAGTTGTCATTTTAGACATGTATAGAGATTGAGATTAAAATGGGTCACACTCACGAGTTACCTCTCAATTACTTTTCAATGATTAAAAATTGGTTCTTACACCACATGATCCTCCTTCAATGGTGTAGCAGTTAAGATGGTCCTTAACTTTAAGAATCAACTCAATAACTACTTAAGGGGAAGCTCTTACGTATAAATTGTTCATAAGGACGTGAGAATTGCAAATTATTATTGAGGATACATACTGAAGACTCCTCGGGAGGAAATATTCGTAGAAGAAGGCATATCTTTGACAGTTCCACCATAGCCTCAACCTGTTTGCCTTGCATTTCCAGAGCCTTTAAATGAAAACAAAAACAAAACATGAATTTAGAAATGCATTCAAGAGGAAAAAGATTCTTTTAGAGAACCAGAGGCCAAATATGAACTTTATAAAAAAAAGTGATATCTGAATGAGGCCATAATTTCAGGCATTAAGTTACAATACTTCAAAGTTCATCACTCTTTAAGACCTGTAATCCAATTATAGATTCTACATTCATGCAATCCAGAGAGACCACCAAAGAGAAGTTAACAGGCACAATGGTCATATTTAATGGTGCCAAGTTCCACCACATTCAAAAGAAAGATTTCTATAAACATAAATTAATATAAATAACCAAAATATTTTAACTGAATATAACTTATCTTCAGTAGTGTTTGTTACACACAAAAAATGTAATTTTGGAAAACCCCAAATGCTTAAACGCAATATTACCAAATCATTTCATTTAGAGTAAGAAAATTACCCAAGCCTGTAGAAGACAGGAGCGAGTGCGAGCAGCAATAGCTGCAGACACAATTGTTGCGGCACGAACATTTTGAAGGCCAATATTTTCAGCAAATCCAGCAAGAAATCGTGAAGCATCCTCACCATTAATATCAATTGAACTAGAGTAAGTTGGTGCCCTGAACAGAAACAGAGTGACCGCCAACAAATTTCATAAAATAGGGAGACAGTAAGATTAACAGGTGAGTTCGGTACTGAACAAAGAGATAGATCAGAATGAAGGGTTAATAATAATATCACACCTGCTGCAGACATTTAAAACAAAGTTAACAGATGCCCGATACAAGGTGTCCCGAATATTTGTTGGCTCAATAGACACTTGCACACCAGAAGTTCTGCACAGTTGACGTAACTGTTCATGTGTGTGGGCAACAAACATTTCAAGTGTTATCAGAAGAGAGACAAATTAATTCCCTTTCATCATAGAATTTTTTTTTTTGTAAGCACGCATTGATAAAAAAAAATCAGAAACCATGAGAGGTGGGTGTTTTAAAATACACAGTATCACTTACATTTCAGAAAATTTTAGTAGTACCATGTTGTTTTAAGGCAAAAAGACATGCTAAAACATTACAATAACGACAATAATCACAACCATGTTGCCACCTCAACCATCATCTATCCTATCAGCACACCAAATATTAGTAATATCATGTTATGCTACTTAATATTAATTAAAAAGCGTCTTTTTTATATAGGAATTAGGACAAAACAATGGGTATGCTAAAATTGACACAGATCAGTATTACATGGTAGTTTAACTTTTAAGTAATACAGAGTTTACTATAGAATTATGACTTTTCTTGCTGAAGGAACTAAAAGAAAAGCAAATACCAAGATTAACCGAATATCGTATTAATTTTATAGCAACTGTTATATATATATGATAATCAGTAAATCACCGGGAGAGAAAAAAAGGTGGAAAAGAACTCACTTGAATTATATCATTCTCATTGATGTCATTCCCGCCCAATCTACTGTTTGTAATTGCTGGAAATCAAGTGGGTGAGTTGCAACTTGTTATAAAGGATGGCAAAACACTAGAGAAATTATTAAATGTGTATCTATACCTACAAAAAAGAACATGAACAGAATCATTATTCATCCCGAGACTAGAACACTAAGTAGAACGAACGAACCACCTTATAATTGCTTTTAACAAATTAGATTACCGTTAAACAATGCATTTCCATTAACAGGAATTGAAGATAGATAGATGCTTATGGAATAGTCATGGTCATCAACTTCTCTGACAATAAGAAGCTGAAATAAGTTAAAAGAGGAAAAGAGAAAACAAACCTCGAACCACTCTGTAAGCCTCCCTCTTGTATTCCTCCTGCTCATTCGCGTCAAAAACAGAGCCGTTGGCATTGACAACAGTAGGCCACCATTCGGGCAATTTTCTTTCAAACCGAACCATATTCTTCGCGGAGCGCTTCACAGAGCCCCGAACCGCGGGCGATAGCGGATTCGAATTGCTCCTCTGGCCCCACGCAACAACCACCTCTTTTCCGCCGAGACTCCGGTCCCTCCGCACCACAAGAGGTCTATTGTTAGAGGCGTTACGACGCCACGACGAAAACCTAGAAATCAATCGCGCTAGAACACTGAAAACGGAAAACGTGAGCAAGGTCAAAGCCGCCGAAGTTCCGAGGAAATGCAACGTGGAAGGGCGGCATGAAACGACGAGTCTGCGGTTGTGGTCGAGAGTGAGGAGGGTTTCCAAATCGAGGTAAGAGTCTCTTCCGGAAAGTATGAATCGGCGAAGGTGAGATTGGAGAGTGGTTAGGGGAGTGAGGTCGATGACGGCTTCGAACTTGGGTTCAAACGAGGAGGAGGTGGAGGTGGTGGCAGGGAGGGAGACTTTGTTGTGGCGTCTACGGCTGCGGCTTCGGCGGCGGAAGGAGGAGCAGACGACGGTGAGGCGGCAGAGGCGACGGCATGGGTATGGTGGAGGGAATTGGGAGGGAAGAGTACAAGTGTTGACAGAAAACATATAGTTACTTTGTTTTTACCTGACACAACAAAACAGCTCCTTTATCCTTCCTCCTTTATTTATTTATACTTTCCTCAAAACCATAGGCCCAAGCCCACAACGTAAAAACTAACCACCTATCAGACAATTTCTTCCTGCACCATATTATTTAAGACATGCACCCAACGAAAAATTTAAAACCCAACATTGCCCTTGGTTTCTTTTTTGCGGTTTCTTTTTTGCTTAGGAATGCAGAAATTCGGAAGTGATTGTTATATACTACGGAGTTTGATATCCAGAAAGTTATTTTCGTATTTCATTTAAGTTTTTGGATAACCATATTCGAAAGTGGGTTATGGTTCCAGATTTCTATATCTAAAATTTTGTGTTATAAATGGTGTTGATGACGAGATCCAGAATTCATTTATGTTTACTTATAAATTTTAACATCTGAAATATCATTTATACTTTCCAAATAAACTTTAAGAAGACAAAATCCAGAAGACACATTAGTTTCAAACTTTCAAATTTGTAAATCCAAAACTTTATAATTTTATTTACAATTATGAATATTGAAAAGGCAAAAAATTGTAAGCATTAAAAGCAAAAAATTCGCGCCCTATTATTTTTCCCTCTCTCTCATACACTATGCATATAGTGTAGGCAATTTTTTTCAATGTATTCAATTCTTTACAACTCAAATTTATTAGAATTAGCAAAATCTTCTGATCTCCATTGATAATATTTAGTTTCCAATTAAATTTATATACTTCCATTACAAGATTAGATTAAAACACAATTTCTCCATTTTCACTAAAATTGTCTATAATCTGTCTCTTATATCTCTTACAACTTTAACCATCCAACAAATGTTTTCCCTCCTTAAAGAATTATTAATTGAGCTGAACATTTATATACAGAGGAATATGAATAACTTCGTTTTTGACATGCCAATATATGCATTCGCACCAAAAGCAGAAAGTGTTGTTAAAAAACATCTCAATACCAAAAACAGAACGTGTCATAACAAGGTTATAGACTGGTAATTCAGTTTTCAGATTGTCCAAAATATCTCCCCGAAATTGTAGCCAAAATATTCAACATTACAACCTCCTCATCCAGGGCAACCTTTCCTGCACGGATGGTAGCACACCTTCGCAGCAGACTCCTGAGAGCAGCAGAGGTGTCAGCGTATAGTGGAGTATCAACTGTTGCACACAGAGCAAAAAGCCACATGCAATCATCTCTAGTGACAGTGTTTGCACCCTCTAGCAAGCGAATCCGTTTCAGCAAAGTTTTTACCCGGGTTACAGAGTCCATTGTTGAGATTACAGAAAGCAAAGGAGGACTGGGGGAGCTGCTGCTTGTTTGATCAACTGAAGTTTTCGATTCAGTATTCTCTGGAGACAGTGTTCTGTCCTTATCTTCAGCAGATACATCATTTGTCTTACCAATGCTCAAATGATTACCAAGTAAGACGTCCTTGTTCATAACACCAGAAAATTCTCCACAATCATTCGCAACTATCTGTGAGCAATGAACACGGGGGTTTCCAGAGTATATGGCACTTGAACCATCAAGGAATGAGAGATTCTGGTCAAAGAAGTTGGGAACAATGAGAACATAATATGATATAAAAAAAAAAATTAAGGACTCCAAATACATCCAAATTAAAGCCTGAATGAACATACCGTTCTGAGTGTTGAAAATTCAGCAAGAAACACATCCTCCCACTGTTTCAGTGGCAACAGATGCTCTGGACACATGGCAATATCAGGAATCTTGGGCATGTAAGCACTCTGTTCCTTGTTAAGTTTGCCTCTGTCAAGTTTTGCAACCTTCACTTTTGGAATTTGATCTGCCTCCCACCTGCTCAAGAAAACAATATACAAGATATAGAGCTGCTCTAACTTCTAGCAGCATTGAGAAAGCAAACATCCAAAGATTCTGACAGTTAAGATAATACCTGACACGCCTAAGATATTCCCATCCATCTTCTGGTGGACCAGAATCAAAATTAGGTTCTCCATCAACCAAAAAGGCAGGCCTTTGGATGCTGGCATAATCGTCATCACTATCATCATCTTCACCACACTCTTCTACAATTGAGCCCCCATCCTCACCCATAAGGGTACGACTACAAGGGTCAACAGGAGTAATATTTTCACTACTTTCCATGTGATGTAATTCACTATCCCTATTTTCACAATACGCTGCACCTGAAAGCAATTACAAAAGTTTTCAGTACCAGCACTGACAATTTGCTAATAATTTAGGAAGGGTTAAAAAGGGAATCAATATACAGTTTTGTATCTGTAAAGGCAAGAATGATCAGGTAAAGAAAGCATGTCCTTCTCATTTAGAACACGACAAAGGCAAGAAATCAAAGTTCGTGTTGGAAAATCAACAATAGAATTTTCAACATAAAACAAAGTAAAAATGAACTAAAACAAGAAAGCATCGTCATTACTGCATGACCAAAGTAATTATTCAAATCTACAATCAGACTACTGCACAAGACTGTTCATATACAATGATTCTGTACAAGAAACCATGCACTGAAGTCAGTGCCTAATCAGAACATAGTCTACAGTCAACTAATGTTGCATATTAGATATGTTCCAGGTTCCTTCTGCTCATTCTTCAGTGGACAAAGACATTCACATATCTGCATCTTCCGTTAGTAGCAGCCGCACCTGTCCATCACAGAAATTGAAAACATCAAATTGACACAATGTGAATCACAAAAATCGGAAAAAAAAGTTTTCCCCATAAAGAATTGGTTATACTTTGCAGAGAAAAGCATTTTATACCAACGCCCCCGCCATCAAAAAATAAAGAAACTTCATTGATAAAAAATAAAACTCGAACCCCATTGAAACCAGTGAAAAGAAATTTGAAATAAAATGCAATGACATAATCAACAACAACCCAGACTGAGATTATACAATTAAAGTCAATTTTTTAAAACAGAAAAAAGAAAGGGATAAAAATGGGGGAAAAAGACGATTATAAAATTATGGATGTAATTACACCCTAAAGTGATCAATGGCATACAAACAAGTTCAAACACAAAATCTATATAGGTACAAGCAAGGAACAGTGAATGAAGATTCTGGAACAGAGAAACACCAACACAACAAAGGACCAACAAATGTTAAGATTACAAAAACATTCGGTGCCACTTTCAGAACATTCATAACGACAACCAAACAGAACACGAATCCTGCCACCACCAAACAACTCTTCCGCACACAGACAACTAAAACGAAGAGCCGCATATTCTCATAAAGATTCCATTTCTTGAATTCCGAAACAACGAAACCAAAAAAGAAAGAAAGAAAGAAGGACTCACTGAGGATTGGTTTGTTGTTCGGAAGTGGAGTGGAAGCCAAAGTATCGTACTCGCTGGCCACCGCGCTTTCAAACGCAGCGTGAATCGCTTTCCAGAATTTACGCTGTTGCGATAGGTTAACGAATCTCAGAGCTTCCAAGTCCTTTCGCGAATACTTATTATCATTACTGTTCCCACTCTTCGGCGTGGGCTTCGATTTGGGCCTCTCTTCGATCTTCTTGAGACTGTGAGCGACGCTGTTGATGTTGTTGATGTTGTTGTTGTTCTTGGGCCCTCTTCTTCTTGAAGCGGAATGCTTCGGTCCTCCGTTCTTGACGACGGAGTCGAGCAGCGCCGTCTCGTCGATGACCTCGATCCCTAAGGCTAAGGAAGAAGGAAGCGCCGTCACCGTTTTGGCGGCGGCGGCGGCGGCGTCTTTGGGCGCCAACGCCGATTCGAGCTCCTCCAGCAATCGCTTCTTCTTGATTTGGAGTTCCGCTGATTCAAGAACGGGATGTTCTTGGGAATCTGAAACGTCAGCCATTATTTCAAATTTTGTTCCACTTCGCTTCTTCTTCAGACTCTCTCACACTTAGGGCGCAGTGCATTCCACACTTTGAACTTATAGCTCTCTGATAAGTGCTTTTTTTTTTTAACGGTACGGCGCAGTCAATTTCACTTCCGAAAATATGGTTTTGATTTCGGCCCAAACGAAACTCCTCTTCCCCCTTTTTTTTATGAATAAATATAAATTTTATGGATTTTATTTCTATTTATGTGTAGTAGTTTAGTATATGTATTGCTATTGCTCCAACTCTACTGAATTTACTTATCCTATGGTGTTTGGTAAATATTACATTTAAAGAAATTATATTATTTTTTTTTTCTTTTGAATTTCTCGTAAAATTATACTCTTGAGTCTGTAGAAACAAATGTACTATTGTAATATTGAGTAACCAAATAGTTAACACTATATCTCGACATGTTTTATAGGCTCTGTAAAAGATCGTCATTAGTCAATAATACATCAAATTACCTAAAAGCATTATCTAAATTGAATTTTTTTATCCAAATTGTCTATCTATAAAGTTAAAGGTCAATACAACTGTACAAATAAAAAAAAAACATTCTACGGTTAAAAGGTATGTAATATTTAATCCAATACTTTTTGAACTAAGTTGAACATTAGAATATATTTATAGATATTTTTTCTACCCATGACAAATTGAAAGAAAATGTATGTGAAAAATACAACCTTATAAGAACAATACACAAATGTAATAAAAAATACAACCTTATAAGATCAATGCACAAATGTCATAACAAAATTGCAACCACAAAGGGAGGTTAAATTTTTTTAAAAAAAATATATTGTTATTTAGTTCACATGACAAGTTGTCGTATATATAAACATTTTACATAAGTTTGACTCTAAAAATCCTTCTGGGCATAATATTGAGTTGGATTAGGTTATTTTTTTAGTATGTTGAACCGTACCAAATTTATTAAATTATAATAGCAGTAATAAAACCATTATTCAAATTATTCTATTATTTAAATGTGTATTTATGAGTTATTAAATTATTTAAATTTTCAGACATTAAATAGAATAATTGTTTTTTTAAAATCATTTTAATAAATCTAAAAACATGTCACATAATTCTCAATTTATAATAACAATTAAATAAATATCAAATAATTAATAAAAAAATAGAAAAAAAAATCAAATGTATATTACAAAAGATTCAAAACTATAGACAAGAAATTAATATAAACTTTTTAAATTATTTAATAAATTAAAAATATTGTAGCAGTTTAGATAATATCCATAAAGACATCAATTTGACATCCCTAATATGAGATGTTTAATGCTCTCAGGTGGATGTCACATATTACACATTTTTTAATATAGCAAACAAATCATGTTACTTGCTTCCATTTGGCCTCATTTGGAGTATTGAAAATGAATCCTCAAAATATTATTTTTAGTTTTTTACAATATCCTAATCCCCATGAAATTGCTTTCATGTGACTGGAAATATTACAAGAAAGAAAAATGTTACTTTGAAAATTAAAATATACTAGTTTACAATTAATGTTTCATTTCTCTTTCCAACTGTAATCTGATGCATGTCAGAAAAATATTATAATACTATTGTCCCACAACTAAAGAACCACAGAAAGGGAAGTTAATTACACAAACAATAATTTTAAATGTTGCCACAGCACAAAATTAAAGGGCAAATAAAAAGAGGGAACAAATGATGATCTTTCAAGACAAGTATCAGCTCAGTTTGATAACAACAAACAAATAAAGAATATGGGTGAATTAACGTTAACTGACAAACAACATTACCCACAGATAGGCACCACGCAACCCAAACCTATGTGGCATCATGGCTCAATATATGTCAGCAGACTCGGCACTACAAGTGCGATGCCATAAATACATGGAATTTAACAATGGCATGAAACGAGCCAATCCAATCCTACACATCCAATCTCAAACAAAAATAAAAATATATAGATATATCTGCAGTATTTGATGAAATCTGGAGATAATTGAATGGAGCTGTGCAGAAGATGCAGAAACCAAAGTGGACCATTTCATTTGCTTCAACTTTCTGGAGCAGGAGCAGGAGCAGGAGTCTTCAGAAGTGGTTGGAGTGCTTTAACAACAATGCTCATATTTGGCCTAAACTCAGCTTCATACTGCACGCAGAGTGCTGCAACAGCTGCAAGCTGCATGGTCAACAAAAAGTACAGTTAATGTCAGCATCAACATGGAAGATCCAAGAACCAGAACTTTATTCATGAGTCAAAAAAGTAGTCTCTGCACATGTGCGTGTTCAAGTGAGGGGAGAGTGGAAGAGAAACAGATACCTTAGCAACTCCTTTAGGGGGGTATTCTCCTTTCAGTTTTGGGTCTACGCACTGTTTCACTTTATCTTCACTCAATCGTGGAGTAGCCTACAAAAAATACCGAGTCAACAAGACCATCAGTGTCAAATGCAAATGCCCGAGACGAGGTATAGATTTAAGCAGGAGCACTGACCCATGTGACAAGACTCTGCTGTCCTCGAGGCATGGTGTGGTCAACAGGTTTTCTTCCTGTAAGAAGCTCAAGAAGAACAACACCAAAACTATAGACATCACTTTTTTGAGTCAACTGCCCAGTCATTGCATATCTGTAATGTTTGGCAACAGGGAAGATAAGAATCGATAAACCCAAATAAAATTTTAAAGGAGGCAAAAGAACTGAGATCACAAACAATAAATTAAAGATGGAAAAACATAGCTAAGCAGCCAAAAACATTGTTTTCTGAAAGTTTCTGAGGAATTCACAGGCGCACAAACAAACTCTAAATTAAATGTCAATAAAGACCTTTCAAGGTAAACTGAATTAAGAAAACTAGATTCTGCTTATATTTCCTATATATCAATTTAACTTCTAGTAAATTTAAGCCAATAGTGGAGAGTACAGGGTCAATGAGTAAAAACTGGACCATGTCCGAAGCCAGTAATGATTCTACAGAACCGCATTCACTCCTCTTACAATAACTTACCAATCAACAGTTGCAGCTTTATCATCAAGTACAATTGAAAGATTGCACATTTGAATTGAATTCACACAAATGGAAAGGGAAACAAGGTTAAGAAACCATCAACAAATTTATCAAGAGAAATGATTCAAAGTCAAATTCTACTTGATAGGGTGTGTTTGGATTTCAGTTGGAACATCCAAACCAACTTTCAGTTTTCATTGAATACTGTGCCAACATACTTAGTACTTTTTTTCAAATTTAGTTAGAAGCAAAATTCACCTCAAACTCCAGTTGACCTAAAAGTTACAATGAGTTATTTTTCAACTCTAGTTGGGTTCAACTCAATTTTCTAACTGAAATCCAAGCACACACATAGTCCTATCCTCAGTAATAAATCACGAAAGCTTATGTAAACAGGCAACGCACAGGAAGCACTAGAAGTGTGAACATATAAAAAGGTTTCTTTGTGGTACAGGATAGCATGCATACGAATTGAAAGGAAATACGATGAAGTGGTGCTAGCAGGTTCTCGAAGCTTACTCTGGAGCATGATACCCAAAAGTTCCCAATACACGAGTTGAATGGAGGCGTGCAGCCATGTCAGGGGCCTGATTAGAAAGGTTAAAGTCAGCTATCTTAGCCTTGTACTCTTCAAAGATCAGCACATTACTTGATCTGATATCCCTGTGTATAATCGGTGGCTGAACTTTCTCATGTAAATACTCCAATCCCCTTGCCGCGTCAACTGCGATTCGAACTCGCTGTATCCAATCAAGAGTTGGCCCTGGTTGTGCACCTTGAACTCCCTTTCTACCTGTAGCAGAAAGACAACCAAAATCATCGACAGAACTTAATGAATATGAAAGTTAAGATGGGACATTAAGATACATACCGTGCAATATGTCATGAAGAGAGCCCATAGTAGCAAACTCATATGCAAGTACACGAAGATTTCCTTCAACACAGTAACCATGCAACTCAACAAAATTATCATTCTTCAATCTTGAGACCATGGAAACCTGAAATAGCAAAAAACACTGAATGAGAAGACTAATAAACTGGCCAAACAATCTAGAATCCAACATACTTGCAGTGTATAAATTATAATAGTTTGTTTAGCCTGATTGATAGGAGAGACATGCCTGGGTCAAAAACTCGTTATTTGATTCGGGTTCAGATGAAACATCAAGCTTTTTCACAGCCACTGCTTTTCCATTGTTTAAGGTTGCATAATACACCCTTCCGTACGATCCCTCGCCAATTAATGCCTTAGAACCAAAGTTGTCAGTCTTTTCCTTCAGCTCATCTAAAGATAGGGCGGGAGCTTCAATAGGTGGTGGTGCCTTTTGTGTTTCAGGCTTCACAGGAGGTAACACCTTTGAGCCTTTTTGGTTGCCTGGAGCAAATAGTAAAAGAAACATGAGTAATCTCTACCGGAAATGAGTCAGTCACTGTGAACTACTACGGGAAGTAAAATTGTGAACCAGTGATTGTGGAAGCATCTTAACTGAAGTCAACATTATATATCGATTAGTAGCACATAGCAGCTAACTCTAAAAACGCTGGCGGGAAGGGGGATGACACCTAATTTAAATATTATACAACAAGCTAAATAATTTACACAAATACTGAAAATCAAAGAAATTTATGATAAATAATAAATCACAAGTCACACACACAAGCATCATCAATTTAGGAAGGATCAATATGAACATAGTAAATTAGTAACGACATAAAAAATGGGAGAATATGGTGAAATTAATAGAAAAATAGATTAAAAAAAAGCAGAATATTGACTGTCTGGGTGGGAGGTTAAAAAGGAGGAAGAAAAAATCTTCCGATGAAGTGTAAAGGAAACAGAGGAAAAACCAGAAATAACATTTTGTGGTATGGTCAAGATAAAAGGGTTTAACATCAATTACGTTTCTACAGCAAAAGAATAATAGAAAATGAGTTGAAATCACATGTTTACCCAAAAAAATCCCGAAAAAACAATATTTTATTTTCTGTAAAATTGGGTTTTTTTTAAGCCTGTATCATGGCAGAGAACAGGTCAACGCCAAAAGCCACCGTTGTGGTCTAAATGAATGCTTTCGAAAACCGCTCCCCTACGGCACACTGTTGACTACTACCAATAAGACAATGAAAAAGATTAATAGAAAATAAAATGGAAGCAAGTGAGTGGCGTAAAGAAATAAACCAAAGATATTCCTAAAAGGGAAAATTATGAGCCTTTGGGTATCCCCAGAAGTTTACTTTTGTTGTTTCGAAATGGTAAAAATATGGAGTAAACTAAACTAATCAAATAAAACTCACTGTCTCCATAATTCCTTGGGCTTTTCAGGTGTTCATTTTCGTTGGATGGGTAAGACTCTTCCACCTGACAAGTGCAGCAAAGCCACCGACGCATCCTTGTCCTCTTCCTCAAAAATAGATCGTCTTGATAAGTTGTATTCCCCTGGCGGACGAAGTAATCAGGTGAAGCATGTGCCTGCATATCATCACACCAAGAACCATAAATCTCCCAAATGCGACATCAAAACAAGAAACTCTCCAAACAGTATTCAAGACAATTTCAGCGCTTAAAAAAAAAAAGCAACAGTGCCCCCATTGCCAGCTGTTCGATTAAATCATAAAAATTAACGATCAGAGACAAATAAGGCACCAAAGCCATGAAAATTTTATCAGACCACAACGGCCATTTATCACACACGCGATGCCCGAAAAACTCAACGCCCCAGAGAAAAAAAAAAGATTTTGCGATATTGGGGCCATGCATTTCGCCATGAACATGAACACGGTGCGGTGAAACAGTGCATGGTGTTTGAAAATCGCAATTGGGGAAATACGAATTGGAAAAACAGACAGTGAATTGTGATTGAAAAAGGTGAAAAAGGAAGAATTGGAGAGGGAAATTCTGACCAAATGCGCAGGACGGTGGTGGTAGTCTCTGCGGTCCATCAAGAGGGAAATTGAAAGAGAAAGGAAATTATAGACGAATCCAAAAAAGGAATGGCGGAATAGAAGCCAAATCGGATTGGCGAAAGCGCAGAACACCCGAAGAGGCCCAAAAAAATGAAGAAACGAAGACGGAAAGAGAGGGAAATAAGAGAAAGGGGAAAGAAACCAAAATTAGGCATGGAAGAGAAGAGAAGCGAAATAAGAGGTGAAAGGAACGGGAGAGAGAAATTACCTTAAAGATGCTTTGATATGAGATGAGAGATTTCGTATGTTATGTGTTAGGGTTTCTTTCTGCCAAGCGAATACAACGAAGGAACGAATAATAAACACATTCACACCCCAATAAGAGAGAGAACAATACCATTTCCTTTTTCTTTTTCTTTTTCTTCTTTTTATTGTTATTATTTTAAAACATTTTATAACACACCAATCACTCATTAACCACTCCCATTGCCTTTTTAACTACTAATTATTATAATTTATTACAATAATTATTAAACCCTTTTTATAAAACACACTAATTATTAGGTTAACGATGTAATGTTTCATCTCAATCTTAATTCCCGGAGATAGTATCGTTATGATTAACCACTGCCTAGTGTTTATTTTTTTAAATTATGTTCGTGTTAGAATTGTTAGAAATCAAATAAATGTTTTTTGAATTAAACATTTTATTGAAATGTGTTTTATCAGTGTGTCGTATAAGTGTCGATGTGTGTTCAATACGGACACGTTATTTAATAAGTGTGTCTGAGCCTCGTATATCACTATATTAGTTTATTTTTTAGTTTTGTTACAATTTTGTCCTTAAAAAATAGATAGGTTAAGAAATGAATATATATTTAAATTTTTCTTTACATCGATTCATAAGGAATATGAGATTATATTGAAAGTAAAAAAAAAACTAATAATGAAAATTATATATTTGTGTTGGCAAACTTTTTATTTCTTAACTTGGTAGGAAAGAAAAAGAGAGGGACAAGTGTTACTCTTTTTAATTTCTAATTTTCTATTGTGTTAGAATGGGACCCTTTCTTTTCCCATTATTTTAGGATTGTAATAAAACTACTAATTATTATTATTTTATGTAAATTTATTGTTTTTAATATTGGTGTCGACCGTTGTAATCATAGTCTCACATTGAAGGAGAATCTGTTCAACTAAACCACTAAAATAACGGCTTTATTTTTTCTTTAAGTTAACTCATTATTGCACATTAATATTTGTTTATTTAAACAAATACCTAAAATAAATGGTTTTTAAATTAAATAAAAAATAAAAAACTTCACAGGCATTGGAAATTGAATGAGGAAAAGAATAACTCAAAGTTTGACCACTTCAAATAAGTATTATTAACTTATCTCACATGAAATATAGGAGGTCAAATTAGGTTTTTTTTTTTATAGGAGATAGAATTTTCTTAATATTTTATTAAATAAAATATTTACAATGATAGGAAATAAATTTGTATTTGTATTATTATTTAGATACATTTCTAGTGCCTTGTTTATTTTAATTATTGTTTTATTTACAATGTATTATTCCAGAATTGAAGTTTGAGATATTGATAAATTATAAATTTGTTTTTTTTTTTATTAACTTTGACAATTTTTTATATTACATTGTTTACGGTCAAAGAGTTGACCCAATTTTTTAATGAGTTGGAAATACTTAAGAAAAAAATTAAACGTATTATTCATAATACCAATTCAACTTATCGAGTTTAATTAATTAAGAGACTTAACATGTAGCAATAATTTAGTCTAAATTTTTATACTTTTTTTCATGACAGGATTTGATCTTATAAAATAACCTGAAGTTGATAATCATTCATGTGTTTTTAAGAACACACAAAATTTAAATGAATAAAAAACAACAACATATTTTAAAATAATAATAATAATATTTGGCTGCACAAGCCAACCCCATAACTAGTTACCAAGTCCAACTTTGATTCTTATTTTTAACTAAAATCAAACTTCAAAGAGTTTAAAATCACCACAATTTTATCTTAATTATATAATTTGAATCAAAATTTTAGATAAATCTCTCACTTTTTAATTTCATGTGGTTATGTTGTAACAAATAAAAAGTGGATGAACACACAAACTTTTTACTACTTAAATGTAATTAGGTATTGGTATATTATAGTTAAATATGTATGAATTAATTTATTCATTCATACCATGAAACTTAACATGGGTCAAGTATGCTTGAAACACCAAATTAATATTATTTCTTTCTACACCCTTATAATTTCTATCTGCAATGTGAAAGATAATTTAAAATTATGTAATTTAAAAATTATTATTTTTATGTAAAAACACTTAGAATTGTATAATTTAAATAACTTTTTCAGATTATTTTGGATTATATAATTAGAAAGACATCCAGATTATATAATTCAAAAGTTATTTTTTAAAAAATAACTTTCAAATTATACAATTCAAAGTAAAAAAATATATAATTTTTTTAAATTAAAAAATGACTTTTAAATTAAGCAATTTGATTTTTTTATAAGAAAAATATCTTTCATATTACCCAATCTAAAAGTCCTTTTTTTTATAATCAAAAGTTTGTAAAATGAGATTATTCTTACTTATCTATATAGAATAAAATTATAGGAATTGAAAAAATCTGCGTTGGTTTGATAATAAAATTAAAAAATCATAACGAATATAAAAAATAAATAAAAAGGTTAAGAAAAATTTTAAGTTAGGAAAATACAAATATATGTTTTAAAAAATAATAAAAATCAAATATGGTCATTGACTTTGTAAAGAAGAATGTAGTTTTCAATCAACAATATCTATTATTATTATTATCATTATTATTTATTGAGTGAGTTTATTTCTACTTATTTTTTAAATAATTATATTTCTGTATTTTATTTATTTACATAATTTGATTATTTTAAAACTAAGTATTTTTTTTATCTGTGATGTAAATCTTATATATTTCTAAAATAAGTTTTTTTTTTTATCAATTTCGCTATGTTAAATAAAAACAGAGAAGCTTATTTTCCACGAATTACTAACAAATAAAATTCATTTGCAAATACATTACATAAGAAGACTGAAAGACTTCATATAATTACACTATATTATTATATTATAATATACATTTTTATTTGGTCTGTTTATCTCATTTAGTCACTCACACTGTAGATGAAAAATTAACTACTTGTTAATTACTGATTTAATGTACATGTAAATAAACTATAGAAGTTTTATATTTAAAAATTATTATTATTTAAATAATATGTATTTTGTTTATAACATCTATACCAATATATATATTTTGATTATGGTTTGTCGTGCACATAATTTTTTTTTATCGTCATAACTATTTTTTTATCATTGTAAAATGATATTATTCTTTTTTTCTTTCTTTTAATTTTATATTAATAACAAATCAAATTACATGGTAAAATTATGAAAGAAAATATTTTTATATTTTATTTTTTCTTAATAATATCTGATATTTAAAAGATACACATATAATAATAATAATAATAAATAAATAAAAGATGTGGATATAATTATTTTATTATCAGAAATTAACATATATAAGAGAATTTATATAACTATTTGAAGAGTCATAATAATAATAATAATAAATTTTGTTTTAATTTAAAAAAAAAATTATTATCAGTAATTAAGTATCGAGTGGAGTAGCGAAACGAAATTATTTAAAAAATGAAAAATAAAAAGTTTCTTGCTCAAAGGGACAAAGGAATTTGGTGAGATATAAAGCTTCTGCGGCATCAAAACCTTGCTCTCACTTCACTTACCTTACAGAGAAGAAGAAGAAGAAGAAGAAAAAAAGAAGAAGAAGAAGAAACAGAAGAATCAGAGTCCCACATGGAGTGCGTATTCGGATTGGTCGGAAATGGGTTCGCGATCGTGGTGGCGGATTCATCGGCGGTGCACAGCATCCTCGTTCACAAGTCCAACGAGGACAAGATCATGCTCCTCGATTCCCACAAACTCATCGCCGCTAGCGGTGAACCCGGAGACAGGTATCTAGGGTTACCTTTTCCTCTTCCATTCTCTTTCAATCTTCTTCTTTTTCTCATTTCCTTTCGTTTTAGGGTTCAATTCACAGAGTACATTCAGAAGAACGTTGCCTTGTATCAGTTCCGTAACGGCATCCCTCTCACCACCGCCGCCGCCGCCAATTTCACACGTGGCGAACTCGCCACCGCTCTTCGCAAGGTACCTTCCAAACCCTAGTACCTATTTTTTTTTAACGTTCTTAGGTTCTGTTTCGATCAAATTCTCACAAATCAGCATATAAAATTAACTGAGCTTCTCCTTAGAGCTAAATCAATTTATATAAAAGCTATCTCATATGATTTCTCCGATTTAGCTTATGCGAGCTCGATTCATTTTACATTCTTACTCTGTTTGTGGAGAAGCTTCTCCAAACCATGTCTCAGACTGTGCAATTAATTTGGTGTCTCAAATCTTAATCTGCGTTTTTGTTTAGAATCCCTACTCCGTGAACATCCTTCTTGCTGGTTATGACAAAGAGACTGGTCCTGAACTATACTATATTGACTACATTGCAACCCTTCACAAGCTTGAAAAGGGGGCTTTTGGTTATGGCTCCTATTTTTCGCTCTCGATGATGGACAGACACTACCATAGTGGAATGTCTGTTGAAGATGCAATTGATCTCGTTGATAAGTGCATCAAGGAGATCAGATCCAGGCTGGTTGTTGCGCCACCCAACTTTGTTATTAAAATTGTTGACAAGGATGGTGCAAGGGAGTATGCATGGCGTGAATCAGTCAAGGACACTCCTGTTCCTTCCGCTTGAGTAACTGTCCCTAATTTTCATCGGACTTCATTTCATATGCCTGTGTTTTTATCTTTTTTACAATTTTTTTACTGGTCTTGTAATGTCTCTGAAAATCATGGTCTATAGATGATGCACTGAAGTATGACAGTTTATCATTTTAATTAATATGAACGATGACTAGTTCTCTGCCAGAAATGAATTTATTGTGAGGTAGGCTTGATTTTTATGGATTTTTGGATACTGGGTCCTTCTTGTCTTTGCTGTTGTGGGATGATCTTTCAAGTGTTGTATTCACCCGAGGATTTTAGTTATTTGGGCTGTTGGCCTATCTTACCACAATAAAGTAGCAGGATACGCAGATGCAGTCATGTTGGAAAATCATTTGAGAATTTTTTTATTAGCTAACTGAGTGGTAATGGACTGTGTGTATTAATTACATTCATTCATTAAAATATTGTTAAGAAATTAATATGCTTGTGTACAGGATATCCCACTTTTATTTTCAAATAATAAGTATACATTTTAAAGTAAGCAAGTCACCCCTACAATGTCTAAGTCTACCATGCTGGCTTCCGAGTCTAATTTTATCAATTATTAATAGAAACTAAATGAATACTATACGATCCATTTTAGTGAATACTGTAGACACCCTTTAGATTTGAATTACAAAAACTATGCATGAACCCATAGTGAATCTGTGTGTATCTGGATGATTTCTCCAATCAGCCTCTGCATAAGCTTTAGGATGCTGAGCAGATGAAGAGGATAATGGTTTACCTTGGCTAGGTGTTCCTTTGAGATAGCTAAAGAAATTGTGCACTTGTTCATGTGAGGAACTTTTGGGTTAGCCATGATATTGAAATTGAAAGTAGAGAATTTTTTGGCCAATAAATGATAACGTATGGCAACCTTCCAATTAGTTTATGATATTGTGAAGAATTTGTTAGCAGCACCTTCATGGGCACTTGCCTTCATGTCATTGGCAGAATTGGTGGTTTGCAATGAACGAAAACAGTATCCTCTTACATTGATAATACATATTTTCCTTAGAACAGGTATATTCTGTGCTTGGAGTAAGCTAAACCAATGCATGAGAAAGGGCTCCAAGTTGCCAAGGATTTTTTGTTTGAGATGTTGCATTTTGCTTGGTTGCTATAGGATTTAGCCTAACTATTATAATATTGTCCATATAAACCAATAGAGCTACATAATCTGCCCCAGTTCGAAGAGATGAATAATTAGATTTAGATCGAGTGAAGCCTTGGCTAAGGATAGCCGCTGAAAACTTGGTAAACCGTTGTAATTTAGAGACAATATTATCCACCTCAACCTTCTACTAGAGAGGAAGATCCATATAGACTTTCTCGAAAAGATGGGCTACAAAAGCATTCTTGATGTATACTAATTGCCAGCCTTTTATTGCTGCTGCCAAGGACAAGACCCCTTGCTATGGTTTTTTACAACTGGTGTATGTGTCTGAAATCTATACCAACTTGTTTAGCTACTAATCTTGACTTGAACCTTTATAAAGTGCTAGCTGCCTTGGTGTCAACCTTATTGATCTATCTGCAACTCATTAAATATGTTCCATAAGGTTGGACAACAGACCATGTATTAGTTGTCTCCGGGGCTGATAACTCTTCTTGCATGGTTACCTGCCATTCAGGAAACTCGGCAGCTTTGGAGACTTGCATTACAAAGGATTTTTATACGAGTGACATTATCATAGGAATTGTGAAGTTATAGGACAGTATTGTACTGATAGTTCTGGAGCTAAGTTTGGGGTTTTATGCGCCTGGTGATATTCTAAGAGGCTAGCCAAGTGGTCCATGTAAGGTCTTGTACTGCTCAATTGGTGTGTTATGCTGTTTTGGGTTGTTGGAGCTGTATGAATTGTAGTAGAAGTAGTGAGGTCATTTGGTAAGTCTAGTAAAGGCAAAGGTTAGACAAGATCAGTAAAAAGATCTGTGACATTATAGGGTTGATGAATTTTTTTCCGGAATGGAAATATATCTTAAAAGAAGAGGAAATCTTGATATATGAAAAAGATTCTTGATCCACAAGTTGTATAGTCAATATTCTTTATAGCCAAAATAGGTAGCCAACAAAGACTGAAGGTAATGTTAGCAAAGCAAGGCAGACATAGACCCTGGAGTCCATATACAGGTGGATCCTTCGATAGAGTAGATAGATGATAAGGACACTTTTGAAGTAGAACTGGTGTAGGTGTTCGATTGATGAAGGTAAGTGATGCTGGTACGTTCTTTCCACCAGATTCTTCTTTCGTGTTATATCCTTTAGACCACGTAAAGTCAGCGCACTAGATCGATTTCAAACAAAGGGTAGTATTTTCCGTGTAGACAACGTAGATGATAGTGACGATAAAAAAAACCATTCGGAATATTAAAATTGATTTTTTCATTTAGTATTTGCAAACTTTATGAGAAGGATGGCCAAAACCTGAGGTGACATTTTAATGATATTGTTACAAGAAACTGAAGATATGGATTGAAGGTGAAACCCGTAATTACCTAGTTACAAATCAAATCTCCTATGGCAATCATCTTCGAGGATCTGTCAAAGGATGTATAGAAAGTAAAGGAGTAAACAAGTATTTTTTTAAACTATTTGGGTGGATAAAAGACACGTCTAATTTTGATTCGGTAACATGACATTTAATTTAAATTTTCCCCTTTTTAGATATTTGATGAGTCTCGTAAACAGTACACATATTTTATACCAATAGAAAGTCAATTATTATTATATTTCCATCTATAGAGTGAATAAAATTTAAAAATAAGGCAGGATTGTAAAAGCTTAAATCCTAGCGTATGTTAAACAAGAATTATTACCATTGGTGGAGCTCTCACCAAAGCAGGAAACAAACAAATTAGATTAAGCATAGACAGGACTTACTCGAGCTGCAAAATTAGAAGGGGCTAATTTGACAATAATAGAAATTTTAACCAATTACCACAGCTTATTGTATATATAATATAATTACAATTATAATTACTAGAAAATAACATAAAAAGTTGGATCAAGTAAAATTACAGATAGTCCGGGACAATTATCACTGAGAAGTACAGTTTAATTGACGAACGCATATTATCTTAGAATCAAGGATGGATAATGTCCCCAATTGCATTTTGATGGTACAAAACCGTTTGAAAAGGAAATAGTACTCATTTATTTAATTAAATTTTAAAAAATTATATTGGACCAAAAAAAATATAAATATAAATTGATATACATTTTAGGGACATGATAAAATGGCATGATCCGGATGCAATAAAAAAGAGCAATTTAGAAAGCCCTACAATTGGTTAGTTTAAATTTTGGTAATAATTTGCATGGACTCAACTAGGTACGTACTTAATAGATATTGGAAGTGTTACGTGGTCAACCCAGAGACATTGGAAGAAACAAGGCATTCTAACACGAAAAGGTGGACAACAGAAATCGTAGGATAGTTTCGATTAATCCAAATTTATGTTTATGCTCAAACTCGTTAAAGATGATTGAAGCTACAAGAAGCCAAAATTATAAGCAGCTTGCACTGTGGTCAAAACTGAAAGAGTGCAAAAAATCCTGATCCTATTAAAGCTGAAAAAGTGACAATTTGTTAATTCAACCTCTGCTTACTCTTGCTTCTTCTCATCTTTGCCTTAAATCTTGATTTCACCATCAGAGTCTGTACTGTATTTGCAAAGTTCCCAACAGCCATTAAGACCAACAGAACACCGCAAAATATTACCTGTCCAAGCGTTTCTATCATTGTAAGTCTAAGGCTAATATGTGCAAAAAATATTATTGGATTCATTTGCTTCTGTTCCACTCAATAAATTGATGTACAAAGTGAAGTAAGAAAGCAAACACAGACAAACAAGTACCTGCCACTCAGAAACATCCCCAACAACTGCAGTCCTGAGCAACAAAAGTCCAACATATGCCTCAAATCCCTGAACCAAGATAAGATAGGACCACAAATATATTCCATAAGTCTCTCAAACCTCTGCTATGTTCAGGTCAATTACTTTCAGAATGTGAATAAAAAGACAATTGCCGTTTTAAAGCAAATTAACACAATATTTGCTTCCCAAATAATCATCTGTCACACAACACAATATAAATCATGAACATTATACGAACATTAATATCAAACGGGAATATAACAAATGTTGACATATATCATAGCAACCATGTTACCTGCAACGTGAAGAGTATGGGACACAACAACCACAGTTGGCCGTCCACACCAGCTGTTTCCCCCCACACAACATCCATCCTCTTAGCCTAAAATAAGAAAAACACAGATCAAAACTATAAAACTCTTTGATTTAACTACAAAACTAATGCAACAGGGAAGTTTTAATCTTATGATTGCAAACAAATTTGTGAAGTTATGACATCAAATAGTGAGTCAAACAGGTTAAAGGATTAGGCAGGATGATCGAGAGTTTGTGTGATGGCGGGTAAAATATAACTACAATAGGAAAGGAAAAACACAAGATATAGTATTTCCAACTTTGGCACCTTTCCCAGTGCAATACGAGTGTAAAGTCTTTGACGTTGATATCTATTTTGCAAAAGCATAGCAACTCCTTGCATCATAGCCCACTGTAAGAAAAGTTGTACACCTCTCTACATGCATAATTGAGACATAAATAATAGTTACATAACGATTAAGTAAAAGGAAGAAAAAACTATGCACTGGCGTAGGAGACTAACCTGCTTTTTTGCACAATCTGGCTGTCCTTTAATCTCCCAAGTGAGACTTACGAGGGCCATTATCATAGCACAATAATGATGATATATCCACCTGTAACCGTACAATAAGTTTTATTGCTAAAAGATTTTCTCCCATGTAAACCAATCTTAACACTCCACCCTCCCCAAAATGTTATGTAAGAGTGACAATATTAGCACGCAAACTAAATATGCCTCTCCCCTTTAAAAGAAATTATTAAGAAATTGAAGATATCATCTTTAGAGAAAATGTCAAAGAAAAAATTACTACATCAAGTGTTATAATTAATTGCATTGTGAAAAACTAAGCTAAGAAAAGTCTGTCCTACAAAATATAAGAAAGAATAAACCACAGAAAATCTGGCACTTGCAGCATTCAAAACCAAACACCAACCAAAATAACAGTTCTGGAACACTATTTTCTGTTAACCAGCAAAACCTCAAAAAGCGGCTTCAGGAAAATGACCTTTAAGTCAGATGTACATATCCAGCACTCAATAGTGCAAACAATTAATTTATCTCTACTATTGACAAGCTACCTGACAACACATTCCAATAACACTACAAATTTCAATGGAAAGTACCTTCAGATGCCTACACATGCGTCAAATAATCAGTGTTAGAGGAAGTCACTCAAGTGAGAACACCAGACTTGATTATTTGGAGAAATGAGAGCAATTAATATAAACCATTACATTCTATTTGAGTGGTCAAGAATCAAGAAAAAATAAATGCATTTAACTTTTTACGTGATGTGACTACTAATTAACATCACACTCTTGTTTACATTATACACATATATATAGATATATGGAGAAATCAAATTGTACCGGTGTCAATAACTCTGTTAATTTTGTTGATCCAACAGTTAAATTATAATTTCATATCATCATGATTATTCATGTTAAATTTTGTTAAAATTGAACGACAATAACAGGGTGATTAAATGATTCATATTCTGGTATATTTTGAAAAGTAAACATTATATCGATTTTTATTTATATAAACAAATCAAATAATTTTATATTATATAAATTTTTTATATCGTATCTATGTTAAAGGAACTTTAATCTAAACGTGAGTTTTGAGAAACATTCTCCAATTGCGTGAGAGAGAGATATCAAATTATACCGATATAACTTCTATCAAATGTTATACCGTAAATAACTTTATATTCATGTTGAATTTTGTCAATCCAACTGTAAGTTATAGTTTCATATCATCATGATTATCCGTGACAAATTTTGTTAAAACTGAACAATAACAACAAAGTGATCAAGTGATTATTTTAGTATATTTTGTTGAATACTAAACATTACTTCAATTTTGATCTACATAAGCGAGGTATCACATAATTTATATGAACATAAAATATTGTATATATGATAATAAAATTGAACATCATATTTTAGTATAATTTGATATATTCGTGATTATCCTTGACAAATTTTGTTGAAATTGAACAAGAAGATGACTAAATGATTCATATTTTAGTATATTTTTTGAAAAATAAGCCTTGCACCAATCTTGGTCTTTATAAATGAGGCATAATATAATTTTAGCTTAGCATAAAATTTTATATATGATCTCTGTTAATGAAACGTTTAATCTAACAGATAGTTTTGAAGGAAATAAAACATGATCCAAACAAAAGATATTGTACAATGTAACATTTGAAAAAAGTTACACCAGTGTAATTTGATCTCTCTCCATATATGTGTGCGTATGTGTATATATATATGTATGTATGTATATCACTGTATTTATGTATATTATTTGAATGTGTTCCCTATTTTGGGGGATATCTCCTGTTTAGGGATCCATCTTTTGTCTATTATCAGGATTTATTTATATTGTTTCTTATTTTCCTGCTTTGCTAATATCAGCAATTGTGTACACAATCTATGTATAATTAGTTATGCTAAGCATTTCCTCAAGCATCTAGCCAGTCCTTATGTTGGGTCACCCATAGATGTATTGTTCTAGGTGTGAAGGGTGCGTTAAGATTCACATCAAGTAGGAAGGTATAAACTTCCCTCGTTTAGCTAACTTCTAGGGTTACGTTATCCCTAATCCCTTTCAAATATGGTATTCAAACCTCTGAGGTCAAGTGGGGTAAATTTCAAACCTTGTGCCCCATTTTAATAAAAAATTGAATTCCAAAACAAGATAGGTGGATGTGTACATTATCCACACTTTAAGCCCTCTGTGGGAGCTGTGCTAGAGATGTAAAACCATTCATGTATCCTTACCTAATAGCTTAAGTTAGGAATAGTTGGTTCATGTACACATTGCAAGGCAAGCACAATAGCACATGATGAAAATACTGTAAAAGAACCAAAAAATGAATCCCTAACAAAAGTTCTCTTAAGAATGAAATGGAATCGTACTACTGTAGTACCTTCCAAAGAAAGAAAAGAAAAGAGTGGTGAAGAGATGAATTAAGTAGAATAAACCCAACTGTAACATCCACAGCCACACTAATAAAACCATATTTGCTCTTTATCAGCTAACTACCTTCACACCAGGGCAACTTTTATGACTCAATATTCCTAAAGCTTAATCCTTCCTCTCTAATAGACTTGTGGATTACACACACAGCCCAACCAATTAAATAACGTCTTCTACTATCTACGATAGCACAGCCAAGTTGCAGAGTATGAAGGGTAGAATAATAATCTATAATAAAAGTAATACAGTTTTCAGTCATTTGATTAAAGAAGAACAAAGCAACGAGCATGAAGCCAAAAACCCAATACCCATTAATTAACTATGATGCAAGCAAACATTGGGTTTAATGACTATACCAAGGACGAATATCACTTCCGTTGACTCTCAATATGTTCTCTCGCAATGCCAAACCAGTGTAAAGGAATAGCAGCCAGGCCTGATCATGACAATAATTATACTCAATGACAGGTTACCAACAAATATTTCATCATGTAAGCAGGTAAATACTAACATGACATCAAACAAGCACGATTTTAAAGAAAATACCTGGTACATCTGAACAGGAAAAGTTGGCAAGCATCCAGCCCAAACCCAAGATCTTAGAATAAGCAGGGTTGACGGAAAAAGCAAGAAAAGCAGGGCAGTTCTATCCTGAACAAAAGAAGTGTCATTTTCATAAATGTTAAACATTTCTTCTACATGGCAACAGGTGTTTGTGTGGAGCATGTCAGTAAAAGGCAGGATTTCAATGTGCAGAGCAAAAAGTTGTGTTTTGAACTATTGTGATGATGCAACCTTTAATGCTGATTTTGTGAACTTTGCTTCCCATCCCCACCCCAATTAATCTTGTGCCTCCTCACTTGTTCGAGCTTTACCATTTCCCAGCAAATCCACTGTCATATTGTGCTTTTGCCAGCAACTCCTGTTCCGTCCAATCTCAGTTCTCAAGGTTTTCATAAGGCTTGAGAGTGCTCTCCAAGACTTCGTATTTTATTTTTGTCCTCCTTGAGTTAAACTTATTTAAAATTTAATGCTGTACTCTCCGTGCTCCTTGACCTTCGTAGTTAATTAATGTGAACAATTAATGAGTATTTCTTCAATGTTGGGTAATGTTTAAGATTTTGAGTATTTATATGATTGTGGTACAAATTATTTATATCTTATATACATAATCTTTTGTATGGCGCTCATCAACCTATTCTCTATCCTGTTTCAGGGAAGGCCACCCCACACCACTATCTGGGACCAACAACTATAGCTCACAGATTTACCCAATTTGAAGTCAACCATGTTATTTCACGCAACACCTTTTCTTTCTTTTTTACAATAGTCATTTTAATGTGCAGAAACTCTGCAAGGATAAATAAAAGAATTGTAAACAAAAATACGAAATCAATCAAGCATGCAATCTCACACAACCACAAGACAAAATTCGGCATCCTCAGCAAAAGGTGAATCAAGGACATTAAATGAGAACGATAGGAAAAACACAACTGCGTGGGAAAATCCTACAGCACAAAACAACACAAAGCGTGGTCTAGAACTGCAAACATTTTTTTACATAACCATGTAACTGCGTGAAACAAGTAGGCAAACGGCAAATGTTCACGACAAGAAACGGTTCATGAGGAGAAAGAGAGTGGAATACGTGTATATATATATATATAGATATATTTATATTCATATTTATACCCTGTAACTGTTGTATTCTTCTTTGACCTTGAGCTGAACATCCTTCCTGGAGGCACGAACGTTGATAGGTCCTAGAAACATCCTCAAAAAGCCTCCTGAAGCAATTGAATTCGAATCGATAACACAAATCGCATTACACACAAAAAAATGCATTGATTACAAATACGGACAAAAGTAACCTTGTGCATGGCCAGGGAGAAGCGAAGAAGCTTCACTGTCGACGATGATGCATCTCGCTCTGTGCAAATCTTCATCCAACTGCAACCAAACAAAGAGATCCATTAAATGAAGCAATTGAATTGCGGAATTAAAAAAAGAGAGAGAGTGTATCAATTATTAACTAACCTTATCGGCTAAAGACGGAGCGATGAGTTTGTTGGAGAGAAGAGAATCGAGAGAGGAACGGAGCGAGTGGATTCTGGAATCGACGCGCCGAACACGCTGCCGGAGAGGCTCCTCGTCGGAGGAAGTTTTGGAGATGTGCGCCGCAACTGCTTCCTGAACCTCCTTCGCTTCTTCGATCACGCTCGTCACTGATTCCTCAATCGACGATTCCTCCATTGCTACCACCAGCGCACACGCACACGCACACGCTCACGCTCACGCACCCACTCTCACTGATACTGACACTGATTCACACACACACGCAACGCAACAAACTACTTCACACCAATCCAATCTTACATTTTCCCTTTTTATTATTCTTAACTAATAACCCTCACCACTTCAACCGATTAAAACCTAATTATATATCCAAATGCTTCAATTCAAGCAACGTTCCCTATTCCAATTTTTCTTAATCCTCACTGCAAAAAAATAGCACACGATTTCTACACATCTTTTTAAACAATAATAACTAAATTTAATAAAAATGACTGATTAATTAATTAAACCTTTCTCGTGACACTGTTTTCTTTTGGAACTGCTTTTTCCTCCTCCGTGCCTTTTCACTTCCTTCGATTTTGTTTTATATAATTTATTTTTGTGGATGTGGTTACCTTCTTCATTTTGCTTCCTAAACCAGATCAAACTACTGCAAAATACAGATCAAACTCGAATGAAAATAATAATAATCACCGAAATAATTTTTTAATTACTTCCTGAAAATAATAATAATAATTTGTTTTAGGATAAAATATTTTAAATTCAAATACATAATCCATGAGTGCTTCCTACATAATTATACTAATGAAAATAATCATTTTCAATTTTAAAGGGAAAAAAAATTAAAACGCTTTTATTTAAAAAGACTAGAAATATATTTAAATTGTTATTTGTATGGGGACTACTTTCATTTGTCTTGTTATCTTTATTTTTTTTTATTAAATTGTTGTTTAGGTTATATGAATTTGATCGAGCTTCACGTGTTTTTTTTTCTTTTCTTTTATGCTATTTTTTATGTAATGATAAAATTAAAAAGAAAATGTTATCTACAAAAAATTATAGTATTTAGAATTTAGTATCTATCATTCAATTTGAACCAATATACATGTAGGTTTAAAGTGAATAGCATAGATATATGCTTGTATGAATATTATAATATAATTAATTTTAATAGTTAACTATATACTCTCCTATAACTCTAAATTATGTTGTCTCCTTTTATGTCAAGATCAATTAAATAGATCATCATTAATAATTGCAGTTTTCTAAAAAAAATGTTCGAAATAGTTTTGTTAAGTCATGATTAATTATATATATTAAAAATATTCACAAGTACAAAGTAAAAAAAATACTAAAATTGATATTTTCTTGGGAGATTTGTACAAAGTTTTATTTTTTAGGGTCAAGTTCGACAAATAACATAACTAGGTTTTTAAAATACATTATTAATGTAAAGAATTTATCAATTTTACTAATAATTAATATCTAAAAATGATTAAATTTAAATTTGATTTTGTGTTGTTTAATAAATGTTTATCGCATTGCACAAAGTAATTTTTTTGTTACATTTTTAATGTTATCGTAATACAATAATTATAATTAATGACATTATAAACATTTGATAAGTAGTTTAGTGATTCAAGTTGTTTGATTCTATGTTCAGTGTGGGGGAGATAAAACTTATTTTAAACATTTATATACTTAAAAAAATAATGAATATTTGTAAAATCTTGTCGAAAACTTATTTCAACATATGCAAATAGTTCATGACTCTTGTAAGCATTTTTTCAGATAATTTCAATAAATTGAAACATGTACTAATCCATGAGAAAAAGTTTATGTATCTATTGCCATATAACTTTTCTGAATTTGCTTTGTGGGGATTGGTGTGGAAGGTGACTGTAGTAGATGGAGCGTGTTGGTAAGAAAATAACCAAAGCTAGGCAATTTCTCCTTTCACCATATCATTACCCAATAAAATTTTAAACTCAACATTACCTTTCACTTCATGTTTGTTTATAGATATCTGGAAGTGGTTATTATATATTCTAGATTTAAATATTCAGAAGATATTTTTGTATTTCATTTAAGTTTTGGAATGACCATATCCAGAAATGAGTTATAAGTTTCGCATTTCTATGTCTAGAATAGTGTGCTGTAAATGGTATTGATGATCAGGATCCACAACTCATTTATGTTTATTTATGGATCTTAACATCTGAAAGGTAAGTTTCTGGATGACCAAATCTCGGAGTGACATATTAATTCAGGTAAGTTTCTGGATGACCAAATCTTGGAATGACATATTAATTCTGGATTTTCATATTCATAACTTTGTAATTTGATGGATGACCAAATCTCAGAGTGACATATTAATTCTGGATTTTCATATTCATAACTTCGTAATTTGACATAAATATAGAGAAGGTAAACTCTTATGTCAGTTGGGGTGTAGGTCTGAATTATTGTGTTGGTTTATGAAGTATATGAGATAAATGTATGTCTGACTAAATTTGGGTGTAGATTGCATCGTTGAAATAGTCGAATTAATCTACTGTTGAAAAAGTTGTTTCAGGACTGGTAGGAATCGCACCAACATCTGCTATAGTAACAGAGACTTTTGAGTTACGAAGAAATTATGAGGAAATTTGGTAGTTGAGAATGTTTAAATCACCACTCAAAGATGGACTCAGCCCTTGCGTCTCATCAAGAACAGGGAAGAACATTCAGCAAAAGTTTAAAGATTGCTTCAACCAATTAAAATATTAGGCAAACCAATTAACCTGCTGAAAAGAATTCAAAGACTACCACCTTCACTATTCTAAAACCATGCGAAAGGTTTGACCCTTCTAAAATACTATCTTTACTCTTTCAAAATAATGAGTCATTTTACGAAATAAGATGCAATTATAACAAAAATTGTAATAAAATACATACACCTGTATCTGTATCTGCTCAATGATATTTTTTGGGCACACAATCTTAAAAATCAATTCAAAACCAGAATCGCATGCTTAGCAGTTTCAAAGCTCTTTTATTTGGAGCAATATTCAATAGTGATAATCCCAAATTTATTTTATATTCTTGTTGCACTATCAAATCTTAATTTTATAATGAGCATCTCATTCGACAGTTTTGGATTTTGACAAATATTACTGTCCAACAAAAAAAGGTGTCGTTGCAACTTATTACAGCCACAAGACGAAACCATAAGATGTCTTCATTCAGGAACAGGGACACTCCAAATCTCAAAACACATAATTTCAGATAAATAGCACCCTAAAACATGAAATATGAAGAAGATAAGAATCCCGGGAGCGTGAATATTTAAAACGGCCTAAACTTACATTCTTTGCTAAGGCTACTTGGGTGAAACAATAATCTACTTACTGCAAACATATTCAGGTTAAATTACAGCCACGGCACCTTCATATGGAGACTTACAAGTTGCCACCACTTTGTCTTCCTCTTTGTGGTTGAACACAAACAGCTGTTATCAATGCAGCAACACATTCTTAGATCTTCAATGAAGAAATTGGGATTTTTTCAGCAGATGAATCTGTTTCTTTGAAACCCAACATCTTGTTTAGTGCAGCAATGTAGGCCTTGACACTCGAAACAACAACATCCATTCCCGCTCCAGTCCCACTATAAAAAGAGAAATGTCATGTCCATGGATCATTAGAAAGGCCTAATACACCGAAGAACTCCACTAAAGAATTCATCATACCTAAATGTTCGAAGAACAGTCTCCCCAGTTAAAGCACGAGTAGTAGTGGTAGTTGTTTCACTATCAGCACGAATTAGAACCCGGGTAGTGGCAATTGCATCAATGCCTTCAGTGACTGCATTCATCGAGTACTCAAGAAGTGTTACCGGCTCCTGCATAAAAATTAAGAGCACCGGATTCCTCCATTATACCAATAAATAGTGAAAACAATTATAGTATAACTCAATTACAAGAGCAAGGGAAATCAAGAAACATCTAAGATTTACAATACTTGGTGACTAGAATCACAGGTTTGGTGGCAATAACAAACAAAAAATATTATTTATATAATGCAACGCGTCCAAGCTCAGTAACCTAACAAGCAACAACGAATATATACAATTCCAAACCTTCACAATCAGATCGATAGCCTTGTAAGCCGAATCCACTGGTCCTGTACCAACAGAACATGCAACATGCGTTCTACCATCACTGCTCAAAAGTTTGACAGTTGATGTTGAAAGACCAAGAGTTCCACAAGTCACCTGCATCTGATAGATATTAGCTTATGCTTGTTCTATTATTTCCATGCCATTATATTAAATTATATCAATTTACCTGTATATCACCCAGTTTCCAGACAGGCTCTGCTTGAAAAACTTCATCTGATACCAATGCTCTGAGGTCAGCATCAGTAACCCTCTGACACAAAATAAAAGTAAGTTAATCACCATCCATCCATCAGATACAGAATTCCCAAAAACTTTGATTCCATACAGAAAAGAGACACCAATTTTATTCACAGACCAAATTAATTTCTTGACATCAAACATTACATACCAAAAGACAACTACGCCCAACTTATTCACTCGGCCAACAATAGCCTGATCTAATGACTTGCATAGTACCATCAGTAACACTAGAAAGGGAAAGAAAATCATTGGTTCTAATTTACCTTTTTTTGCTCAGCCACTGCTTTAAAACGCCAAAATAAACTTTGAACTTGGTCATCTTTAAGTTCATAACCAAGCTGAAAAAACAGAGAATAACTCAAAACCCAGGGGAAAAAAAATCAACATTTCAACCCAAATATTTGTATACCTCTTCAAGTCGCTTTCTCAAAGCATGGCGTCCACTGTAAAAAAAAGGATAGAAGTGTTCGTTATGAAGAGAAGATAAAAGAGCAGACAAATTGATTGCATAAGGTATCAAGAGAGGAGCCATTAACAATGCAACAAACAAGAAATAAAGAGGCATGTTTTTTGAAATACCTCAGAGAAGATACAGTATGCAAAATATTAACTATTAGGCTACATAAAAGTTCCATTATTAGATGCTAAATACCCTAAATGTCAGCTAGCCAATGCATGAAACACCAAATAATGCAAGTACTCTTGAAATGTTTTAAGATTAAAGTTACCCTAGCCTACAGTGACATCTAATACTATGAGCGTCTTATAGTAAATATCAGAATTCATGCATTTGAGTATATAATTCAGTCCTCTACTGCTGTCAAGTGCCAGACATATCGAACAAGTATGATGCTTCTGATTATAATAAATAAACGGTCTAGAATCATCATTGCTTCCAGAGTTTCATCATGCCAAAGTCAGACAACTTCTCATGCATCAACTCAAATATAACCAGTATGCTTGCACCATTAGCACTTGGATTGGATAGGTCCAGAAAGCTAGAGCCATAATGTTTTCTCATGTTAAGATAAGAAAACTCAAAATTTAATATTATCAGCAAGGCAACTACCTGACCAACGTTTTAAGCCATGTTGTATCTGACAAGGAACATGTTCCAAATGTATGAATATAATTATGATGATAGTACATAACGAGACACTCTACAATGTGTCAATTGGCTTTCTATGTTTCTACCTCATGTGTATGTGGGCTGTTCACTCTAAACAACTGTTTTTTTAAGATGGTGTGTGTGGGAAACATTCTCAAACCCCAATAAGTAGTAAAATACTAAAGGGTTTTATGAAGTTGAAGAACATGGTGGAATATTTTAAACTTAGGTCAACATCAAAGATGACCAGCATTCCTTTGAACATGGAATTCTTACAGTTCCAGGCATAAATACTTCAGTTCACATTTTGTTTGGCAGTAAACATTCACATTAAGCCAACTCAAAAGAGTAGTGAGAAACAAAAGATGCAAACATAGCAAAACCATGCTTAAGAATCTCTCTATAGCAGCTAATAGAAGGATAAACTAAACTATCACTGCAACTTGTTTTGTCATGTCATGCTGACAGTAAATATTGTAATTGAACATATAAAAATAATACTTAGTGTACCGGTCGGCACCGGACGACCGCAGTATACTCATGGTAAAATCATCACAAAACCCTGCGTCTTATACGACTCTTCGTCCTTCCATGACCTCTAGCCGGACGACCGAATGGTTTATGTCGATTAAATCTAATTTAATCCAGAACGTGGTTACACGTGTAGAAAAGAGCAGTTATGACAACCATTGACGAAGTAAAAACACGTTCTCTAGACCACTCCCCTGGTTTTCAGGAAACCACCAGGCACGACCCAAAGACCACTAAGCATGTCTCTAACCATCAACTGATTGGCCCACATGGCCAAGGCCCAGGTCAACCTACTAAAGGGACTTCTGAAAAGGGGGAAAGGGTACGTTTTCCATACTATCAGAGAATTCTCACTTGAGCACCATCGCTGACTTGAGCGTCGGAGTGCAATCGCAGGTACCCCCGCCGGCCGACCGAAGCACGCGAAGAGAAAGAAGACTTGAAGAATAGGACAACCAAGAGTGAAGAAGACACCTTGTATCGACGTGGATCAACATTACTCAGTCCCCAATATCCATACAGGTACAATTGGCGCCCACCGTGGGGCCCGAGTAATCATTATTCCCAGACCCAAGGATCCCAACGCTTGAAGATGGACTCAACGGCAAACAACAACAATGATATCTCCGAAGAGCATAGGACCATACTCCAAACCCTCCAGATTCAGATGCAGGAGTTACTCCAAAAAGGAGTCATCGATCAACTTCGCCAGGATGAAGAAAGGAAAAGACGAGAAGAAGAGCGTCAACAACACGCAGAGGAGATAGCACAATTGAAAGAACAGAACAAGAGATTGTTGGATAGACTTGAGCAATCTGAACGCGAAGGGCATTCACGTGCACCTTCTCCATCACCGTTCCAATCAGGAACAAGAACAATAGCCCAGGCTATACCTCACACGTCACTCGTTCAACACACCCGTCAGAGTGCAAAGCCAGTAACCCCAAACGAGGTAGCAAACCCGAAAGGCCATCCGTTCACTGATGACATCATAGCCACTCCTCTCCCTGACAAGTGGAGGGGCCTAACGATAAACCTTTATGACGGTTCCACAGACCCAGACGAACATCTGAATATATTTAGAACTCAAATGACCCTTTACACAACCGACCGAACGGTATGGTGTAAAGTCTTCCCCACCTCTCTCAGGGAAGGCCCCCTTGGATGGTTTTCGGACCTTCCACCCAATTCCATTGCAAGCTTCGACGCTTTGGAATTGAAGTTCACCACGCAATACGCCACAAGTAGACCTCATCGGACATCCTCCATGTCTCTTCTAAATGTCAAACAAGAAAGGGGAGAATCATTGAGAACATTCATGAACAGATTTAGCAAAGTGTGTATGAACATTCGTAATCTTAATCCAGAAATAGCCATGCATCATTTGGTCTCGGCCATACTACCAGGAAGGTTCACTGAAAGCCTTATCAAACGACCTCCGTGCAATATGGATGAATTAAGAACAAGAGCAACAAAGTTCATGCAGATAGAAGAACATATTGACTACCATCGAAAAACTTATGCTGAGAACACGGACAATAGCAAAGGAATTCGTCCCCCCACAATACCGACTGACCGAGAACGACATCGCCCCAATAGGGGACCCCGTTTCCACAACTACACTCCCTTGATTGTACCAAGGGGTAAGGTTCTCGACGAAGCACTGCAGATTGAATTGATTCCGACATTGAGGCCATCACAAACCCCTCCCAATGCCGACACCAGTAAACGTTGCCAATACCATCGTAACTATGGCCACACGACCGAAGGATGCCAAGCACTGAAAGATAAAATTGAAGAGCTCGTCCAGGCCGGTCATCTGCGCAAGTTCGTGAAAACCACCATCACTGCACCCAGGTCACCCCAGCGTGATCATGATCCCCGCGAACGTTCGGGACGAAGAGACGACCGGACCCGTGACAACCACTATCGTTCAAGCAGAAGAAAAAGAAGCGAAAGTCCGATCAGACGAACGAGGCCTAAAAGCGAAAGCCCTGAACGTAGAAGTCGAACTAAACAAAAAGTTCGCACAGTCATTGTTAGATATTATTAGATATAATTAGATATTATTTGATATTATGAGATATTATAGATATTGTTAGATATCTCATATTTATGTAATGGGCTTAGCCCATATGTTTCTTTTTCCTATATAAACATAACCCTATGTGTTCAATATACACAAGGGATTTACCCTATTCTTTCTTTTCCTTTAATATGGTATCAGAGCATAAGGTTAGAGTTTAGGGTTTAGGGTTCAATTTTTATTGGTGAATCCACTATTCACTGGAATTTTCCAGCCACCACCCCCACTGTCTCGCCGGACCTTCGCCGGACCTTCGCCGGACCTCCGCCGGGCCTTCGCCGGACCTCCGCCGGACCTCCGCCGGACCTCCGCCGGACCTTCGCCGGACCTCCGCCGGACCTTCGCCGGACCTTCGCCGGAATCTCGCCGGAATCGCTGTCGGAGCCTTCATCTTTGTTGCTCCCGCCAATTAACCGGTGACTGGATTTGTCCTTATCTTTTATGGCTTCTTCCGCTTCCGCTGCCACTATGGCTTCTTCTTTAGTCATTATGCCGGATTCATCTATTTATACTAATTACGTCAATGTTCATCTTTCCATTGACAAATTGGATGGAACCAATTATGACACTTGGGCATCAGATATTAAATTATGGCTTAAGAGTCAAGGTTATGTTGATCATCTTACTCATCCTACTCTTGCTGAAAATGAGGTTGTTCGTTGGTCGAAAATTGATGCTCAATTATGCATTGTTATCAAATCGACCATTCACTCATCTTTAAAACAAATTTTTCGTACCTATGAAACATGTTCAGAAGTTTGGGAACAAGCAAAATTATTATACACCAATGATACTCAACGTCTTTATGGTGTGTGTCAAAATCTTCTCACAATTGTTGCTCCCAAACGTCTTGATGGTACAATGGCAGAATATCTAGGTAAAATTCATGCTCTTCTTCATGATTTTAATGAGTTATTACCTCCTGCTTCTACTCCTTCTCAAGAACTAGAACAAAGATCCAAGTTCTTCATGTTATTGGGTTTACATGGTCTTCCTGATGATTATTCTCACGTTCGTGATCAAATTTTGGGATCTCCTATTGTGCCCAATTTTACTTCCACTTGTTCTACCCTTTTGCGCGTGCCAGGTAAACACACCGCTGATATAACGTCTCATGTTGATGACTCTTCTGCTTTAGTCATTATGCCGGATTCATCTATTTATACTAATTACGTCAATGTTCATCTTTCCATTGACAAATTGGATGGAACCAATTATGACACTTGGGCATCAGATATTAAATTATGGCTTAAGAGTCAAGGTTATGTTGATCATCTTACTCATCCTACTCTTGCTGAAAATGAGGTTGTTCGTTGGTCGAAAATTGATGCTCAATTATGCATTGTTATCAAATCGACCATTCACTCATCTTTAAAACAAATTTTTCGTACCTATGAAACATGTTCAGAAGTTTGGGAACAAGCAAAATTATTATACACCAATGATACTCAACGTCTTTATGGTGTGTGTCAAAATCTTCTCACAATTGTTGCTCCCAAACGTCTTGATGGTACAATGGCAGAATATCTAGGTAAAATTCATGCTCTTCTTCATGATTTTAATGAGTTATTACCTCCTGCTTCTACTCCTTCTCAAGAACTAGAACAAAGATCCAAGTTCTTCATGTTATTGGGTTTACATGGTCTTCCTGATGATTATTCTCACGTTCGTGATCAAATTTTGGGATCTCCTATTGTGCCCAATTTTACTTCCACTTGTTCTACCCTTTTGCGCGTGCCAGGTAAACACACCGCTGATATAACGTCTCATGTTGATGACTCTTCTGCTTTAGTATCTCAGCATAATGATCGTACTCGCCCTCACAAGCCGGGCAAAGGGCGTCACAAGTGTGACCATTGTGGCAAACTTGGCCACAAAATTGACAGATGTTATGCCTTACATGGTCGTCCTCCTAGATCTGTTGCGGTTGCTCAAATTGCCCCTGTGCAACCTTCTACCATGGACCATACTTCAATTGATACCCCAAGCCAGCCTGCTATTTTCAATGAATTTCTTAAATGGTATGAGGATCGTCAGAACCCTAGTTCCACGGCTTCTGTTGCACATTCAGGTACATCTTTTGTTGGCCTCACTCACTCCACTTCCCATGGCCCTTGGGTTCTAGATTCAGGTGCCACTGATCACATTACTGGTAATAAATCTTTTTTCTCTTCCTTATCTACTACGGGTTATTTACCTTCAGTTACCATGGCCAATGGATATAGGGTACCATCACATGGTGTTGGTACTATTAATCTTTTTTCATCTTTATCTATTGATAATGTTCTTTATGTCCCTGGGTCTCCATTTAACTTATTATCCATTAGTCGTCTCACTCGTTCCCTTGACTGTGTTATTTCTTTTACCAAAGATTCTGTTACTTTACAGGACCGGAGTTCGGGACGGATGATTGGCACCGGATGTGAGTCTCATGGACTTTATCAACTACAGATCTCTGCACATGTTGGCGCAATTATGGATTCTCCATCTCTCATTCATGCTCGGTTGGGTCATCCTAGTCTTGCCAAGATGCAACAGCTTGTTCCAAGTTTGTCTAATGTGTCTACTTTATCGTGTGAGTCGTGTCAGTTAGGGAAACACATTCGTAGTTCTTTTCCTCGTAGTGTCTCACAACGTGCTTCATCTCCTTTTGCCTTAGTTCACTCTGACATTTGGGGACCAAGTCGTATTAAGTCTAATTTAGGATTTCAGTATTTTGTTACTTTTATTGATGATTATTCAAGATGTACTTGGGTATTTTTAATGAAAAACCGTTCTGAGTTGTTTTCTATATTTCAAATATTTTACAATGAAATTAAAAATCAATTTGGAATTTCCATCCGAATTTTGCGCAGTGATAATGGACGTGAGTATCTTTCTCATTCTTTTAAAAATTTTATGGCTTCTCATGGTATTCTTCATCAAACTTCATGTGCTTATACACCTCAACAAAATGGGGTAGCTGAGCGCAAGAATAGACATCTTGTTGAAACAACTCGTACTATTTTAATCCATGGTGATGTTCCTCAGCGTTTTTGGGGTGATGCTGTTCTTAGTGCATGTTATCTCATTAATCGCATGCCATCTTCAGTTTTAGATAACAAAATTCCTCATTCTATTTTATTTCCACATGACCCTCTCCACTCTTTACCTCCCAAAGTTTTTGGGTCCACATGTTTTGTTCATAATTTTAGTCCTGGTCTTGATAAATTATCTCCTAAGTCACACAAATGTGTCTTTTTAGGGTTCACTAGATCACAAAAAGGATATAAATGTTTCTCACCATCTTTAAACCGTTATTTTATTTCAGCAGATGTCACCTTCAGTGAATCTTCCCTTTACTTTAAGTCTTGTCCTTCTCCTTCCATTTCTTCATCTAATCAAGTTAATATTCCTCTTGTTGTGCCTAGTGCATCTAACAATTCACCACCGCCGCCAACTCTTCAGGTGTATAGTCGTCGTCAACCGTCTCATCGTCCATCAGCAGACTCTATTTTGGTGCCAACACCTCATCCCCCTCCGGCTCCTATAGTTGAACCTCCGACTGTTGAACCTGATCTTCCTATTGCTATCCGTAAAGGTATACGTTCTACTCGTAATCCCTCTCCACATTATACTGCTTTGAGTTACCATAGACTATCTCAACCCTTTTATACCTGCCTTTCGTCTATTTCTTCTGTATCAATTCCAAAATCTGTAGGTGATGCCTTAGCCCATCCTGGTTGGCGTCAGGCCATGCTTGATGAAATGAATGCGCTTCAGAATAATGGAACTTGGGAACTTGTTCCTTTACCATCTAGGAAATCTGTTGTTGGTTGCAGGTGGATTTTTGCTATCAAAGTTGGTCCTGATGGTACTATTGATCGTCTCAAAGCTCGTCTTGTGGCTAAGGGTTATACCCAAATTTTTGGTTTAGACTATGGTGATACTTTTTCTCCAGTAGCAAAGATGGCCTCTGTTCGCTTATTCATAGCTATGGCTGCTCTTCAACAATGGCCTCTTTATCAACTGGATGTTAAAAATGCTTTTCTTAATGGGGATTTGCAGGAAGAAATTTATATGGAGCAACCTCCCGGTTTTGTTGCTCAGGGGGAGTCTTCTGGATTGGTATGTCGTCTTCGCAAATCCTTATATGGCCTCAAGCAGTCTCCTAGGGCTTGGTTTGGAAAATTTAGCAATGTTGTTCAACAATTTGGTATGACTCGCAGTGAAGGCGATCATTCAGTTTTTTATCGTCACTCGAGTGCTGGGTGTATCTATCTTGTAGTATATGTTGATGACATTGTTCTTACAGGCAGTGATCACCATGGCATCTCACAAGTAAAACAACACCTTTGTCAACACTTTCAGACCAAAGATCTTGGCAAACTCAGATATTTCTTGGGGATTGAGGTAGCACAATCCAATACTGGTATTGTTATCTCTCAAAGAAAATACGCATTAGATATTTTGGAGGAAATTGGGTTGATGAATTCGAAATCTGTTGATACTCCCATGGATCCCAACGTCAAGCTTCTACCCAATCAGGGGGAACCTCTTTCAGATCCTGAGAAGTACAGGAGATTAGTTGGAAGATTGAACTATCTCACTGTTACTCGTCCTGATATTTCCTTTGCAGTCAGTGTGGTGAGTCAATTTCTTAATTCTCCATGTGAAGATCATTGGAATGCAGTCATTCGTATAGTGAAGTACATTAAAGGCTCTCCTGGAAAAGGTTTGTTATATGGTCATAATAACCATACTAAAGTCGTTTGTTATTCAGATGCTGATTGGGCAGGATCTCCATCTGATAGAAGGTCAACTTCTGGTTATTGTGTCTCCATTGGTGATAACTTGATCTCTTGGAAGAGCAAGAAACAAAGTGTTGTGGCAAGATCTAGTGCAGAAGCAGAATATAGAGCTATGGCCTCGGCTACTTGTGAGCTTATTTGGCTTAAACAGTTACTTAAAGAATTGCAATTTGGAGAGGTTACTCAAATGACACTGATATGTGATAATCAGGCTGCTCTTCATATTAGCTCAAATCCAGTTTTTCATGAAAGGACAAAACATATTGAGATTGATTGTCATTTCATTCGAGAAAAGATTATATCAGGAGATATCAAGACTGAGTTTGTTAATTCAAATAATCAATTAGCAGATATTTTTACTAAACCCTTACGAGGACCTAGGATTGATTACATTTGTAACAAGCTGGGTACATATGATCTATATGCACCAGCTTGAGGGGGAGTGTTAGATATTATTAGATATAATTAGATATTATTTGATATTATGAGATATTATAGATATTGTTAGATATCTCATATTTATGTAATGGGCTTAGCCCATATGTTTCTTTTTCCTATATAAACATAACCCTATGTGTTCAATATACACAAGGGATTTACCCTATTCTTTCTTTTCCTTTAATAGTCATCAATACAATCGCTGGACCGGTGTCGCTCGGTCAGCCCCCTCAAGAAATTAATTACATTGCAGGCGGCTTTGCGGGTGGAGGATGCTCTAATTCGGCAAGGAAAAAACATTTGAGAGCAATTCAATCCGTTCATTCGACTCCCACACAACGCCGACCGCATATACCACCAATCACTTTCACTGACGAAGACTTCACAGCAATCGATCCATCTCAAGATGACCCCATGGTAATAACTGTGGAGATAGATAAATTTGCAATTGCAAAAGTTTTGGTAGATCAGGGTAGCTCGGTCGACATCCTATATTGGGAAACGTTTAAGAAGATGAAGATTCCAGAAGCAGAGATACAACCCTACAACGAGCAGATAGTTGGTTTCTCAGGGGAAAGAGTGGATACGAAAGGATTTATCGATCTATACACCACGTTCGGGGATGATTACCTCAGCAAGACCATCAACATACGATATCTACTCGTTAATGCCAATACATCGTACAATATTTTGCTCGGTCGACCATCTATCAACAGATTGAAAGCCATTGTCTCAACTCCTCATTTAGCTATGAAGTTCCCCTCGGTCAATGGAGACATAGCAACCGTACATATAGACCAGAAGACAGCACGAGAGTGTTATGTAGCTAGCCTGAAGGTGGAGCCGACCCGAAGGCTTTATACCACGTCAGCCGAACGGACCACAGAGCGAAGAGGTCGGTCAACAGAAAGACGCTCCAGAGGAAGAGAATCTAGAAGACACTTGGTCGCTTTAGTCGATCTAGATCCTCGACTGGATGATCCCCGAATGGAAGCAGGAGAAGATCTTCAACCCATATTCCTTCGGGACAAAGACCGGAAAACATACATGGGAACATCCCTCAAACCAGACGACCGAGAGACGATCGGTAAAACATTAACAAAGAACGCTGATCTTTTCGCCTGGACGGCTGCAGACATGCCAGGGGTAAAATCAGATGTGATTACCCATCGATTGTCTATTTATACGGAGGCCAGGCCGATCGCTCAAAAGAAAAGGAAACTAGGTGAAGAACGGCGGAAAGCCGCACGAGAAGAAACCGACAAGCTAATTCAAGCTGGTTTTATTCAAAAGGCCCACTATACGACATGGCTAGCCAATGTAGTGATGGTAAAAAAGACGAATGGAAAATGGAGAATGTGCGTAGACTACACAGACCTTAACAAAGCGTGCCCAAAGGACTCGTATCCTCTACCTACTATCGACCGGCTGGTCGACGGTGCAGCCGGTCATCAAATCCTAAGTTTCCTTGATGCTTATTCAGGTTACAATCAAATACAAATGTACCACCGTGATCGAGAAAAAACCGCGTTTAGAACAGATTCTGATAATTTCTTCTATGAAGTCATGCCGTTCGGCCTCAAGAATGCAGGAGCCACATACCAACGACTCATGGATCACGTATTCCACGACATGATCGGTCAGAATGTAGAAGTATACGTTGACGACATCGTCGTCAAATCAGACTCTTGCGAACAACATGTTTCTGACTTAAAAGAGGTTTTTCAAGCCTTGCGTCAATACCGCATGCGTTTAAACCCGGAGAAGTGCGCGTTCGGCGTAGAAGGGGGGAAGTTCTTAGGCTTCATGCTCACACATCGGGGTATAGAGGCCAATCCAGAAAAATGCAAGGCAATCACCGAAATGCGAAGTCCCAACGGACTCAAAGAGATCCAGAGACTAGTCGGCCGTCTCACTTCGTTGTCTCGATTCGTACCTAAGCTTGCCGAACGAACGAGACCCATCATAAAACTTCTGAAGAAGACAAGTAAATTTGAATGGACAGATGAATGTGAACAAAATTTCCAACAGTTAAAAGCATTTCTGGCATCTCCACCGGTCATCCAGAAACCGAACGCACGGGAACCCATTGTGGTCTACCTCGCCGTCTCCAATGAAGCGGTGAGTTCCGCTCTGGTACAAGAAATTGAAGCGGAAGAACGACCGGTATATTTTGTAAGTCGAGTCTTACATGACGCAGAAACCCGGTACCAAATGGTCGAAAAAGTTGCCTTCGCTTTGGTCATCACCGCACGACGGATGCGGATGTATTTCCAAAATCACAAGGTCATTGTTAGGACTAACTATCCCATTATGAAGATTCTCACCAAACCTGACCTCGCCGGACGAATGATAGGTTGGGCAGTCGAACTGTCAGAATTCCACATCGAATACCAACCCAGGGGAGCCATCAAGTCCCAAGCCCTCGCCGACTTCACAGCAGAACTCACTCCCTATCTGACCGAACGGACTCCCCGATGGACATTATACGTAGATGGGTCATCTAACAGTCGTTCGTCCGGAGCAGGAGTTGTACTTGAAGGACCAGGGGAGATTGTTGTCGAACAAGCCATGAAATTTGAATTTAAAACTTCCAATAATCAAGCCGAATACGAAGCTATAATCGCAGGTTTGCATCTGGCGATTGAATTGGAGATAACAAATATAACTTGTAAAAGCGACTCCCGTCTAGTCGTCGGACAGCTTACAGGGGAGTATGAGGTAAGAGAAACATTACTCCAACAGTATTTTCATTTCGTAAAAAATCTTCTAAACAGGTTCAAAGAAATCTCCTTCCAACACGTACGGAGGGAAAATAATACTAGGGCGGACGCTCTATCGAGATTGGCTACCCTAAAAAAGAAAGGCGCCCACCGGTCGGCCATACACGTGACCCTGGCTAAACCAAGTGTTGGTACCGAAGAATGCATGGCGACTGACACCCAACCTAACTGGATGACTCCCATAAAACAATATCTTACCGATGGTGTATGCGATCCACATTTGGAGAAAACGATGAAGTTACAAGCCGCCCGATACATACTGATTGGCGAAGATCTTTACAGGAGAGGGTATTCCCGTCCCCTCCTAAAATGCCTTGGTCCAGAACAAGTCACTTATGTAATGACCGAGTTACACGAAGGGATATGCGGAACCCATTCAGGAGCGCGGACTATGTCCGCCAAAATTCTGAGAGCAGGATACTACTGGCCGACCTTACAAGGAGACTGCACTGAATACGTTCAAAAGTGCGTGAAATGTCAAGAGTTCGGCACCCTATTGCACCAAAAACCAGAGCATTTGCACTACATCCTATCCCCTTGGCCGTTCGTGAAATGGGGAATGGATATTATCGGACCTTTCACACCCGGAAAAGGGCAATGCAAGTTCCTACTGGTGGGTATAGATTACTTTACCAAATGGATTGAGGCTGAACCACTAACAGCCATCACCGCCCGGAACGTACAAAGCTTTGTGTGGAAAAACATTGTCTGCAGGTTCGGCCTACCTCAGATCATTATCACAGACAACGGTCGACAGTTCACCGACCGTGGGCTAGCTGAATTCTATGAGAAACTTCACATCAAACATATAACGAGTTCGGTCGAACACCCTCAAACCAACGGTCAGGCGGAAGCCGCCAACAAAGTTATTCTCAATGAGTTAAAGAAGAGACTTGGCCCGTCCAAGGGAAATTGGACTGAAGAATTGTTAGAGGTTCTGTGGGCTTATCGTTGTACTCCCCAGTCAACAACTCAAGAAACACCTTATAGCCTGACGTACGGCACAGAAGCCATGATTCCGGTCGAAATCGGCGAGCCTTCACTACGCCGACAGACGTTAGACCTAGACTTAAACAAGGAAAGTCTACTAGTCGGCCTCGACCTCATCAATGAATTAAGGGACAAATGCAAGATAAGGGAAGAAGCATGCAAGATACGAGCAGCACGAAGGTACAACTCCAAAGTGAAGCCACGAAGCTATCAGAAAGGAGATCTAGTTTGGCGCATGCGCAGCGACGCCCGGAAGGACGGAGGAAAGTTTTCAAGCAATTGGGAAGGTCCGTTCCGCATCTCCGACACAGCAACAGGAGGAGCTTATTACTTAGAATATTTGTCAGGAAAATCTGCACCGAGAACGTGGAATGCCACGCATCTCAAATTCTATTACAGTTGATGAATAAACTTAGTGCACTCTTTCCTCGCTCGGTAGTTTTATCCCTAAGGAGGGTTTTCTACCGAGAAGGTTTTAACGAGGCACTTTAAATCACCAATCTTGGTCAGAAATTCAGTTAATTCACCGTTCATTCGGTCGGAATACATAACGAAAGTTATCCGAATTATAACTTAAACGTTATTCACCAATCTTGGTCAGAAATTCAGTTAATTCACCGTTCATTCGGTCGGAATACATAACGAAAGTTATCCGAATTATAACTTAAACGTTATTCACCAATCTTGGTCAGAAATTCAATTAATTCACCGTTCATTCGGTCGGAATACATAACGAAAGTTATCCGAATTATAACTTAAACGTTATTCACCAACCTTGGTCAGAAATCGAAATTATTTATGCCTCGTTCGGCATCAGAATTATTCAGAATTATTTATGCCCCGTCCGGCATCAGAATTATCTTATTACTTTAATGTAATCAGAATTATTTATGCCCCGTCCGGCATCAGAATTATCTTATTACTTTAATGTAATCAGAATTATTTATGCCTCGTCCGGCATCAGAATTATCTTATTACTTTAAGGTAATGCGAATTATTTATGCCTCGTCCGGCATCAGAATTATCTTATTACTTTAAGGTAATCCGAATTATTTATGCCTCGTCCGGCATCAAAATTTCTTGGTCGATGGGAGACAAAGATTCCCAAAGCCGATGGTCAAGAGAGGTGGGATTCTCCGTCCAATAGAATGGAAATTTTGTGCTTCCAGCGGCATTATAGAATAGATTTTGTGCACCGGACGACCCCAGGGTACTCATGGTAAAATTATCACAAAAACCCCTGCGTCTCATACGACTCTTCGTCCTTCCATGACCTCGAGCCTGGGGGGCAAGTGTACCGGTCGGCACTGGACGACCCCAGGGTACTCATGGTAAAATTATCACAAAAACCCCTGCGTCTCATACGACTCTTCGTCCTGCCATGACCTCGAGCCTGGGGGGCAAGTGTACCGGTCGGCACCGGACGACCGCAGTATACTCATGGTAAAATCATCACAAAACCCTGCGTCTTATACGACTCTTCGTCCTTCCATGACCTCTAGCCGGACGACCGAATGGTTTATGTCGATTAAATCTAATTTAATCCAGAACGTGGTTACACGTGTAGAAAAGAGCAGTTATGACAACCATTGACGAAGTAAAAACACGTTCTCTAGACCACTCCCCTGGTTTTCAGGAAACCACCAGGCACGACCCAAAGACCACTAAGCATGTCTCTAACCATCAACTGATTGGCCCACATGGCCAAGGCCCAGGTCAACCTACTAAAGGGACTTCTGAAAAGGGGGAAAGGGTACGTTTTCCATACTATCAGAGAATTCTCACTTGAGCACCATCGCTGACTTGAGCGTCGGAGTGCAATCGCAGGTACCCCCGCCGGCCGACCGAAGCATGCGAAGAGAAAGAAGACTTGAAGAATAGGACAACCAAGAGTGAAGAAGACACCTTGTATCGACGTGGATCAACATTACTCAGTCCCCAATATCCATACAGGTACACTTAGGAAATGATAAATTCTACAGAATTTGAAACGAAAATAGGGATTTCTAGGGTGTATAAGATCCATGTAGATATATGTGCTCCAGAGAAACGAAAATTGCATACCTGAGCTTCCCCAGTACAATACCGGCTTCATTGGTTCTTTCAAGCCCAATGTCCTCAGGGGCAATTATTTCATATGTACCTTTGTGCTTTAGCATTCCATCCTACAAAATTTTTGAAGAGAAATGGCTACATCAAAGGACAACTTTGATGAGGGCTTAAGGCTAAGTCACCATAGAAATAACAGGTATGTATGAGATTGCAAGTAAGGAACCAAATTTAAACATATTTACCACAAACAGAGAGAACACTAAAGTAATTTGGGCATACAAATTGGAAGAAAAGATGCAGCAGTAGCTAGTTCAAAAACTCATTTCGAGCATAAGCACACAAACTGTAAACTGTCATACAAGGAATATATGTATTTAACGTAGCCAACCTGATGTATGCCACTTTCATGGGCGAAGGCATTAGCTCCCACAAGAGCCTTGTGAGGCTGTAACTGCAAACCAGTGTACTCTTCGACCTATAGGAAAAGATCATGATAAATGGAACAATCAATAAAGGTCTTTAAAAGGGAGAAGAAATAACAGAGAGGTCATTTTTCAGATACTAAACCATCTTGCTCGTCAGAAAGATGTGCTTGGTATTAATTCCAGTGTAGAGATTGCCAGTGACATGTGCTCCGCATCTCAGCGCCATCACAACCTTCAAAAAAGAAATAAACAAGTTTTGAAGCAAACAAACATCGAATGATCATGCTCCAGTAACATATGTTACTTACATCAACTGGACAACAATAATTGGACCCTCACCTCTTCTAAGGAGGCATTTCCAGCCCTTTCGCCAATCCCATTAATCGTCACTTCCAGTTGCCTTGCACCAGCACGTGCACCCTGAAAGCAAGCATCCGAGAGCACACAATCTCAGAATCCAATTTCGTTGCATGCATGTTTAAAGACTTAACAAGTACTCTGAACATACCTCGATGGTATTTGCAGTAGAAAGTCCAAGATCATTCTGGCAGTGGGTGGAAATAACAACATTTTCAATTCCAGGAGTATTAGCTTTAATATCAGCAATCAACCTTCCAAATTCGCTCGGCAAGTTTATACCAACAGTGTCAGGTATGTTAAGCGTGGTCGCCCCAGCCTTAATAACTTCTCCAAGAATTTCATAAAGAAACTCCCTGTCCGACCTGATAAGCAGTACAAACACCAAAAAAAAACCAACACTCAGTGTAGAAAGTGACACTGTTGATCAATGAACAATTCACAGCATTAAACACAAGGTTTAAAATAATATTGTGGGAAACAGGAAACAGATGCTGCTAAAGTGGCCACCAAGAAATTATTTAAACTGCAGACAAGATTTTGGTGTGTCCTTGATGTTGCAGGAAATTGCATGCACCAAAAAGCTTGTCAATTTGACCTCATCGCGGACCTTATTTTAAAACATTGATTAATCAATAGTTAATAAAACAGTGACAGTGACAGTGATTATTTTAATGGTAACCTTCCAGCATCTTCAGGACTGAACTCAACGTCTTCACAGCCCAAACTGCGAGCGAACTTGACCATACTGCGGGCAGTGTCGATGACCTTCTCTTTGGACATTCTGAGCTTATACTCCATGTGAATGGCGCTGGTGGCAATGAACGTGTGAATCCTGGGCCTCTTGGCGTACTTAACGGCCTCCCAGGCTCTCCGAATGTCATTCTCGTTGCAGCGCGAGAGGCCGCAGATTACGGGAACGTAACCGTCGTCGTCCACGGCGTTTCCCACCTCACTCGCGATCGCCTTGACGGCCTCGAAGTCGTCCTTGGAGGCGGCGGGGAAGCCGGCCTCGATGATGTCCACGCCGAGTTTCGCGAGCTGGCGCGCCACGTCGAGCTTCTCCTTGGACGTCATGGAGGCTCCCGGAGACTGCTCGCCGTCGCGGAGCGTGGTGTCGAAAATGCGGACATACGAAGGGTCCGCAATGCGGTTGGGGACGTACGGAGGACGCCGCCGCAAAGAAGGCTCCGAAGCGCAGCACGAAACGGCGAATCGCGATTTGAATTGGAGAGAAGAGTGTCTCAACGAAGTCTGAGGGAAACGGAGGGCGAGCAACACGCTGCTGCTATTGCGGTTCGGATTGTGGTGGTGAGAGGTGGAGGGAATGAGAAGAGGATTACGAATCACGGTGGCCATGGAGAAACCCTAACAGAAAGAGACGGTTGAATATTCTGGAATGTTCTGGAATATCGAGTTGAGTGGTGGAAACACCGCGGTGGGAGCTCGGAGATTTAACGACTTGGTGGCGGCGCTTCTTCTTTTCTGCTGAGTCACCTCTTTCTGGTTTATTAGATAGAAGTGACGTGGAGCAAAGAAACTGAACCTTTTCTCACTATTGCTGCAGAGAAATTGTGCGCAAATCGAAAAATGAATAGAATCCGAGAAACGTAATTTATTAATTGTTTTTATTTTTGTTCTCATAATAATACTTTTTATTTTTGTGAATAGAAATCTAATTTAAAGGAGAATCCTTGTTGATGGTATTTAATTAATTTTTTAGAAATGAATAATATAATATAATTATTTAAAAATTTAATTCTAAATTATAAAGGCATGGTCCTTCTGGTGTGTCAGAGTTGATGAAGCGTAATTGGCATCGTTATATGGGGAAAAAAGCTTGTGTTATAACGGCTATAGTTTATCACAAAAAACAGAGAAAGAGGAGCAGTGTGTTAAATTGCATGGACCCATCACGGGGAGAATTTGTGAGGCCGCAGAAGCAACCAACCAGGATTTAAGGCTGCTTCTTACTGCACCTGATCAATTTGCATCCAATACATATACATATTAAGGAAAAGTCTCTTTTGCCCTCAATTATTTAGAGTACTGTTTCGAGTTCATTGAAGCACTCGTTGAACAATGTGACAAAAAAAGAGCTGTCAAGAGAGAAGAAATGTGCATCAGAGAACAGAAGAGTGTTGGTGGGTTAAAAAGAATCTGAGTTTTTTTGAGAAACTGGTGAATTTTGGATTTGTATATTTGGAATTTTTTTCTAATTCGATAGAAAAGTCTGGAGATTTTCTATATTATGATATTGTTTGGAAGTTTAAAGAAGAATTGATTGGTTCCAGATTTGAATATTCATAACTATTCTGAATAACTAAATATGAAAATTTGTAAGCTAATAATGTTTAGATGCATAAATCCAAAAAAGTCAGTGTGTATGTGTTTATTTTTCATTTGATGTTATTTTTTGAAAATAAAAATAACAAAACTTTTCCAATTTTAAATTTTATGTTGGATCTACAATAATTGATACAGTGCAAAGAGAAACCGCCCAATTTAATTATTTCCATTGCTCGCAATTTAATATTATAACATTCAAAACATAAACACTGAATAAATTATGTTTATATTACATAATAACATATAATATTAATTATAATACATATATATATATACATATATGTATTGAACGAGGTATCTTTTAGTTAGTTAACATCTTTAAAGTTGAAAAATGCGATTAATATGTATACTTATGACAATTTTTAAATTATAACTGATGATTTTTAAATTTATAATAATGTTTAAAAATATATTTGTGAATGTTTGCAATTCCCAAAATCTAATAAAGTAAAATAAAAAATTGATAATAAATCAAACTCTTTTTCAATGTCCAATTCAGAAATATATAAATTACACTAAAAATATATTGAATGGTGTTGCCATTTTGCTCCATCCATGGCACCAGAAGATTTTACAAGTAGTGGCATGTCACAATGTGTCCACAATATCAATTTCCATTCACAATGAAATGATGTATAAAATATAATTGCAGCTGCCATTACATTCACACATGTCTGTCTTTACTCAAAAGGTAAAATGGAAACTACTGTTAAAACTATCAAAACTTTTCTCACAGTATGAATCCTGAATAGAGAGAGGTTGCTACCTAGACCTCATCATTTCCCCTCCAAGTGAGACTAATTTTTTTTCAACCTTTTTGTCTTGTGCTTCTTCTGCTTGCGTTTTCCTTTTGAAGGTAAATGATCTGCATCATCATTTTTCCCAGCAGAAGGGCTGTGGCTTGAAGGCATATCATCATCAGAACTAAGTACCAAGTCCTCCACAACATCGTCATCAATGGCTTTCTCTTTCTGCTGCTTTTTCCTCTTTTTCTTTGTTTCTTCAGGTTGTTTTATCCTGAAAGCAAAGAACGCTTAGACAGAAGTATAACAAAGAAACTTGTGCCAATGTCAATGCATGGATAAGTGCATGAAACAATGTAAGTGCAACTGGGTTTACTGGAAAAAAAGAGAAAAGAATAATCATACTTAGATTCATTTCCGGGTAACCACGATGAACTAAAGACGGCAGCACCCTTCTCATTCTTTCTTGCATCCTCTTCATCACTTTCTGATATTTCATTTCCAAATTTAGAGGATTCTTCTCCAACAATAACACTGGAAAACCTCAACTTGTGTTAGAAACCTCTATCCTAGCCATGTTAACCTGTTTGATATAGTAATGCATACAATTGAACTTGATTTCAAAGTTCAAACCTGGATTCCATTAATGAATTATTTTTCTGTTCTGCTCTCTGGCGGAGTGTTAGGACGTACTTTGACAGAGCACTTGAAGCTGACTTTTTTTCATCCTAACATGATCAAGTTCACTCTTTTCAATCCTCAAATATAATAGCATTCACATAAAGTACAGTGATGCCGAGGTTTGAAATAAGAGCAAAGATAAACCAGGAACACTTGATATAAAAAAATAAAGGAAAAGAAAATAACTCCACCATATGCATGTGCTTCGCCATATACAAACATGCCATATCACTTCACTAAAATTTAGTTATGACAGCAGTGAAAAAGATGCTGACCAGCTCAAAGAGATCCAGTTCTTATGAAGGTTAGTGCAAGAGAGAGAGAACTTAGAAAAAATTAAGTAAAGAAATGAATGAAAAAAGAACAACCCACATCCAACAAGGAGACTGTACAGACAGATTCAATGTACAGACTATTTAGTGGAGTGCGTATTACTAGGTTCATTATCTATTTCCAAAGTAACTAACGAACATTCGAAATAGTACAAATCCATGTATCTTGCTGTATAAATTTGGCATAAATATGATATCAGAATCCAGAGTTACGCACTGACTCGTTAATCCAAAATTAGGGACATATAAACCGTCAAAACTCACATTCCACAGAAATAAAGAGAAACTGGTCTACCTCGAGAAAAGATGCTGCTGCAGGGTCATTTGGTAAAAAGGAAATTGACATGCGCTTCCCATTCACATAATTAGCACTTGCTTCAATCTGAATGTCAAAGGATGAAAAAATAGATATGAATGATGAGTGCTGCTGCATGCCAAGCCAATGATAAAACATACAAGTAAATCTAAGTACTACCCTTGCATTATTTTACCATTTAATAGAAATACCTGGCGTATAAGCTGCCTCATTTCTTTTCGAAACCTCTCTACTTTGGTCAATTTGCAAAAGCTACGCAACCTCACAAGTGGAATAAAAGACAACTCCATGAATGGAACGGAATAACTCCACTGTGCCAAGTGCTCGGCTAGCTCTTCAACCACAGAAATAACACATGCCTCTTGAAATGCTCGTGTCTTTAGGGTCAGCTTGCTAACCTAATAGAGAATAATTCATTTAAGTTTAGGTGGATCTCAAAAAGTGCACATTGAAATTCATTCAAGTATCATGTATGAATACCTTCAGTACACTGCGTAAGTCAACAGCTTTGCCAACACCTCCACTTGGGGGTCTATTCAATTCTTTCATTTCCAGCATGTCTAAAAGGAGCATAGAGACTGGTATAAAGGAGTGGGTAGAAGCTGCAATCTGGTTCAACATTCTTACACATCTCAACCTAAGGGGGAAATATCTGGCTGTGGGAACCAGACGGGCTACCCCAGAAATTATTTGGGTCAATGGATATGCAAGTTGCTTAAAGTCAGATTCTGAACTGTAGGCACAGATAGCACCAGTCCAGAGTTCAAGACAATTGATGAATTTCCACTCATAAACCTTGCGAAAAGCTTCCTAAACAATACAGGAAAAGAGCAAAATAAGGATCATAAATTAAGCAGTGCCAGCACAAACAAATGTTTCAGTTTATGCAAGGCTCCAATCAAACGAGTACTATTAAAAGCCTAATGATCTAAGGTAGTGCTACCCGTAAACTCAACACCGCCTGTTTCTGGGTATTTATTGTATCTTGGTTGAGGGGTGGTTGAAATATGAAAACAAATGCAGAATTTTATGTTCTTCCCTGTAGCCAAACACAGGTGTAAGCCACAGGAAATGTGTTCTTTATTCCTTTCTGTATTTTCTCAATCCCTGACTACAACAACATATCACCCTTATTCTTGACTCTACTTTTTCAACACTATCAAGAATGCCTTGTAACTGTAAAAGACAGATAATAGAACTTGGGAGGCATAACATATAAGGTTAAGGAACCAGATAATGCTAAAGAGAGCAGATAATAGGAAATAATATCAATCTTGTAAGAACTATAAAAACAAAGAAGTGTGATAAACACCCAAGCATTAGGGGAATCCACTCTTTAAGAGCTGGCTATTAAGGAGGAGAGAACTAAGCACTTAAATACTGTACCGGGGAACTCACCCCTTTAAAAGCTAGTTGCTAAAGAGGGAGAACCAAACATGTAAATATTCCTCAGAATATCTCATATTACTTAATGTGGGACTTAGGCATTCCATAATACTCAGGTTCCTATCAAAGTGACAGTAATTAAAATCCAAATATAACCAGTTTGTTAGGATAAATATAAATTCAAAATTTGAAAAATGGTAATAAGTAAATAAGACGCACTGGACAAATAAAACGGCACCTTAGTTTTTGCATTAAGTGCATCCCTTAATATCATAGCCAGTTGCCGAATGTAAATGAAAGCATGTTGATATGCATTGGGAAGATCAACACCAAGAAGTTCAATGACACAATTGCCAAGAAAACGAATATGTTTCAGTTTCACAGCATTTACAAAGTGGCAATTCAAAACATAAGCTTTATATATTCCTTTGAAACATTCATCTATGCAGCCAGATCCAAGTCGGATACATAGATCTCTCATAAATAGAAATGAAACAACTGGAAGTGCACCTCCGCCAGTACCCCAGAAATGAAGGACCACCTGATCAAATCACTATGAAAGTTAGTTCACAAAATCAATGGAGAAAATAAGTTACATGATGTCCCAGAATGTAAATAAACATTTGGAGGGAGAGAAAGGAAAATAAGGAGATAAGGTTTTAGATTATTGCTGTCTATCTAATCAAGCTATAATAAAATTACTGTACAGGACAAAAGGACCAATATGTATCAGAAGACTTGTGCAATATACAGATTTAAACTTAAAAATATTAGTGTACATTGATGCAATACTAAAATACTGTAGATAACATTGATTTGAAGAAAAATGGGTTACTTATACCTTAATGTATTTCCTTAGGAGTGAAGGAACAGCAGCCAAAAACAATAAAGAGTATTTCAGCCTACGTAAAGTAAATGATATCATTTCTGTGTCAGTCATTTGGTTCAAAACATGGAGAGCATTTCCAAGGTAAGACTTCACTAAATGGCCATAACTATTCCAATGTTTCGTGGTCATTAAATCTGTTATGTCCTCTTTCTTTCCACCAGAAGCGGGAAGCTTGAACAATTTTCTTAGTATTCCATCCATTTCAGTGAGTACAGTCAACATTATTTTGTTGAATACAGTGCTAGACATTACACTAAGCTTTGTCATAGATTCATTCCCCCCATCATCACCATAGTGGCAAGCTGTCCTAAAAGCCCTCATCAAGGAACGCAGCGCACTTAAACTTCCATTTTCTTGAATTGATTTGCACCACAAATCAACCATAGAAGTAGTTATAACTTCCTTAGAGGATTTTTCTTCCTTCTCTTGAATCTCATCCTCACTAGCCTCCTCATCTAGCTGTAGTTCTTCATCTTCTATGTCAGAACCCACATCTTCCTCCTGGAGAAAAGAAGCAAAACAATTAAATAGCGTTTATACTAAGAACATATCAGATTAAGCTATTTAGTACTATTATATATTGTATCAGTAATTAGTCCAATCTCTTGTTTAAAAGGAATGTAACTGATCTAATGGGTCAGTTATAGAGCCTGCTAATCACGAACAAAGGAATTCAATAAAATTACCGAGAATCTTAGGCGAAAATCACAGAAATATCTACTCATGTTACTTGAAATCAGGTGAAGAAAATACAAACTTTAATGGATAGATAACATTGGTTAATATTTGGGAGATAACAAAACAACTAAGACTTATAAAATAAAATAAAACAGAAAGATAACCAAGGCATTCTGATTATTGCCAACATCTAGGAAGGCATTGAAAGAGATTACATGCATGAAAACTGTATCAAATAACAATCAGTAATATTTCACAGACCACGTATCCATTGTAGTTTATGCACGGTGTAGAAAAAGAAAGGACAAAATTGTCTAAAAGAATACACTCACATCTAGATCATCATCACTGAATTGAAGCAACTCCTGGTCATGCTCTTTCAAGAACTCAAAAAATTCGGGGTCCTGAAATAGAAAAGCTGTGTGAATATATTACTAGTACAATGTAGCCAAATAACACAACCAAACACTATCTCCAGTTCCACATATGCAAACATTTTTTTTGTCTCTGTCTTCCTTGTCATTCCATCCCATCCCAGTACAAGCAACTGCCCACGTATCCAATTTCTCGAATAAACTTCAAAAACCGACATGATTTTTCGCAATAACGAACACAAAGCTACAAAACTCATTAAGATAAACAAAAGAAAAACTAGCAACGTGACGGAACCTTAATCCTGAATGAAATTTCACAGCCACATATGAAAACAGATACACACATCAAATACTTATAAAACGGAACAAACCCAACCTTCTCCGAAAGTTTCTGCAACTGTTCCTTATGCTCTCGTGCTCCACTCTCAGGCGTGGATTTTTTTCTGCTCCTTCGTCTTACACTGTTCTCTCCATCCAAATTCGCCTCTGATACACCGACGAAAAAATCACCAAAGGAAATCAACAACTGAGGCATTTAAAAAAATAAAAATAAACCTCAAAGGAAAACAAAAATCACAACCTGCATTATTTTCCGCGCCCATGTTGGTTGAATGAAAAACCTGATTACACATATTTAAGAGCGAAAGATGAAGAAATTAAGCAATAATGCGTGTAAAGCTCGCAAGTTGAAAGAGAAAGGAAGTGAACTCAAAACCTAATCGCCGCCACTGGTTAGGTTGCAGCTACGGCGGCGAAAGTTGAGTTCAGGGTTATTTTGGTGCTGTGATGTTTGTTCTCCCCGCGTCAATTACCTATTTTTCATTAATTCAAAGTTTATAAAAAACTCTTTAACATTTTTTTTTTCGTCTTTATAATTTTCTTTTTGGGTTAATTCTTCACACACAAAAAATAAAAAAAATAAAAAATCCATGTTTAATAGAATTGTATTATAGAAAATAAATAAAAAAATAAGTAAAAAATATATGAGGAGCAAACCCAATACCAGGAATTTCAAATTGTGATTTATTTTGTATTGTAAAGTATTAAAATTAAAATCTTCTTCCCCTTAAAATAATTTAAGGCTTAAATGATGGTGATTTTTAGTTTATAATCTCATTTTTGCTATTAGTTTTAAAAACTTATGGTTAATCTTATTATGTTCTTAATCAAATTAGTTATGTAAAGAAGTATGTTTATAATATTTTTAGTTATTACTTGCATTTGAATAATTTAAGATTA